>NC_081152.1:14292988-14617533 GCF_958295425.1 Solea solea
TCTGCAGTGTTGCATTGAAAAATGGGTAATTGCTGTTTTACCTCTAAACCCTGTTGACAGTTTGATCGAAAAGGAAACGCAATCGTGTCATGAAATATTCATTCTAAGGGAACTGACATTATGTAGTCAATAGCAAAAGGCACACAAACTCTGACTGTTAAGGTTTGTAGTCAGTGTTATTTGTTAGTGCCACTCATATATTCAGTCAACAACAGCGTTGTCATTGTAAAATTGAACAGGTCATTGATGTTTGTGACACTCTGTTCAATATAGGATGTTCAGTATTTTATGTTTTGTTCCATTTTATGAGCCAGACATTAACTTCACCCAGCAGAACAACATGGCATTGATTTATTTTCTTCTTCAGTCATTTCTATATATGGTTATTCTACAGTTAATTAAGATTCATTTTTTCACAACTAACAAACATGGCGTTCCAGCTTCTATACTTGGACTTAAAAACACACTTTTCATTTGGGTGAAGTTGCGTGGCTTTGCTCCCAGTGTTTTTCTTCTGTCGCGTCTCTGTTCCCAGTAATAGCTCATCACGTAGAAGAGCACTTGACTAAAAGGGTTGTGGCCATGAATCAAGAGAGGAGCTGGTTCAGGTTCACATTCTCCTACCAGTGCAGTGAGCTGCTGCACCGTCTTGTCTCTTTAATTTCTCTCTGCGGCTGCAAATATTTACACACCACACGTTTAGGAATGAAATAGTTGTAGATTTTTGTCATGCTGGTTCATCCTAGTATTACTTTTTTCTTCTAATTAATAGATTAAATCACTGCTTGATATATCATCTTAGTGTAATGCTTGGTGCAAAAAATTATACTTTGACTTCTTTTTATTGCACTTTATTCTTACATGCTTGCTTCAAATCAGCATTTCCTCACTCTCCAAACAAAGCACATAATAGTACGTTGTGTTCGCTTTTTATTTAATCTGACATCTTTCTTTGTGCCTTTATCTGAAGTCTTTCTTTCTTTCTCTCTCTCTGTGCCTTTACTCCCCCATCTCGTCATCTTCTGTTATTTTTTTATTTTCAATCTCCCCCAGCTTAAAGGGGGCAGCACTGAAAAGCTGATTGCTTCACCAAGTGTGTAAGGTCAGACAGGGATAAAAAATGTGATTTCTTACCATAGTTTTCTTTCCAACATAACATTGTTCTTCTTTCCCACACATCCTCTAGTCCAAAGTGGAAGGTTGTGAGAAGTGCAGCAGCCTCTTCAACAAAGAAGGTCGCGTGCGGGCCGCAGTGACCACGGCGCCCGCTGGAGGGACGGAGGAGATGGACGAGGAGAAGGAGAGTCTGAAGAACCAGCTGAGGGAGATGGAGCTTGAACTGGCGCAGACCAAACTGCAGCTGGTGGAGGCCGAGTGCAAAATCCAGGTACACGAACACACAGTTTTGGCCCGGATATGAAATAAATCAGTGTAGCCACAGATGCATCAAAATTGAATTCTCTGTCTGAATGGCCGAGGAGCTTGTTCGTAGTTAGTTAGAAAAAACTTGAATCACACATTCTCTGCTTCAGTCACGACTTGTAAGCTCCTCCAGCCGCAGCTTGCAGTGAGTCTGTCGTTGTTACAGCCGCACTTTTAATACCACTTCACGAGCCTTCAGTAGTGTAACAGACAATTTCATGGAGGAGGATGCGGACGTCTCGAGAAAAGCCAGAGGTTTTGAAATATGAATTGAGACTTAATCACTTCCAGGCAGTGCAGTCGTTTAAGTGAGGGACAGTCGGAGAGATCAGTTTCTTAATATTGAGGCTGCCTGGTTTAATGTCAAATATTTCAGTGGTGTGGTGTCGCCTGCATGACAATTAAAATGGAGCTCTTCTCATGACTTTATCAAGCCAGGAGAGCTCCACAGTATAGGATTCCTGAAGCAGGCAGAGGAACCACAAATAAAGAAAGGAGAATTTGCTTTTTAATAAGATTGGGAACATTGTTGGGGAGCTAGATTTAGTTTATCAGCTGAGTGAAGCTACGTTAAGGTCTAGCAGTATTAGAAAACATATCTTTTATGAAACACAGTTGATAGATATTTTATACATGTCATATACTGTAGTATAAACAAATAAACTGAGTTACAGTTTATTTGAAGGAGACTTAACCGTGATGCACTGGAAACCTGGAGACCGTGACCATCTAAGAACACTTTGAGGAGTTCAGTCGTACTTTTGTAGAGTCAATATCTATTATTATCATTTTGTGTGTCAGTTTTTGTTAGTAAACCTTAATCACCAATATCATATTTTGGCCATTAGCCATAGAAAAGCCCACATTGGTCGCTCTGTTCAGAGTTCTTCTCTTTCTTCTCCGTCCAGGACCTGGAGCACCACTTGGGTCTGGCCCTCAACGAGGTACAGGCCGCCAAGAAGACCTGGTTCAACCGAACGCTCAGCTCCATCAAAACCGTCACTGGGACCCAGGGCAAAGAGACCACCTAATCTGGAAGAAAAAAAACACACACACAAAAAAACGACCATCCAGTGTCCGGTTTTACCCCAGACCACGTCTGGAGCTCAGTGCTCCTCTTCACACTGAAAACTCTGGACCCTTAAAACGTAACTCCCTGGGTCATAACTTTAACTTTGAACATTGACTGTTAAAACCCAGGACGATGACAAACCTACAGACTGTGTTACTTACTTATTGTGTGTCTCCCCCGTTACCACGCCTACTGAGCTAATCTCCCTCATAACCTTTCGTCCCAAATGACTCCAGCCTGCTGTGCTGACGAGAAGGGATTGGAAAAAACCTAGGATAACATACAGTGAGCTGTATCATCGTCCCCAGAAGAAAACAACGCGCTTCCACCATTCAACAAAGAAAAGGGTTTCAAAAAATAGAAGAAAAGAAATGCTTCATTGATTTCTGTCTCTGCACTGCTGATGTTAATGACCAGCAGAAGGAAGGTAGGACATTGGGACTGTCGCTGTCCTAACGGGACAGACGTGACAAACGTTCCGTCCCTCCTTGCTCTCCTGCATGCTCCCCTCTTAACTACTGGCACAAAACAACCAGTCCCTGTCGAAAACGTGGGGTTTTTTTCGGTACGAGAGATGAACGACGCCTTTCCAGAACTGAGCTTTTTCTAATTTACGTTGAATGATGACTTTGTTTTTTTTTTTTCTATGTATGTCGATGAATGTGCTTATGTAAAGAGGGCGTGTGTGTGTGTGTGTGTGTGTGTGTTTGTTAGTAGTACATGTTGTTTCTTTTCTGTGTGTCGTACGTGTTCACGTGCGTGACTGGAAAACAACGTTCGACTGCATTAATAACCGACTGAAATAGAAAGCATATGAGAGAGAGTCCGAGATAAAGTTAAAGCACTAAAGGTTATGAATGTGTGAATGCATGTTAAGGGAAGACGTAAGATTTCCCCGTGGTCATCGAGTTTCCCTTAAATGTCTAAATATGTATATATAAATGATGCTGAAGAGGAGGTTGCTGACGACGCCTTTGACGGGAAGGTTGACGGAGATGAAAATTGTAATTTACGTTAAAATCTGTCAGACATAAAACATGCTTGAGATGGTGTTTTTCTGTTTTGTTTTTTTCTTTTTTTCTATTTGGTTTGGATCTGACAGCACAAAGAAACTTAAAAAAGCTCCAAACCGTGACAACCTCTGCATGCCTTTTTTCAGTATGTGTATGTACGTGAGAACATTGTTGAACCCCGGACTGGTGCAATGATTGTAATACAGGTCAAAATGCAAAACACATAACACACACACACACACACACACACACACACACACACACACACAGAAACCTGCAAATCCTGCTGTATTTCAACACACTAACAGAGTCAACCTCTCTCATTTGGACGCCGGCTGCACGGTGGTGTCTGACCGTCACTGGCAGGACCACGTTTGATAGTTTGTTGGAGCAGTGAGACAGGTTGTGTTTTTTTTTATTTTTACCACTACACACGAGCACTGAATTACAAGGTCCACATGCACTTAATATTTATATAACGGCGGGTCTAAAACAAACACGAAAAGAAATAGCGACCGTTAAGTTTTCTTTCTTTCTTTCTTTCTTTCTTCACCGATAAATCCTGCTAAATTTTACACAGAAACATTCGTTGGTAACAAAAGAAACAGCATATCTTGTCAACGAGAGATGCTTGAAGAAAAAAAGATGTTTGAAAACTTAAAGGAAAGACACTGAAAAGTGTACAAGTGTTGTGCAGGTTATTGAATTTCTGTTCTTTCTTTTTGGGAGAACCCAGACTCTTGAGTACAGTTCCCGTGGTCTCACATGATGGTTGGGTCAGAGACACAATCGTGGGTAAAGTGAGGACAGTGCGTCCTCCGCCTGTGTCGTCATTTTGGAGACGATACAGAAACAATGACAGAAAACTCGCAAGTCTGAAGAATTTGATTGTTTTTTATGTTTTTTTTTCAAACCAGCGAGGTGCAAAAGTCCCGGCGACACATTTCAAACGCCACAGTGCCACGAAGAATTCAACCGGACTAAATATAGAAATGGCCACTGTAGAATATATATATAAGACTGAAAGTGTAACTGTGCACCTGAAGTCTGAGTTACGCCGTCAGTCATGCTGGATTCTCACTGTAATGTCTTGTGAGGTCAAACCAAAATGGTGGGGTTCAACATTTTCAATATTGTTCATGCTTCATGAGACTGAGGGGGAGACTTTTTTTGTATATATTTTGCGAGCCTAAAGGAAATGATTACTTTAAATTACATGGAATCTGAAAATCTACGTTTGATGTCATAGAAAAGGTAAAAAAAAAAAAGAAAGACGCGAGAAACACATGGGGCCATTCCTCTGAAGGCACTGGGCTGTACATAACAACCATAACAATAATGAATATTGAGTTTTTTGTTTATGATTTTCTACTCCGTAACGATGACTAATGTTGCCTACTTGTACCTACCTACCTGCTGCTGTGCTACAGTTTAACCCACGGTCTACATTTTTAATGTTTTACTTTGTATTTCCGAGGCTTCTCGTATGTCACACTGCTGTTTGGTTTAATTCAATGCCAAAATGTAGCTTTATCATCCGACAACAGAAAAAAAACATTATCAGTGTGTGGAAATTGTAATAGTGTAGGATGCATTGTGTATACTTCATGAATTTCAATATAAAGATATCAACACAGAAGTATCTCTGGTTTCTTTTCCTTTTTTTCCCCTCCGATGTGGGACAAACGAGTCAAAAAGTTCAAGAAAAAAATATTTCTTTTATATTATTTCTCTCATTCACTCTTTTTTTAATGATAAGCCATTTTCAGAACTTTTCCCACATACATCACAGTAGAGAACTTTAATACAGGGGTGATACAAGATCATGTTAACATTAATTGTGATTGATTTTCAGCTTTATTTCACACCCAAAAACAGATTTTGTGGTTTGATGTTTGATCTGTGGAAACACAAGTTTTTATAGATTTCCCATCACCTCAGAGAACAAATATAATCCCTTTAGAAATCCACGGTTATTTAAATAGTGAGAAACAGTGAAAGTAGGGTATTCATGCTACTGTTTTCTCTCTTTTTTTGCCTTTTTACCAACAGGTATATCTTCTTATTTCTTATATGTAACATTTTTTTGACTTTTGCTAAAAAGTGAACTTTTATTCGCCAAAAAAACCCCACTTCCTTAATCCATAAAAATCTGTATTTCTATTCAGGGTAACAAACCATTTCTTTTAGTTGTTTTCTAATGACGATATCCTGCTTTTCTGTTTCTTTCAAGTCAAGCCTGCCATGAGATGTCAGAGTGAGGTAGGAATATTCATTACTGCTACTTATTGTATCCTCACATCATCTCATTTCCTCCCAACACTTTAGACATAAACTCAAGGAGAAGACGTCGACTTTTGAAGTCTGTTCACACACTCCGGTGAAACACGGCAGCATTTTACGTGCATTTTTTATTTATTATTTTTGTCTCCTGAGTTCAAAGCTGTCCTCTCTGTAAGAGAAACCCATAAAGGCAGAAAATGTTTCCTCTCCAGCTCTGATAAAAAAAAAAAAACTGGGGAAAAATAGGAGTAAAAAGATGAGAAGAAGAAGAAGAAGAAACACAGGCTGTTGTCATAATGAGACTTCTTAAAAAATAACCCTGAGGGAACGCTTCTCTGGACATCTGAGAGCATGAAAACAAACCTGATTCCTTCTGACTAATTATGTTGTGTGAAAACAGCCTCTTTCTATCTATCTATCTATCATCAGCCTCTCGAACAAGCCGTTTCCCCCGAGCTGCATGAAAATCTCTCTGTTACTTTGGCTCCACTTCTATCTCTCGTAACGTATGGCTGCGCTCTTATCTGTGTCTGCTCTCGAGCTATTTTCTGCCCTCAGTGTGGAGAATGTATGCTGTGTGCAGGAGGTCTCACAAACCCGGGTATAATATGCAGGAGCGGTTATAAACGCAGTGACATTATCGCCCGATGGGAGGATGATGGCTGTCTCCTCTGCAGCATGCTGCACGTGAAGGGAGCCGGGAAGCCCGTATACCTGCAGCAGCCGCAGATAATAATAAGCATCAGCATTATACAATATCAGCCTGACACTTCTCTCCCACCTCCTCCTCTTTCTGCCCCTGCATCGCCGAGCTATAAATAAAGACACGCAGGCAGCAACAGAGTAACGTGCAGAAGTTGGAATGTTGATGGGACAGACGTCTTCAGTTGCCTGTTCGGCTCAGTAGTGAGTGATTTATGAGTCAGGAGATGAAACTGTGTGTGTGTGTGTGTGTGTGTGAAGCTATTTGGACCACAGAGCCTCCAAACAACCCCGTGAACTCCCTGTCACCCAAACTCCTGACACACACTGAAGGCACGCTGCTCCAGCTGCAGGTGTGGAACAATATGAAGCACATATAGGTCACTATTAATGTTTAAAGGGGGTATATGTAAGACGTTTATCGTATTAAGACATATAATGACCACGACGTGTCATCAGAGATTGAGGAAGCATGTTAACCCTTAGGGCCGGAGCTAATATTAGTCACACTCGTACCACTAAGCACAAATAATGTGCTTTTTAAAAGCAAGCGTTAAAGAAATGTGGTACATTATTGTATTCTACCTTCATCGAGCTGATTTTTTCAATTATTGATATCAAAAACAAATTGATTTTTAAAGATTTTAACCCTTTAAATGCCAGGTTTCGGATGCCACCATGTTTAGGCGTCATCCACACAGAAACACAGCTTTCCCTATACAGTCATTTTCTGTTTTTGATGTCTTCACACCCCCAAAATGACTTTAAATGCTGTAGTACATACATTAAAAAAATGATTTAAATAAATATCCATTAAGATCTCCACAATCACAGAAACAGACAGACAGAAAGAACTAAAGAAAGACAATAAAAGTCATCATAAAGTGAACAGACCAAACAAACTCCAAACACAAGAAGGAGAATATGACGATGAAGATCAACGACAGCAAATGCAAGAGCAGGAGAGAGACGTGAGGCTATGACATCATCGTTTTAATGATATTTTGTAATGATATTTACAAAATAATGATATTTGTATGTAATATAAGTAATGATACATAATGTATCATTACGTAATGATATTTTGCAAAATACTTGTTGTTCCCTGTAGATAAAAAGCCAAAACAATGCAAAGCTTTTCTATGCATTCTCCCTGAAACTGGTTCTTGTGTGTACTGACCCTTGTATATATTGATTTTAAGGTCTGTTCATCTTTCATCTTCTTTCATGTTATAGTTCTCTGATAATGTGTGTGCGTGGGTTTCCTCCAGGTTGTTTGTCTCGATGTGTGGCCCTGTGATGGACTGGTGACCTGTCCAGGGTCCAGGGTGTGACCCCGCCGCATGTCGGCTGGGATTGGCGCCAACAACACTGCGATGCTCATGTGAAGGATAAAGCAGTAGTGAATGGATGGTTGCAATATTAAACTCTTTATTTCAACTTCTACAACTCATGTTTTTCCTGCAATAAATATTGCTGTTGCATTGTTTTTTCCTTTTTCTTCTTTAGAGTGAAGACATTTATTCCTGCTCTGTTGAATCCAATTACTTAGCTATCAGTGTCATCTTTGTAGACAGTTAAGCCTGAGGGTTATTTTCAGTGAAAGAACTACATCATTTCCTCTATCTGCCACATCTCATTACCACAATCATAGAGAAATAATTACTCATCTTAATTAATTAATTTTTTGTATATATTATGTATATATATGAAATCCCAGTCCTCCTCAATTGGTAAATGCACCAAAACCATTTCTTCTTAAAATTTGATTTTTAAACATGCTTACAGCGGAAAAAAACAACAATAAACAAAACTGTCACTACAGTGAAAGTACTTCATAAAATAGATTGTCTGTGATATAAAATATCTGCCCTGGCTCCACCTATCGCCATAATCTCATTCGCTAATTTTCGCTGCCCCCGGTAGCGTTATCCATTATCCAATCACAGCCAAGTGTGGTCTCAGGGGGCGGTCCTGCTTCACTGACTTCCTGTCGCGAGCGCACCTGACAATTTCTCCCCGTAATCAGGATCCCGCCCCTTAATTGGGACACAGCTGTGACTGTGTGAGTTGAGGAAGCACATCTCGGAGGAGGATGTTTTTGTCAGAAACGGCTAATTCCAGTTTCAAAACTTACTCCATTTGTTGGAGGAACAAAGAAGCCATAAGAAACAAACAAAGAAAAGCTCCGTGATTAAAAAAAAAAAAGGGGTAATCAGTCAGTTGAGCAAGCAACTAAACAAGAGCCAACATTCCAGAGAAGCTAACTAGCTACCAGTTTTCTACTCAACAGGTAAATACTTGTTACTATGTTTGTTTATCTGTATTTCCCTTTTTTTAACCTTAAACCTACAGACCCGTTGGTAACAGTAGTATGAGCACTGGACAGTGTATGTCTTGTTTCTGTGTTGAATGATTTAGGCTAACGTTAGCTCATTAGTTGGCCTACTGTGTCACGTGCCACCTCCAGCCACCCTAGAGCTCCTGGAGACACAAGTCATCAGGCAGCATGGTGAAACATTTAAAATGCACAAGTAAATGATTATATCTCTTATAAAAAAAAAAAAGGCATCTGTGTTTTCTGCAGTTTACATTGTTGGAGTGTGTTGGTTGTATTTCAAATGTGTATTACCTGTGGATGCACTTTTGTTGGCTTTTAACTTGGAGTGAGTTGCTTCTTTATGTGTGTCTTAGCTTGTTTTTTGTTTTTTAAATGCTTTTTTTTTTTTTTGTCCTTTTGTGTGTGTTTTGGGTAGAGCTGCAACTAACGATTATTTTCATAATCGATTAATCTGTTGATTTATTTTCTCGATTAATCGTTTGGTCTATCAGAAAACCTTAAATGTTGATCGGTGTTTCGTCAAACCTAGAGATGATGTCCACAAACCAAAATGATTCACTTTTAATTATTTCTTTGTTATTCAGAGCAAAGTAATTAAGAAAATATTCACATTTAAGAAGCTTAAACAATTAGAAATCTTGTTTTAATCATGAAAACAAGCTTCAAACCGATTAATCGATTATCAAAATAGTTGTCGATTTTAATTTATTAATCGTTTAGGCTCTACTTTTAGCCCTCATTGTTTTGAATTATAGGTGCTGTACTTTGGTCCACCCTGTAGTTTAAAAAATAGCTTTTATAAAAAAAAATTGGATTGGATATTACCTTTCAAATTGTCATTAGCATATGTCTCATCTGACAAGACACTTGACAAGTACTCATAACAAGAAGTCCACCTTTTTTCTTTAATCTGTTCTAATCACAGTTTTGTATGCTCTGTTTACAGGTCAGTGCACTGCCATCCAAGTAGAGGCCTGATAATGTGCTGTGACCACTAATCTGTCAACAAGTATAACGGTCTATATACATTTTTACAATAAAGCTATTCATTAATTTGGATCGATTTCTTTTTTTTATAGCAGCATGTGTTTATATTGTAATTCTAATACATGTAAGCAGAGTATTTGAAGGTCATAGTGTCTTAATTTAAAAAGAAGAAAAATTGATAATACAGTATGTTAGTATGTAAGTGGTATTTTGGTTTTCATAATGCAAGTAGAAAATGATCACTTTATAATTGTATACAGTGACCATTAGTAGTATATAATATAACTATTCTAAAATGACAAATATGAAACTATGTATAAATAACACAATGGTAAACTCATTGGTAATATTAATTTGGTGTCATAAACCTTTTTTATTGTGAACTATATCAGTTCATATCAACTGAGACCTTTTATTTTGAAATTCCGTGAAAGTCACCAACCCCTTCCCCGTTTTTACCCCCTACTGGCCACACTATATACTCATTGGCCCCCAGGTCACTTGAGTTTCAGAGACCTGGTGTAAAATATACATTTAGTAGTCTGGTTTTGAATAAGTGTTTAGACAATTGAATCTTGTCGCATATATAAACAAGGAACAATATTATTATGTTTCATAGGGTTTTGTATTTCAATTATTTTCAGAAACATAGCGTACACACACTGAATCACTGATGAACTGCCATGGAAAGAGCATTTTCTGACCGTACTCTGAATGAGCAATAATTTGATATGTGGCATATTCTGATCATCACAATATTTAGACGTGTGCATCTTAATCAGATTATGTCTGACTGAAGCTTTCACTTTTCTGTTATATGTAAAAACATGATATTCTCTTTGCAAGTAATTAATTTTTGCAACTAATTTTTCAAAACAAGTAGTTAGTAGATTATTTGTCTGTAATCTGAGGAGTTTATAGAGGAAATTGCTCTGGGATTAGTCGTTCGTGTGATGTCACCTTTAAGGCAGTTAACAGCATGGCTTTATATGATCTGCTAAATCCTCACCAGTGCATCTCCATCTATAAACGGGCTCTAATGGCCAGCGTCAGGAGTGAAGGAGGGAGCGCTGTCAAGTTAATCTGATGCGTGAGCACGTCGGAGCTGAAATATCATACGGGTAAATGAGGAAATTGTCAGCGGTCCAAGGTCATTTATTGCCTGACGTCACACCAGGCGCCTCTGGTGTAACGTGTCTTATTGCTTTTCCAGATTAGTATGTTCATCAACAACTCTGGGATCAGGGAGTGTTTTATCATCAAGCCTCTGAGAAACAGACAGGGTTCGCATTACATCACATGTGAACTTGGTTTGATTTCTAGGATGAACAACTACAGTTCTCAAGATTAGCTGTATTTGATTCATGTTGATGGACTAAGGATTTGTGTGTTTTATTTATAATAAATGTAATCACTGATTATTGAAAAAAATAAATACTTAATTTGAATACTAATCTAATTGAATCCGACTCAGCATTTCCAACTACATATAATCCAGATTTCTGACACTTTTGTCACTTTCTGGGGAAAATTAAATAATCCAGAGTGAGTTAGAAGCATTACTTTAAAATTATTAAATGTAAAAAGTAAACTGACACAATCCTGTGATTTCTGCTGAGCAGGGTCTAATCTGTGGGGATAACTGTCCTCAGATAGAGGGTTTAAGGCTTTTTTTTTTTTTTCTTCTCCCCATTGGTTCCATTTGCTGTCCGTGCAGGGATGATTGGCGGCCGTGGCTGCAGGCTGGTGGCGTTGACAGCTGAAGATGTGACTGGATACTCAGACTCAGTGCTGCTCTCTGAAGATGATTGACACGTCGTATACTGCTGAACTGCCCTGTCCTCAAACTCGTCCTGGACAAAGCTGCTAATTATCGCCTAGACTCTTGACTCTTTGATTATAATATGACATAATGACACAAGAATTATCACTGCTGGGTGTCAGAATGCAGCATTAACGTGTGTGTGTGGGAGTATGACAGTGTGACTAAGATAGTAAACAAAGTTGATTGTGTTGTGCTTATTTAAATAATATAAGCTTTTGTAAATGTTATATATTTTATTCTTTAATAACAATGTCATATTGTATAAAACACATTATATTATACTATATCATAATGACATTAATGTAAAACCATCAATTTTTTATCTCAACAGTATATGAATATTCCATATTAGGATATAATAATCTAACATTTCTTCCTTCAAATACCAAAAAAATTTTGTTGAATGGTGTTCTTTTGTGAGTAAAAATGTCTCTGACACACTGTGATTATGTTTCTGATTTGGGACAGGAGTGAGTACTCCTGTTGCTCACCTTATCTTTTCTCTCCCCAGGTATTGGTGATCAAGATGTGGTGACAGGAGACTGGGAATTGGTTAGTGCCTGGTGGCGGGAGGCAGAAAAGGAGAGTCCAGGAGGGAGATAGTGGAGGCAACAGTGAGTTGGGATTGTGACAAACTTAGTTGAATCTGGCAGAAATCTGTGTGTCATTGTAAATAGTTTAATTATAGCTGTAAATCACATCATGGTGCAGCAGAGTTTGGCTACCTAGTTTCTTTCTCTTTAAATCCAATTCAAGGTAACAACGGATTGTTTAATTTTTTTTTTGGTTTTTAGTGACGTCAACTGCTTTTTTCCCCGGTCTCTGCCATAAACTCAGAGGCAGGTGCCAAAAATCACCCCATAATGTGCAAATTGCACAATGGAAGCAATCATTAATTGTACCCGGAAGATAAATTATAATAATCTGTCACTTCTACATAAAAGTGTAATATGTTTGAATTTTCTTATTTTTGTTCCCTACAAGTGAAAATGTAATGTATTAGTATTTTCCAGTATTTGAAACCCTGTTTTCCCACAGTTTATCAAAATATTTCTTTCTAAGTCACACAGGAACAACACTAGCATACAGATTTTCAGCACTTTCTCAGTTTTATTTTCAACATTCAAGCAGAATATGTCTAAAACAGTAACAACCAGAGATCATCATTGATGTGCATGTTGCTACTCATTAAAATCATCGATACATCCCCTCTATTTTTTTGTTTTTTAGCACAGCCAGTAAGATTCTCACCTCACCACTGTTACATTGAACAAAATTGACTCTTTATTGATAATTTATTGGAGCAAATAGATTCTGTGGACAGACATAGGCAGCATCATAAATATAATCCCCCTTGTCCAAAAATAAATAAAATCAAATAAAAAAAATATATACTGTATATACACAGGAAAAAATGAAAAAAAGTCAACAATCATTAAACACTACTTTTGTCAAAACATAAATAAACATTTTTTAAAAAGGGGACCGAAATATGAATCCTAACAAGGTGGATACGCCCAGAACCCATCTCACACACAAGTAGATCAAAAGATATATAGATGTTTATATATATGTATATATCCATATATATTCTGTATATGCTTCTCTACAAAAAACTAAGTTTACTCTTTCTATGAGTAAATACATTCTACTCTACAATCACTATGACAACAGCATACATTCCCAACCAAAATGCTCTGATCGTATAATCGGCAGGACATCGGACTTAAACAATCGTTTGACTCCGACCAGGAATTTTGAAACAGCATGGTCAGTGTGGCTGTGTGTGCATGTGCATGTGCATATAAGTGTAAAATATCAGCCTGTGCCACTGGATTTTCTACTTGCACACACACACACACACGCACGCCCAGAGAAAATGATCTGCTCAGCAGTTAGTCTGGTTAACTTTGCTTCAGCAGATGAAATGTGACCCAGGATCTATTTCTGCTGTTCTGCAGAGTCCACAGTGACTTGTGGATGGACTCTCCGGCTCATTGTGCAGCTCATTTCCCTCTTGCTCGCAGACAAATTTAGCACTCGTCTCTCTTGCCCCGACTCAAACCTGCTACTTTTTTTTTTTTTTTTTTTTTAATCCTGGCATTTCATAACTGTCTAGACTGTGAATTGTTTCCCAGTTCTGCGACTGCTGGGGTGATCAGATTTGTGTGACAAAGGCTTTAGAGTCTTTGGTATCTGGATGAATCCAGTCTTGCAGCACAAACCAAAACCCCTCCTTCCCACAAGATCTCTGTGTCGTTCGCTTTCCTTTTCAACCTTTGACATGGCTGAAAGATAAAGAGGGGCCTTTGGGAAAACCAAGCTCGCGTGGTCTCCAAATAAGTCCCTAACGTTACCTGACAATTGAAGTACTCCTAATTCGTTATCTAATAAACATACCGCAGCATTGAAACATGCAAAGCCTCTGTATTTGGTGCTAAAGAACTGACAGAACTTCCTCTTTCCTACTGATAGCGAAGCTTCAGTTGTTTTACACGTGTGACTGTTGTTTCTCCACAAAAGCAACTTAAAAAAACAAAAAAACAACCCTTATTTCATGTAGTGCTACAGAAAGCTCATCGTAAAGCACCAACGATAATAAATGATGTAGATGGGAGTGTGTGTTTTCTTGTTTTTCATACATGGCTCAGTTCCTAAAGTACAAACAAGGCCTTACCACTTGTGTGACTCTCACTACATACAGTACAATCACGTGTGAATTATACAAACCACGATCGGAGAACGCCATGTCGCATCAATGTGCTCAGCTGTTACTGACGGTGAATGCACACAACTATTTACATATATGATTACGTGTGTGCTTGTATGTTAAGTGTACGGTTGTTCTTTTGCATATACGTGTGAGTGAGTGTGTGTGTGTCAGGTAGCCCTGAGAAGGATGTGTGGGGTTTGTGCTTCTTAGATTACATGTGTAGCTGTTGTTGTTGTTGTTGAACGCCCACCGACAGGCAGTGTTTGGAAAACTGTAGATGCAGGGAGGGACGGGTGCCGTGGTTTCCCCCCATTACGCAGAAAGCAGGAGCAGGAAAAACATCCATCACATCGCACAAACAACCACCACTCTCAAGAGAAGCTATCCACGTTGACATTATTGTCCCAGGTTGCCAACATGGCCTCTGTGACTGTCGTGTGTTTTCTCCAGGAAACATGTCAACAGAATGTTTTTCTATTCCGAGAAGTGTCACAGTACAATGTAGGTTTGGTATTGTCATTTTCATTCTTGTAAACCATCCATTCATCTGCCTGCCAATGCAAATGTCTCATCCGCCAATCAAATGGCAGCAACTCCATGCATTTAGGCATGTAGTGCTGCTTAAATCAAACTGAATGGGAAAGAGAAGTGATTTCAGTCATTTATATTGTGGCATATTCGCTGGCCTGAATAATTTAGATATGTCAAGAATGACCAGAGAAGGTAACATTAATTCAAATCACCAGTGATTATAATCACGGGATGCATGTATTTTAGGTTAAGTGGTCATTTCAAATGGACCATCAGTGTGAATATGAGAATAACTGGCTGTTTGTCTGTATATGTTTACCCAGCGATGGACTGGTGACCTGTCCAGGGTGTACCCCACATTTCACCCCATGTCAGCTGGGATTGGCTCCAGCGCCAGAGGACCCTCATATGGAGGATGAAGCTGTAAATAATGGACGGATGTTTACTAAAGCACAGGCTGTATAAACAGACGTATGGATGCAGTGATCATGTGAGGTACAGTGTGTGTGTGAAATCATTTTAAGATAAAAGAGGAAACGTACAGAACAAACCAATGATGCAATAAGACTATTGAATATCTTTTCTGTCTTACTAGACCCAAAAATAACTGCAAACATTGGGGTCTCTGCCCGGTAACTGCAACAAATGACCACTATCTGTGTCCCACCAGACCGCCGCTGCCCGTTCCAGAACCGACTGCGTTTCCCTGAGCTCTCACTCTGCCACTTCCCCCGCTGACAGCAGTTGTCCAGCCAACAGACCGAGAAGACGGGGTCAGTAGTGCGGGTGAGTCCCGGTGTCTGCTCAGTCTAAGGGGAAATGAAAAGGTTGCTCGCCGAGGTATGCGTCTGTCTTATTAACATGGGCCATCTGGAGATGATTTCTCAGCTGATGGAGAGAGAAAGAGAGAGAGAGTCTGTTTCCACACAGTAAAGCTCCACGTTATTCACCTGCTCATGAATTCCTCACAAGGATGGGAAGTATAAGCGAGGCAAGGCTCTCTCTTGATCCTTGTTTGTGAGAAACCAGGCAACTACATGTGCTCTGTGATTTGACAGAAAAACCTGCAGCACTAAGCTCAGCACGACTTGTGTGCTGCAAAGACTCACAGTCAGTAGACTCAATACAGAGAATGTCAGAGTAGAATCAGAAACTGTAAAATGAAGATAAAAAGCACTCCAGTGTTCTCTCCCCTTGGCCGTTAGGGTGCACCTTTAATTTTTAAAAGACGATCTAAGATGGAAGGTCAGTGGTTCATTCCCCCAGCTCCTCCACTGTTCTTGAGCAAGACTATGTGTGTGAATAATGTGACATTTGTGGATTGTCTGTATCATGTATATTTCAGAGTTAACTCGGGGGCATAACAATAAATAGGACATGAACATGGAAGTTGAGACACCAGCTATTCAAACACGTGTGACCTTGTGTGCTTGACCTCAGTGCTCTGGGACAAAGAACAACTGTAAAGGAAGTGCGGGGCATCCTCTTGAATTTTTTTTAATCATAGTTTGGTTTCAGACTTTTGCCCAGTTCCCCTCACTGTCGGCCCAGTGGGCATCACAAAAATGTGACTTTAATTTCACATCTCGAAGAAAAGAGCTTCAGGGCCTTTGGTGAGTCTGTTGTGTCTTTCTCATATATTGTTTTTGTTGAGTCAAAGCTGGCACAAACACCGGGGCTCAAGCCTGTGCCCAGATCAAGAGCAGCATGAGGTAAATCCAAGCCTTTTGATGCACAATCTCCATCACCCTGTGGTGACGGACTTATTGTCTCGATTAAAAGCGAGAACAAAAACAAAAAAAACTCATACCAAGACCTTGTTGATAGCACGTAAGCAATGCAGCGTACATTTCACCGAGTACTATGTGCATGTCACTTCATGCAGCATTTACATAAGAGTTGAATTGCCTGTCTTTCATCGCTTTAATTGCTGTAAATTCAGAATTTGCAATAGCATGATGTAACTCAAGACTACACTACACAATCAGATACTAATAAGACATACGTGTTTGTTAGCAAATCATAAGAACTGTCAACTCTGAAAAAAAATCTGCTTCATTTCATAAATGATCACGTGCCACATAATTGATTATATCACTATTTATATCACGTTTGCATTCATGTGTCTGTATTTTACCAGTTTGATGTGAGCGAGGATCAGCTGTGAAGATGTGATGTCAAAAACCAAACAAGGACACAGCCAAGTCCAATTAAAACAGATGAGCTGTTGTGTTTAAAGTCACACAATGTAGGATTTCAACCTTCAAATAATGTCTCCAAGATTATTTTGATGACACATCAACGTACAACGGCACTCACGGTGCGTTAACATGCATCTCAATATGCTATTCATAGTCCGATTACTACTGCATGTATATGATTAGTCTGACTAGAGTCGGACTTGGCGTTCTGAGCCTGAACCAAGTCAGATGTACACGACCACTAAATTGATTTTCCTTCTCCGCATGATTACTCGGGCTCGGCAAGTTGTCCAATTGCCTGTCTTAGTCGGACTACGGCCCCAGCTCCATCAAACTACGCATGTGAACGTACTTCTCGTCACTATGTAACTTGTGGTTTCAGGTCCATGCCACAAAAAGAACGACAACATTCTACTTGACATCATACGTCACAGGCCCTCAGAGCTCACAGTTATCATTGGCTTGTCAACAAATGTTACCATGTCATATATTTTACGACCGTTTACCTCCCAAGACCAAAAATCCTACATTGTGTTACTTTAACTCTTGTATTCAATTCTTAAAATTCTCTTATGTTCAATAAGTAGGGATGTTTTTTGTTTTTTTTTAACTAATGCATGTTTTACATAACAGAGAAATACTTGTAAGATTTCAGGGTCTTTCCAGCTTTGAAAGAGCTTTGGGTGTCTTTCCTCAGATTTAGAGCTCCTCTCAGTCCATCACAGGCAGCCGTGATTGTTGAAACACTGCTCTTAGTTTTCTCCTTGGCTCACATCTTATAGCTTTAGTTACCGGCAAAGGCATCAAGTGGTGAAATAAAAAAAAAAAATCCAATTCAACCACTAAAATGCACCTACTCCCATAACGAACCCTAAATCCCTGCAACATTACGACAAGATGAATCAGTTCTGGCAAATGGTAACAACGATGTACCAGCAGGAGCATACAAATCCAATTCTAAATCCCAGTAGTTTGTGCTGTGTCTTTCCCGCTGTGTAACAAGGCCCTTTGTGTTTCTGCCACCAGCGGTGTCACTTACATAGAGTGTGGATGAGTCAGAGGCCGGCGGAGGGAAGAGCGTGTGTGAATGTGTGTGTCTGTGTGTGCGCGTTTGCAGAAATAACTTAAGTGGTGTCAGTGAGCTGTGCTTTCGTACGCTAAGGCGATCGTGGGTCAACGTGTGTGATGGAGTCCGTTAACGTGGGTCGTCGATGGTGGAGGGAGGAGCACTCACGTTGTCATTCTATACACATATTATACACGTAGAGTATTTGAAATAAAACAGTATTCCCTGCCAGTTTGTGAGACTTTAGAAAATGTGCTTTCTGACAGGTGTGAGTGTATATGTGTGTGTGTGTGATTGGGTGATCATGCGTGTGTTCAGTAGTGAGCGCCTCTTCATCCCGCGCCATGTAAACAAACGTCGGCCGGGGGAGAGAGCGTGCTCAGAGAGGCTCAGAAAGACATCAAAGATAGAGAAAACTTGTGAAGGAAGGAAGGAAAGAAGGAAGGAAGGAAGCATTATTATTCTAACAGCACAGGTTAATCTGAATACCAAAGATAATATTGCATCATCTAGAACTAGCCTCAATTGCTCAGTGTATATAAAACTGGAAGAAAGCTATACTGTAATATTAGATTTCACTGTATAATTCTAAAATAATTTATACCAACAATAGTTATATTTTGTAGAGTATTTACATACGTACATCGTCATATAGTAATAGTATGTCAGCACAACATTATAGAAACATACACCATACAGTATGTGTATATAGTAACGTTAAAGCCACACGTATACACACGTATATAATGAATATACAATCAATATGAGCTATTGCAATGCTGTGGCGGTTAAAACCCCGTTGAACATTCACATCTCCTCAGTCACGATAGGTAAGCTCGTACAGGAGTTCCGATGTATTGCTATTAGAAAGACACAAAGTTCAGGCCAGCCTCGCACAGTCGCAGCAGATCTTTTTTTCTTTGTAAAAATCTGAGTATTGCTTATCGTAAAAGGTGCTCTCCTCTGACGTGATCATCTGAACGGAGAGGAGAGGAAACAGAGAGAGGAGATTTCACCCTCTCGGTGAGAAGGTCGAACGCGTCTCGTTGCCGCTTCTGAAGGAAAACAGGGTTTTTTTTTTTGTTGTTTTTCCAGCGGACTGATCAAACCAAAGAAGAAATAGTTCTGGATCTGTGGGTCCATCAGCTGGGATTGAAAGGCAGCCCACGCAGACAGACAGATAAATAGGTGGGCACGTGAGCAGCCAGATAAGTTTGGAACTAACAACCTGCTTCCCCCTAGAAGTCAGAGAAGAGATCCTGGGGACCCAGATGAATGATGAAGGGAGCAATGGTCCGTGGCTGGTAGAAGGGATTGTCAATGAAGAGTCCTCCTGCAGCGGGATGAAGAACAGGAAAGAAAGAAAGCACGAGTAATTAGACAAAGTAAAAAAAAAAAATCCTGGTTGATATAAAAGTTTCATCACTTCTCTTACAACAGGGTTGAAATGTCAAAAAAAGATTACATCAAATCCACCTGAAAGACACACATTCAGCTCTTGAGTCCTAGTCAGAAATGTTGTAATTAGAAGACCTGACATGAATGAAATTAATAAGATATGGAAACAGCTGCAGGATCAGATGAAAGGAAAGGTTGGACAGGTTAATCTAGAGTATTTATTTGTGTTTGTTGCCATGGTCAATAACTGCTGATGTGCACCATAAATATAAAGCTTGTTTCATTAGCTTAGCATTAATGTCTTATTTCTGCAGAGTGTTTGAAGAAATTAACTGAAGTCATTTTCCAAGAGAAAAACACCACAGGGGGAGGAGTTACGCAAACCCCCGACAATCAAGGAGGTTATAGGAATGAATACACTTTTGATCGACTTGTAAACGATCGTAAATCCATGTGGAAATGAGGTGTACGATTGATGGGTAACTGGTGCCATTATCTACAAAACCACAACCTGACCCTGTCCACATGGATACAGTTGGTCAACTGTTGGCCCCCAAACAAAAAACTAAATAGGTTATCTGTAGAAATAATCTATTAATCATCTGCAATAGAAGTAAAGCACTCATTTAAAATGCTTTGTAACATGCTTTGTTAATGGAGCACAATCAACCATTGGACACACTGTATGGTCCTCTCATCCTATAGCTCTATTTATTCATTTATTTACACTGCTTTATTGCTCTGAGGATTTTTTTTTTTTTACCATAGAGAATTCATTTAAATTTTCAGAGGCTCAGTTAATGCAGAACCTTAATGGGACGTGAACAAAATCATGCAGGCGTGCCCCAGGGCTCTATCCTGGGGCCCCTCCTTTTCATCATTTATCTACTTCCCATCTGCACAATATCCATTCCCACTGCTACACAGCTCTACCTAGTCACCAAGCCTCTTCCTTCAAAGATAGTGAAATAAAATCATGGTTTACAACAAATCTCCTTAAAGTTAAACAGAGACAAAATTGAATTTATTGGATAGGGTTGATTTCTCCCCTATCCAAATTGTACAGCCCCCTCCACATGATTTTTATTTATTCATTTTTGCTTCTCTGTTTTTAATCTGTTGTGTATATATCTTCTTTCGTCCATATTTTACTGCTGATCTGCTGATGTACGGTGACCTTGAGAGCTCTAGTAAAGAAAGAATAATGAAACACATGGAGGATAATGTACACAAACGAAATTAAAACAAGCATGGTCCTTCTGAGGTTGTGTATGTAGAAGGAAATGTGTTTTGTCTTGATCAAGTCTGAGCCATCTGATATGAATTAAATTCAGCTCAAATATCACATCGCTGATGAAAAAGAGTTCCATGTGCTAGCATACTTTATATGGACTGAGGGTGATAGCTGTGGGAAGCCTGCCAAACATTAATCCACGTGAGGTAATGAGATCGTGCAGCTGAATGCAAGACGCAGGATCTATCGAGCGCTTTCTAAATTCATCCCTTGTCTTCTTGACTTTCTCTCTGACAGTCTATAGGCCGAGGGTCAAAAGGATGTAACTACAGAGGTGCCGGGGGGAACATGGGAAACGTGAAATTCAATCACGGCTGAATGTAATGTGTAATATTAAAGATTGATGCCCAAATGTTAGTTTAGATCAGTGCTGTCCAGGTGCTTCTGCGTCGCTGCGTCACTACCAACAGAAAGCCTTAAAAATCAGATATACACCAGGCAGTTTTCAGCTTTTTATAGGAGATAAACTTTATTAATTCTTCAACATTATTTAATCCTATACATCCTTCACACAGCTCACATTATTTACTTCTTTTTTTTTTTTACAGAGAATGTGTGTGTGTGTGTGTTGTGTGTGTGTGTGTGTCATATTGCAAAAGCTATCCTTCTCTGAGCAAAGAATAAGAAAAATAACAAAAGGCTGATATATATATATATATATATATATATATATATATATATATATATATATATTCATAATTTAGACTCAAGGAACGAGGTAACAATTCACAGTAAAAATCCTTCAAGTTTTTATCTTTTAAGAACTTAAAAACCTGCCATTTCACGTTCATAACGTATTTGGAAACACGATGAAAATGAAAAATAAAAAGCAAAAAAAACCAAAAACATTTTTAAAAAAAACAAAAACAATCTTCAGCTCATGTAACCCCCATCCACCCCCACGCCCATCACTGATATCGTAGAAAAAAAAAGAACACAAAACAGACTGAGAGATTCCCTTCTAGAAAAAAAGGTGCATGGTTTGGTTTGCATGTCTCCTGTGCTAAAAGAAGTGGTAGTGGGGGACGGGGTAGGCGGGGACTTTCATGACAGGCAACAGAAGCATTCTCTTGGGCAAACCTAGAGGGGAGAGATGAGAAGAGCACAGCTCTGCATGAATTCAGGGCAAAAAAATGAATAAATAAATAAATGAATAAATAAATAAATAAAAAATAACTAAGCTTTTGTATGCTTTCTAGTCTACTCCCTGAATAAACACCTGTTTGCTACACAAACAGGGCTGTGTGAGTGCGTGAGTGTGTTAGCCACTAAATATGTGTGAAGCTCATTTTAGTTTATTAGAACTTTTGTTAATATTCGCACCTTTAAAACATTGTACCCATTATGTCTGAGATCTGGTGACAGTATATCACAAACTAACTTTTGGTGGCAAGATCTTTTACCAAATCAGGTTTCACTTCGAAGAGAACACTGTTTTTCATTCATTTTGAGGGTTTTTTAGTGATGTTTACAGAATACTAAATCTCAGAACTGGACCTTGTCAGTACTGAAAGTATTACCTAAGTAAACATAAAGTGGAGAAAATCAGTGGAGGAAGGATAGAAATATATACTGTCCTGTAAACTTTGCATTTGCAATAAACTGTAATGCTACATGTTCTTCTCCTACTTGTTGCAATAATATTATGTTCTAATGCATTAGTTAGTATTTGCCAGCAAGAAATCAGAAAGCAGCAGTGAGCTCCAGGAACACAGAGAAGAACAAGAGGAAAAAAGGCCAAGGCAAAAGAGGAGAGACACCTTTTAATTATTCTATCCAGTTTAAACAAGTGGCTTTTTTTATTTGTACCAGCCTCACATTTATCCCACTATCCGACACCCAAAGACAACATGAGAAAACAAACGATAGCCATTTTCACCCCAACAGCCGGTGTTTAGGAGTTTATTTATGAGTTCACCTTTGAGAATCACTGAGCTTAAGAGAGATAAACACAACAGGAGTCGTCACGTTCTGTTTATATTTGGAGCTCGGTAATCTGTGTGCTGCTTCTCTGTTGACTTTTATACAACTCCACTTCCTGACTTATTGTGAGAAGATGAGGTCAAAGGTCAGGGTCAGCTGAACCTGGCGACCACCCACTGGGATTTAAGGCATATAGAAGAATCATGGGGGGGGGGGGTTGAGATGTGTTGTGCTTCATCCACCCACAGAACAATAAAAGATAATCAACCAGTCATGAAACCAACCATTAACAAACTCAGAACACAACTTCATAGTTGCACAGTACAAACTGCACCTACTATCCACTTCTGCGTAATCCATTAAGTGCAGCATAACAACGTGCAAAACACTGAATGTGTGAATGGCAAGGACTGAAAGGAAACCCTGCAAACGGACGCAGAGTTCCAACACTAATGAACACAGAAAACTGGTGCACTTCATATCCAGGACTGCTAGGTTCTCAGGGGCGGACTAAACGCCTGCCCTCAGGCCTCAGACCTGTCTCACCCCCGACACATAAGGCCCATTCAAGCTCCAGGCTGACGCGTGGACAGAGGGGCCTCCTAATGCTACATGTGTACACACACACACACACGCGACACAAGGCCCAGTCTGTTGAGGTCAATATGACTGTGTTCAATAGAGAGATGTACGCGGTGAATTCGGGCACCAATAGCTTTGCTGTTAAAGGTCAAGGACTGGTATAGACTTAAGAGTCATTAACTGTAGAGAGAGAGGGTGAGAGAGGGGGAGGGAGAAGAGAGGGGAAGGGAGACGGAGCACTTTCAGCAGCGAGGACATGGAAACCCTTTAGCAGCAGTAACATGACAGGAGCAGTGTAAACTGCCAGCGCTTCCCCACCAGCCTTAAATATCAGCGGCTAAAGTGAAGAACTCACACTATGCCAAGTGCTAATCTGAACAGCGATGGGAATGACGGCAGCACGGGCCCTGTCCCTGCTAATTAAAAATCCTGACAAGATTGTATACTGGGGGGCGGCAGGGGGGGATAAAAAGTGCTGTGTGTGCAGGTGTGTATCGTATGCGTGTGTGTGTGGGTGGGTGGGTGGGTGGCGGAAAAAATGCACACGGAGGAACAACTGGAGGCTGGATGTTCAGCCCAAGCACAGACAGACTTGCTTGAAGCAAAAAGTCAAGAGGAAAAAGAACATTTAAACTTAATTAATTATGAATGAAATTCAGCGCCAAACCCCAGGAAACTTGTGTTAGAGAAAGGCTTTTAAGTCATTCCAGAATCCGAATCGCATTCATTGTAAGTGCACGTCCATACAATAAATAAGCTGAGTGAAGTATGAATGGGTGATACCATGATGTGCCGTAACAAACCTAACAGGACGTAGTTATGGCAGGTTAATGGGGAAGTGTACGGTTAAAAGACTGGAAAGAGTTAAGAGGAAGTGAAGAAGGTTTGAGATGGTAAGAATCAGGACAGACAAAAACAAAACACAAGCACATACCGTATGCAGGAGCAGCTGCAGCAGCGGCAGCAGCAGGGCTGTAGCCATATGGTGTCCCGAAGCCTGTTGGTGGGAAGGTGACATGGTCCAGTTTAGTTGTGTACTTGTTTTAATTAATTAAGTTTAGATTCTAAAAGTGGGTAAAACACCAGAGTGGAGGCTCAAGTGGAATCTGAGTCAAAGTTCCACACAAACTTTAAATCAATAGTTTCCCCGCATAATCACTGTAGTTCTCCCTATACGTTGTCCTCTGTACTGCCAGCCTGTGATATTTTCCCCGCACGACTGCAGGGGGAAAAGTGATGATTATTTTCAAGCTGAAAACTGGGCAAACATCCTGAAGTAAAAGGAAGAAAATGCAAACACAGCACCGCCCACTGTATCAAATATAAAAGAGGGAATAAAGTCAAATATTTATAAATAAAAGAATTGTCTTCTGCGAGGCCCGATGCAAGGACACAGATACTGTATCTGCAATACATCAATTTAAAATGTGTTCCGTGCTTATTTGCTCGTATGATTGGATAGAAAATAATACGACGCTGAAACGAGGCTCACCTTGCGTGACGTATCCGGGTGCAGCTGCACTGACGAAGGCTCCTCTCGCGAGGGCCGCTCTTCCTCTTCCTCTGGCTACCTGAGCTGCTACCGCTGAGGCCGCCGCCGCCGCCGCCAGGGCTCCTTTAGTCTGAACACACAGTTAATGTCATTTTGATACACTGACGCACAGAAATATGGTACGAAACCACACACTTGACCAGTCTGTTAGCGCTCGGTGACAACTTAAGTGGAGACGCGGTGATCCGATTGCTATCAAGAGCTAATCTGATTAGACACTTGTTAAACTCGGTCTTATTGATTTCTGTTGGGTGAACAAATGAGACCAGTCGTGCCGCGGCTCCACAGAAGCGACACAGATAAGAAGCAGAAAAAAGAAAAAGTTCAAACGTACAGTAATACATTTCATAGCCATGCTGACAGTTTGACTCTTAAGGAAGACGTAGAGTACAGTATAGCTCCACTAAATTGCTTGTTGTTTTGCTCCGTGTGTGTAAATGCACGTCTCAGAATGAAGCAGGGCCCGCTGTGTCTTATTACCTGAGGCAGTATCTTCTTTTTCTTGTTTGCAGCAGCGTTGGGGCCAGAGAAGAGTTTTTCCAGAGCTGCCAGAGCAGCGCTGGCCTTTGCTACCTTTTTGTTGGGGCCTGCCCCGCGGAACTTCTGCCCATCCACCTCCACCTGAGATCCACACATGCAAACAAAAGACACGACGTAAAATATTGATGAAATCTGGTTTAGATTATAGTGAAAAGATACTACACCATTTTTTTTCCCACTCCTGTAAAGTCTAGAGGACTCCAACAATTGTGAGTGCTTCTGATTTTAGTCTAGTCTGTGCTTTCTCAGGATTAAAACATAATCTTTGGTGGTCTCTCATGTTTTTAAAATCAAGTCCACATTGACTTCAATGACCTGTGAGGTCACCATGACCTTGACACTCACAGACATGTTCCCTACGACAACGTTGAGACAATAAGAGGACTTGTTTCAAAGTTAGAGATTACAGAAACCACCTATGCTGCAACCTGACAAGCAGACAACATTGAAGCTTCATTAAAAGAATCCAGGAGACCTTCGATTATCCAAACCTAAATCAGTTCATCTCTAAATACAAGTGAATATTTACACACATTTTAATAGGATTCCATCAATGTTCATAAAGCAATAACTTTGGGGTTTCTGGGGTCACAACAACCTTCAGCTTTGACCTCCAAAACTACTACGTTTATCCTTCATTTCAACTGAATGTTTGTGCCAAATTTAAGAGGACATTCTCTAGTCTAGATGTCTCTGGTACAGAGACATGAAAAGGTTCTAAGAATACATTTTTTTCCTCCAAGTTTTTGTATTGCAATAATAATAATGATAATAATAATAACAACAACATAATAATGGCATCATTATGTTGCACCAAGCCCATGTGTTTCATCAGTCACCAGTAGCTCTGTCAGTGAGTCAGGCTGAGGAGGACGGCTTGTTTAGCAATGGCCTTCTGTCAGACAGGCCTGCTAATCAATCAGCGGAGCGATGGAGCAGCCAGCCGTGTTGGAAAACAACACACACACACACAAACACCCCACAGAGAACAGGCTTGCTCTCGGAACCTAAGTTGACTGATTGACTCCACCGGTGATCAGTGTTTGTGTGTGTGTACAGGCTGTGGACGAATCCTATGTTTGTGAGAACATTTTTGGCTGTTCTTTACAACTATGAAGGTTTTTTTTAAGGATTAAAACTTGGTTTCAGGGTTAGAATTGGGTTTAGTTTAGTGGTTAATGGTGTAGGTTTGATATTTAGTTGTGGCAGATGAGATAAAAAACCCATTTTGGAGGAACTGGTTAAGTTTAGGGCTAACATTTAAATTGTGGTTAGGTTAATACTTTGATAAATATATATGATCAGCTCGTTAATTAAACAAAAACTGGTCGGTGCTGATGATTAACTAGTTAATTAGTCAGACAGACACTTGTTATTTTACACATGGCTTTATCATCTTTTGTGTGTGAAGCTCTCACCTCCATTATAAAGCGTTTGTCATGGCTGCCTCCACTCTCAGAGATGAGCTCATACTTTAGGCCTCGCCTCTTCTCGTTCAGCTCCATGACAGGATTCTTCCCACTCGCTGTCAGAATGGGACCCTGAGTTCGCACCTGGAGAATTGAAAAAGACGCACTTTAATTCAACGAGCATCTTCAGGCGAGAACGCACGCGCCTGAGAGTTAACCTTGAGCGCACCATTGAAAATCCCTCACCAATCACAAATGTTAAATCCCTCACCTCGAGTGTGTTGGAGCTGTCCGAGGAGTGCGTGGGGTTATTGCTAGTGTGTGAGGACGTGTCGCTTTTCCCCTCGCCGTCCGACTTCTCGTCCGAACTCATGGGGTCCAGGTCTGAGTCGAAACCCGTCGGGTAGCCCATCGCCTGGAGAACCTAGAGAGCAAGGAAGATGACGGTGAAGCAATAAGGAATTGAGAAGAACAAGAACAACAGCAGGTAAAGCCTGCAAGAATAAAACGTAGTATGTTTTCATTGTATCATGTATTTGATGAAGACAGAAGTTTGCATGTTACCCCTGTGGGTTTTCTCCAGGTTCTCTAGTTTCTTGTCACAGTCCAAAAGCATGCAGATTTAGAGATTAGGCAAATTGGACACTCTAAATTAACTGTAGGTGTGAGAGTAAGAGTAGATGGTTGTTTGTCTATGTGTCCCTGTGATGGACTGGTGATCTGTCCACGGTGAGACCCCGCTGTTCCCTTTATGTCAGCTGAGATTAGCACCAGTGCTCCCCGCGACCCTCATGTGGAGGATAAAGGGGTTGAAAATGGATGTCAGAAACTTTAGACCAGTGGTCACCAACGTGTTGCCCGTGAGCACCTGGTAGCCCACTCACTCCCACTTCCCCTCATCATATGATTCATATCATCCATATGATTGCTGAGTAAAATATCATTGATATCGTTTATGAAAACTGCGATGGTCGTTAGGAGTAAGCACTGGAATGAATGTGTATGCAATTGTACGCATGATATTCAACATTTAGATGGTAAATTGCATAAAATGTTAATATGGTAGTCCTCCAAATATTCACTAGCTCTCGGTCTCGAAAAGGTTGGTGCTTTAGACGGTCCCTTGTTTTCTCACACCTGAATGAATAAAAAAAGTAATTTCACAACAATTTTTTAATAATTGTGAATCAACTCTGACATAACTTTACTGTTGTTCGACCATCTATAACAGGTCAGGCTAAAAAAAGAAAAAACCCTCCACCATTTCTATTCACAATTTTAACAAAACCCTTTTTCTGGAGGCATCAATAGTTCCACGTACACTAACATGGCAGAGCACAGACATTCAGAACACTGTGGACTGTGGAGGCAGAAAAACAAGGTCCTGACTCGACTTGAATAGGTGATTGTGTTACAGCTGCTGCTGGACCACTCGCTAAAAGGGAGAACAAATGTGTGCGAGGGTGGCTGAGAAAGAGAGGCAGAGAAAGACGGATCAAAAGGTGACTACACCAGGAAAAATAAATTGACAAAGAAGGAGAATGGAGAGAAAAAAAAAAAGGAGCAAGATTGGGTTGAAAGCCTTGTATGGGAATGGAGCGGCGAGCAGATTATCTCAGCTCTGTGCTCTGGAGAGCATCTTTGTTCACAACCACTTTGGGATTACATGGATTTGCCAACCTCCTTCCATCTTCTCTCTCTCTCACACACACGCACACACACACACACACAAACATATGCGAACACAAACATAGATACACACAGGTCTGACTGCAGCCAAAAGCAGAGACAATTCTTCATTAGGGTTGAGAGGATATGCTGTTGTCACGATTCAAAAGCATCACGATGTTTGGCTGACGATTCCATTTTTATTCTGATTGTGATTCAACGTTCCGATATTTTCTTTTCCCTCTTTAACCAAGGTAATTGGCCTAAACGGTAGGGTTGCCAGACAGGTCAAGGGCTGGGGTGTCCCTGAGCAAGGCACCCAATCCCCCATTGTTCCCCGGGTGCAGATAAGTGCTGCCCTGTGCTCCCTCTTCAAATTGAGTCACTAACTTTGTATTTGTGTTCTTGTGGCAGGACAAACGACTGCATCAACATCATGGGATAAATGTCCTACCTTGACAGCGACATGCAGCTTGGCGGTCTTCTTGGAGGATCCCGACGCTTCGTAAATGGTTCCATCGAGATCCACCGACATGGTGAAGACCGGAGCGTGAACCGGGCCCGACTGAGACAGCAGGCGATACTGAAGCCCTGGCCGTATCTGGTTCAGCCGCATCAGAGCATTCATTGGCTGGTTGGAGTCTATGGCTTTACTGTCCAAGACTAATGGAAATAAAAAAAAGAAAAAAGAATATGGAGTTTATTTACATATTGGGTGAATCTGATAAGGATAGCATGTGTATCAATTATGCAACAGAGCGTGGACAAACTGAGCCACTTTGAAGATGTGTTTATCTGATTTGCCTTAGCGTTTCACAACTGTGGCTACTTGTTTTCATGACGGATAAAAACGCCACTCTATTTTCTTTTCCCTTTCAATCATGTTCCTCCCGTGTGTCAATATCCAAAGAGGCCTTTCTGCCTCCATTAGTCGTGGTTCATCTTCTCCTTGTACGAAGAAAGAGCTGGAGATGATTGGATGGCCTGCTAAAACGCTGGTAATCGATATTATCGATCCGCCTCCAAGGGACAGAACGAGGGTGGAAAGCAGAGAGGCAGACGGGGGGAGAGGGGGAGACACCAAAAAAAATAGAGCTAATGGGAAGAGATATGAGGCTCGTCTGTCGGAAAAAGACACAGCTATCTCTCTCTCTCGGAGTGTGGTCTTAATAAAGTCAATTTTTGTCCACTCTCAGTTAACCATTCCCCTCTCAACACGAAAATAGAAAATGAGATCATCACCCGCTGTCAGTCCTCATTTTTAGTACCTTTCCTCAGATTCCTCTTCATCTTCTTGATGAGATCCTTGTCATCCATGAATCCGTCCTCGTATGGCCTCTTCAGCGCTAAGCCTAAGACACACAGAGTTTACACGGGCAACGTCACGGCAAACAACACACAAAGATGGATAAACTCACTAATAAGCAAAACACACACAAAGATGGTTTAAACTCACTAATAAGCAAAACACACACAAAGTCAAACCTGGAGGAGGACACAGTATATAAGCTCTTCTCCTACATGCTCCCTAATCTCTAAGTGCTTTGGCAGCCGTCCATGTCAGCATCATGCAGCACCAAAGGGCTCCCCGGAGTTATTTCTTTCCATGAAAATCTCATTGGAAATTTGCCAAATTTAAGATCTTGTGAGTTTTTTCGAGTCGTCTTGTCGTGTGAAGCGAAGCAGAAACATTCCTGCGCTGAGCACGTACGAGCTTAAGTGATTCCGCCACGGCCACCGTGTCTTTGGCGTGACTCCTGGAGACAGGGTCACAAAAAGCTCACCTTTTTTTTTCCCGCACAAACAAGGCGGTCATTTTGACTCATTATACATTTTGGAATTCATGTCTTTGTTGAAATGAAATGACATGAATCCTACGTAACCTTTTTTGGGAGCTAAAATCCCCCAAATACCTTGCTTGAGGGACTTTAATTGCTTTTGAATTTACATAATACTTCCTTATAATCTTGCAGTGTGATAGCTGAACTCATCCAAAGCAATATTGTTTTGTAACGCGGTTCATTTTCCTGCAGTTTAACAAATCTTCATCAATTACGTATCTATAAATTTATACTAATATTAAGGGAGATTGATTTCTCCCCTTAAATGTTTACTTATACCTACTCTATTTTTTACATTAATTATTAAAATAACGTGCAAATAAGGTAGGCATGGTGAAAATGACCACTATGACCATTCAGCCATGTTCAGATGTGCAGAAAAATCACATCCTCTAACGGTCACATCATGTCTCCGACCCTGATCCTGTCATTGAAGGTTTGCTTTTACAAATGCGAGAATGGATCAGCTTTCAGATGGATTAGCAGGTACCAGAGTGAGTGAAAGATGGAAAAATGCAGCCTGAAAGCCTGATGAGGCAGATAACTAGGACATTGCAGGCCCAGGGTGACGGAGAGAGACACGATGGATGAAATGCATGAAAGGCAGAGATGGACGTAGGTCGTCCCGGCAGGTGAACAGGAGGTACTCACCTTCTTTATCACACCAAGGGTATTTCTGTGACGGTTTATTTGAGGGGAGAGGCTCCATCTCCAGCACCTTGTAGATCTGCCCGAATGCCATGAGTCTGAGCGCATGCTGTTGATAAAAAATCAAACAATTACAATATCTCGTGTCCAATCCTTGTTTATACAGTAAATATCAAGCCCATACTGTCTGTATTATGGAAACTGTCTATAGTGTACATTCTATTTGAACTTTTTATAATCGTATTGTCGATATCTTTCTATATTGTACTTTCACACGTGGAAATGCATGTTTATGATTTATTATCTTTAACTTTACGCACGTTACTGCGACTATCATATCTTATATTGATAAAAAAACACACACACAAATACAGGAAAAGAGATAAAGGCTGAGAAAAGATAAATTCATACTATGATTTAATATTATACCTCTATTAACCTTGGACACAAGGATTTACTTTTCTGGTATGGATTGTATTTAAAAAAACAACAACACTGTTCATCCTTTTGAATCATGTATTGCAGAGTTTTATGTAAAATTAAGATGATAAAGAACAAAACTGCCTGCAAATTCTTAATAAATAAAGAAGCACGTGGATAACACTCGCAACTCTGCACCATCTTCACATCTTTTGACAGTTGCTGCATTTTTATTTATTTTTTTCTCCATTTAAATATCAAAAATATAAGTAGACGTGGGCCATGTCTTTCTGCATGGAGTGCACTGCATGTCCTCCCACAGTCCAAAAACATGCAATATGGGCGGATTAGATCAAGTGAACACTCTAAGTTGACTATAGAGTGAGAGTGGATGGTTGTTTGTCTCTATGTGTCCCTGTGATGGACTGGTGACCTGTCCAGTGTGTACCCCGCCCTTTCGCCCTATGTCAGCTGAGATTGGCACCAGCGACCCTCATGTGGAGGATAAAGGGGTTAGAAGATAAGTAGACGCACTGACCAGTGCATCCCTGTGTTAATTAATCATTGTCGTCCAAATGTAAACATTCATAATCTACGCAGCCACAAGATAGGCCGAATGGCTCCCGGTGGCTCTGCTAATATAAATCCATGAGGGAACTGTAGTGTCTCAGGCATTCATGAGGCTCGGTGTAGCTCATCGACAGAGCGGCTCCCTCGCTCCTATCTGCGCTTGTATCTGCAACAATTATCCCTATTGACATTCCAGCCTCGTCCCAGCCACCTTCAAAGGAAATGGACGGCGGTATCCACTAAGCCATGCAGCTCAGAGCCAGAGTGTGTGCGCGGGGGAAGGTCGTGACCTCCCGCGCGCACACACACACGCAGGAGTGCGTGCACTGAAGATACTGTCGCCCCGGCGTCAGGGATGGATTTATAGCTCGCGGTGGCAATAGTTTCCCACACCGATCATTAAAATGCAGCACGCAGCGTTTTTCCGGAGACACACACGGACACGCGCGCACACACAAGTAAGGGTGTGTGTGTGTGTTTGCGCGCATGCAGATTGTTAGTTTGGGTGGTAACGGGCAGGTCACTTGCTGATTCCCACACACTGACAGCTTAGGGCAAGTACAGCTGGGCGATAACAACAGTGCCTTTAATCTGCTGCTTGAGTGTGTGTGTGTGTATATACTTGTATTTTATACCCTTTTAGGACTTTTTGTGGCATATAAATGGATATTTTCTGGACAAGTAGTCTTCACGCAGACACAAACCTGGTCCTAATGAGGCAGAAGCTTCTTTCAACAGCAGCAAAAATATCAAACAATCCACCTTTTGTTTTTGCTCAACCAAGGTGGTTTATTAATGTTGGTATTCATATCTTTGTTGAAATGAAATGTAACTTTTATGGAGCCTTGTCTGATGTTTACCCAGAAACAAACCCCCAAAGCCTTCCTTGAGTGAGTCTAGTTGCTGTTGGGTGTACATGATATTTCCTTATACTTTTGCTGTGTGAAAGTTTAACTCATCCAAACCAATACTAATACTGTACAATTGTCCCTATTGACAGTCCAGCCTTGTCTTGTACTGGTGTTTTATACACCTTTTGGCACATTTTCTGGGATAAAAACCGATCTTTTCAGTTCAAGAACCTGGTCCTAATGAGGCAAAAGCTTATTTTGAATAGTGTGTGTGTGTGTGTGTGTGTGTGTGTGTGTGTGTGTGTGTGTACCAGGTATTACTAATGTTGTGGGGACCAAAACCTGTTTACACAGTCACATTATGGGGACTTGTCCTCCTTGTGGGGACAAAAAGCAAGTCCCCATAACGTAAATTACTACATTTTAAGGTGAAGATATGTTTCATGGTTAGGTTGAGGTTAGGGTTAGGGTTAGGGTTAGGATTAGGATTAGGCCAGTAGTAATTGTGGTTAAGGTTAGAGTAAGTCTCCAAGAAATGAATGTAAGTCAATGCAATGTCCCCTCAAGTCATGAATGTCGAACAAGTGTGTGTGTGTGTGTGTGTGTACCTGTGCACTGAAGGTAATGGCCTCCGCCTGCTGGTCAGTCATGTTGGCTAGTGTGTTTGTTGGCTCTTTCTCACATGGGTCGTGTAAACCTGGACCACCTGGGGAGGTCAGGAGATCACACACACACACAAACTTAGTGAGGACACATCAGAGTCATACAGAAAGTCCCCACAAGGTCATGAAAATATAAATACATATGTTTTTGTCATTTTAACTGAAACTTTCATGTACGCTGCTTTGTTTATTTTAGGAATCAAAACTAAAACGAACTCAGGATGTGAAAACCTCAGCCAAGGCCACTGAGTTTTGCACTGACATAAAAAACACTGGCGTGCACGACACTAAATCAGCGTTCCTGAATCCATAATGTCTGCATCTCTAACGGAATGTAATGATTTCTTCATTATGCTACCACCTACTGTACATCCCCAGAAGAATACATCAACATTTTTTATTCTTTACTTTTAAAAGTCACTGAGTGGGTGACATCTGGACCTGGATGAATGAGAATCTACACCCAGACCCAGAACACATGGAAATAACTAAGATACTCAGAATTCTCAGCCCAAATTGAGCGTGTTTCTCAGTGTTGCTCATCAGCTATGCCAAGAATTTGTATTAAAACACGCACACGCACGCTCCCGCTCTTCCTCAGCTCTTTTCAGCTGTATATTCATTCACACATAGAGCATGGCTCTGTACCTGGTAGCACTATGCCTGAGGCCAGACACTCCATGACTCTGCGCAGGGCTTCTCCAGCACCAAGAGGTCTGTTGCAAGTGGCGATTGCCTTCTCACAGATGAGCTCTAAGGGCTGCAAGACACACACACACACACACACACACACACATACAGCACAGATGAATATGCAGCCTGAAAATAGCTTCAGCTTTATGCAATAATGGAATGTACTTTATTTCTATAGGCCCTTTACAACACAGGTGACCAAAGTGCTTTACAAAATAAAAGCATTGCAGACACACAGCATTAAAAACAGACGGTAAAAACAAATTCATGAAACTTAAATCAAAGCATGGAAATACCAATTAAAAATACACACGAATAGAAAGTGTCACCACACTACTGGGTATTAAAAGCCATTCTGAATAAATACGTTTTAAGTTTGGATTTAAAAAGGCCCACAAAACGCACAGGTAGCCAGTGGAGAGAATAAAGTATTGGGTGATATGAATAAAATGAAGTTAACTATACCTAGACCCGTATTGTACATATCCTGGTGACATACTGTTTACATTGTACATCATTTTCTAATATTCTTTATATTCCACAGTGTTTCCCCATTGCTTAACTTATCCTTGGGGAACATTTAAAAAAACATCCTAATATCACAATGACGACGACAACAGCAACAACAACAACAACAACAACTAAAACACACTTTCTTTCCATTTCACACTCATCCAATTAACAGAGGTAATTACACAGAAACACTCACCCATCCTTTGAGAGGTTCCCAGACGGGGTGTCTGTTGCACATGTCTCTAAGTATCCTGAGAACAATGACGCAGGACTTGAGCCCGTTCACTCGCGCCTGAGACAGACAGACAGACAGACAGACGGAGAGAGAGCGACAGAGAGAAAGGGGTGGCGAAGACAGAAATGAGAGATGCAGAGTGAGGTGAAGAAGGAAGTTAAATGGAAAAAAAAAGCAAGACTGAGCACGGGGAAAATAAAATGCATATACATAAACAGCATCAAATCTGCCTCAAACTTCCTATGATCCCCACACACACATAGAGAGAGAGTGTTGTGATCTGTGTGCTAAAGTGCTACATGTTGACAGCTTGTCTCTTGTCTTCACGTAACCTACAATGTCGTAGTGTGATAAGTGAGTTGGGAGACAGATGGGGGAAGGGTATGGGGGTGGGGGGGGGTAATCAAAGGGGGAAGCACTGACATACTGTACAGAGCAGGCAGGTTCATGTAATAGCCAAAAGAAAAAAAAAGTATCAACCATTGCTTTTGTAGCCTAACGACACCATTCATGTTTCCACTACGTATGGTTTTGGCAGCCGCTGTTCACAACGTTGTGACAGTAATTTAAATCATTCAATTGTATGCTGCTCATTAAAATGTATGCTAATAATAATAATAATAATAATGATGATAATGATAACAATGTGTGCTTCTTGCATCTGTTTCTTGATTAGTCTACACTGAGTGGGCAAAATAAAGCGCCACAGTTTTAGCTGACAGCTGAATCATCAGGCTACAATAAGCATCGGGCAGGAAGACAGGAAGTGAGTGGGTGCCGACCTGGAACCACTTGGCGTGTCGCAGCGCTGCCAGGGCCAACAGACATCTGTGTCTATCCAGCACCTCCCCCTCCTCCTCCTCCTCCTCCTCCTCCTCAGCCTCCACTCTCTGCGCAGCAGCACCCAACACTGCCACAAAACAATAACAACCCAGTACAGAGAACGTGAAACACACACACGTCACGTCACTGAGTGTGTGTGTGTGTGTTTCTTTTTTTTTTACGTGTGTGTGAGGATGTATGCAGGCACGCGTGGAGCTGGCGCGTGAGTGCACACACACGCACACACACATGCATGAATACTTTAGGTACATACAAGGTGCCTTTCATGCCCATAAAGTTGTTTGTCTCCTGGTTGCGAGTGGCTCGCTCCCCGCAGTTCACCGATCAGTGATGGATGACGCTCCCAAACGTTCCTTAAACGGTGATCTGATTATTTAGCGCTTTGATCAGTCTGACGTGTGTCAAATAAGCAGGTATCAGGTTTTTCACGCTCAAGTCCAGATTTAGGGCTGGAGAGTCAAGTCACAAGTCCAAGAGTTTCAAGTCCCGAGTCATAATGTGCTTTTTACCAAACGCACGCACTGGCTAGTTTGTTCAGTTTTGACAATTAGTAACAATTACAACTAAACTTTAACCATGAATAAGACATAAGATGTTTTTTTAACTTTCTTTTACATAACTCCAGCTTTAAAAGAAGGAACGTACGCACTGATTGGTTTGTTTGTTCTGGCTGTTGTAGAAACATGGCAAGATGGCCCAAAAAAATCATACTTATGGATCGTAAACTGAATTTTACTTAGTCAGTTACTTAGAATCAGAATCAGAATCAGAATCAGCTTTATTGGCCAAGTATGTGAACACATACAAGGAATTCGACTGTGGAATTAGCATTGCAGTTTCAAGGCTTGTACCAAGTGTCACTGGTGGGCACATTACAAAAAAGAATGAAGATATTTCTCGACTCAGGGGAAGCTGAGGTTGGGAAGCCCAATTTTTCACTACCCCTATTCTAGTAATACAAAGCTAAATGCCAATTTATGTATTTATGTATCCGCCATATATGAAATTAAAACGCTAATAACGTTTGGCAGCAACAACAACTGTGTTGTAGGTAAACAAAGTCCTTCCATCCTTCCACCCGGCACTCAGTGGAGTCAACTTTTCTTTGTGTTTTTTTTTGTCAGCAGTGAACATCACAAACAAATGTTGATCCAGGAAATGAGATGGAAGGTTTGTGTGGCTCGCTGCCGCATATCTCACATATCTGATTAAAGTTTCCTGACTCACAGTCAGGGTCAAAGCAGAGAGGCTGTGGCATCACGTCCAGATTGTTAAGCCCACCGCGGCAAACAAAAGTAATCATTTTTAATAAGTCTCAAAGTCCTTTGTCCAATTTCAGGTCTTTATCAGTGATGTTGAGTCTAAAGTCATGTCCTGTCTGTGACTTGAATCTAACTCCACACGTTTGGCACATGGTAAATATAAGATTGACAGAAGTATTTTACATCCATCGGTCACTGATGACGGGCGAGAGCGAGTGGGGTCACAAGAGAAGACACAACTTTGTGGGATGGAGAGACCCGAATCTCCCCCCCCCCCACCCCCCCACAGACGTACACCACACAAATACCAAAGGAGTGTTTGATTTGCTCTGAGTGGGCGACGTTCAAGAGCCCAGTTGGAGGTAAATCAATCTCTCCTTTATGTATTTGAAGAGGATTGTGTTTATTTTGATCCAGTCTGCGACGCCAGGCAGGAGTCAAAATAAGTTTGTTCGTTGTTGTTGTTGTTTTTTTTTTTTATAAGGTGCACTTGATTTCACGGTGAGAAAAAGGTGCAGAGGAGGCAGTCTGGGCAAACACAGAATCAAGCGCTCCTCAAAGGAGAAGTGAAAGAAAAAAAAACAAAATCTATGATAGTTGGATCCAGTCTGAGACAAACGCAACACAGGAGGAATCAAGGCAGGGTTTAGTCGGAGCATCGTGGTTGGTAAGAGAGGAGGAGCATTCTTGTACTCGTTCGATTCATGTCGCCCAACACACCAGACTGATGGAGTTTACTGCACTTTCACCCAGTCTGCCGCTGTGAGAATCGGCACAAAGCTTATGATATGCGAGGCGAGCTGAATCAGATGAAGCTGTGTATGAATTGATTGTGGTTACATGAGGTTTGAAGAAAAAAAAAGAGGGTTTATTAAGTGTGGGAGTGAAATAAAACAAACTAAGGAGCCCTCTGTGGCCTCTGTGAAAACATAAACTAAGCAAACATTTTCCTCATCACTCTCCTGTAAAGAGAGAAGCTTTCCCTCAAGAGATATTAGGTGGAAATGTCAAAAACACCTATTCACACTCACATCATCACTGAACACGTGTGGCTTGTTACAGCAGCGCAGCTCTTCCTCTGGCCATAGAAACATGTGGACGTGTTTGTATCTGTGTGAACTTGCGGTGTGGTCTCTCAGCTGCATGTGGAAAAAACTCAGTGTCTACTTCTGCTTTAAGGGGTTATTTTGCCCCCTTCACACTCACTCACTCACTCACTCACTCACTCACTCACTCACTCATCTTCTACCGCTTTATCCTCCACATGAGGGTAACTGGTGCCAATCCCAGCTGACATAGGGCAAAAGACGGGGTGCACCCTGGACAGGTCCATCACAGGGCCACAGAGAGACAAACAACCATCCAATCTCACACTCACCTAATTTGCCTAATCCTCAAATCTGCATGTTTTTGCACTGTGGGAGGAAACCGGAGAATCCGGAGAAATCCCGCACACACACGGGGGAGAATCCTTCTGACTCATTTAAGAAATAAAAACATCCCTACTGTGTGTTCTCTAAGCATGAATGCAACCTTAACTTAAATTCGATAAAGATTAGTCATTCAATTTTCTGTGAAATGTGTGAAAAAAACAAACAAAAAAACCCCCGGTTGACACACTGAAACCAAGCACTATTTATTTTAAAATCAATATATAGATTAAACTGAGAGTCAGGAGGGCTCATCGATCCGGCAATTAGCATTTCCACGCCCAGAGCTGCTTACTGAAACACGTGCATGCCATGTTTGTGTTACAAAGACCATCGAACCAAAGAAAAGGCTTTAAAATCCTGTGCATAAACCATGATCATTAACACATAAACACCTGTGTTTTTACAGCGACGAGTAGAAACACAGTCATAAAACTATACAAAGTACAACACAAAAAAACACGAGCAACCCTAACACACAATACAACCTACAATAAGCTCAATACAAATGCATCATAAGTACGTCTTGATTTAAAGGAAGCGACTGACTCCGCCTGTCATGTTTCCCGCTGGCAGGGCGATGTAACCTGATTACACCAACTGCCCCACACCCCTCAATCTCCAGTGATGCCTGATTAAATCTCATCCAGTTGACATGTAGTGTGACTGGCGTCTTTATCTGTCAAGTACAAAATACACAATCTGTGTGTGTGTGTGTGTGTGTGTGTGTAGTTGGTGTGCGTTTGTGTCAAAATGCGAGTGGCCTTCCTCCTCTGTGTTGCGGCGGCAGGTGGCGTGATGTACGACCGGCCTTCGTGCTATCGCTCATCTCTCTCTGAGACCTGAGTGTCCAGTCTGAGGTGGTGTTGGTGGGGGTGGGGCGGCACAGGATGGATGGCCAGCTCGCTACTACACAGTTATTGATTCCGCTGGCCTTGCTCTCTGAGCCCTACCGCCCACAACCAATTATAACCAGTTCCTAGCACCCATAAAAACAGTAGGGGGAGAAAAGATTGTTCCGCCTTGACAGTGGTTTCACCTCCTGTGTGTGTTCATGTGCTCAAAAATAATATGAAAGTGTTCCTACCTTGGCCGTTCACCTTCTCCTGCTCTTCCTCTTCCTCCTGCACGTCCTCCTCCGCCTCCTTCCCCTCCTCAACCTCTCCTCCCTCCAGCCCGTTCTCCACCGTCTCTTCCTCCTCTGCTTCCTCCTCCTCCTCCTCCTCCTCCTCCTCCTCCTCGTCTCCGTCTTCCCTCATGGCGGGCGACGTGAGGGTGATCTTCAGCGTGAGTCTGGGTTCTGTTTTAGTTTGTACCAAGATGGCTGCCTCGGGCAAGGAGCTCGTGACCTCGTACTTCTCCTCTGTCAGCTTCTGCCGGGAGTCAAGCAGACACGACCGGACGGTGAGAGGCCGAGGTCACAGTGTGAGAGTGTGAGTACAGATGGGTCGGTCAAGGCTCAGTGTGCGGCACATGGCGCCGTATAAATGAGGAAGAATTCATGACACAGTTTAGAACACGGCTCATATTTTAGGAGCGAATTAAAAAAAAAAATCGCTTTTTGTTAAAAAATAATGAGAAAACACATCCGCGCCTGCATTTTCGTCGGCACTCTCTCTGTAGGTGACAGTGTGTGTGTGAGAGTGTCAACTTCTGTGCCATGACTTGTTAATGAGGAAACGCGACACTGACGTAGTGACGAGAGAATTAATCACACATGACTCATACATACTGATATTGCTGTCCCTTGCCTTCTCTCTCTCTCTCTGTCACACAAAAAAAGGAGAGTTGGCAGGTTCAAGTCGAAACGTTCATCAAGTGAGATTAAAAAAACCAAAACAGGAACCTTTTTCAAGTTTGGGTGAAGTGAATCAGTCAGAACGTGTGTCGTTAACGATCTGACGTTAGAAAATATCCAAATAAGCAAATCTGTACAACTGACGTGCGCAGTGACCGCATCCAAATGATCTGCAATTTTGTGGTCTTTATGGGTGTTATTAATATGCAAATGAGTGAAGAAGCGATTGTGTATTAGATAAAAACAAAAGACTTGTGTGTGTGTGTGTGTGTGTGTGTGTGTGTGTGACTCTGACCTCTATCTGTGTGGGTAAATTGTGACAGACAGTGTCCAGCAGCGTCTGTGTGGGTTTGTCTCTGCACATCAACACCAGCTCCAGGTCCATGTCCCCTTTGATGAGGAGGCCTTTGGCCACGAGGCCGATCCTCATCACTCCACACAACACGCCGCCACCACCACTGGACTCCCTGTTTTAAAAAAAACATCATAATGTCAATGTACGACTGAATAACTGAAAATGTGCCATTTTACAATGGAACTGATGCTGTTTTGTGTTTTTTTCTCTTCAGAATCTCTCTCTCTCTCTGTGGATGTGGATGATCTACATATTTTATTAGGCAGAGATTTTTCCTGATGCAACCCTCTCATTTATTCAGACTTTGGACCAGCACTAGGAGTACCACAATAACAATGAGCAAAGAGGTTTAAGTATGTTGCTCATGGGTTACCCCGGCACTTGACCTGGGGAGTTTTTGAACCAGCAATTTTTCAGGGATTTAAGTAAATAGTGTCATGAAAGACCTTAATGAAGTCACGTTATGATAGCTTTTATCCCGCGCTCCATCCTAATTACAATTATGAGACACCACGTGTAATGAATCAAATCATCTGAGACGTCCAATCTGAAGAACACGATAATTGAAACCATATTTCCAAAGAATATTTTACGCATTCTTAGGTGTAATAAAAAGACTGAACGACACCGGTTTCAGTTGTCATTGCAAAAGAGGCTCCGACAAGGCAATTTAAGACTATAATAATAAAGTAATGAAGCCTTAATAAAAGAATTATCAGACAGATTACTGACCATGGACACTTTACAGACCGAGCCTCTGCTGCCTGTTCTTGTGACACTTTCTCACCTGTACTTGTTCTTATTTTACAACAGACAGATACTTATTTAAATACTTGATACAATATCAAACTGATGCCAGCTACTTGAACATGTACTTTTATTGCATTATGTAGCTTCAAAAGAGAAAATGAAGTCTGTACTGGTTGCCAGTCTGTAGCACCATGTTGTCTGATGATTAAATGATCAACACTAGAGCAAATAATAATTAATTAAGCTTTATACTTTACCTGTAACTGTCACTGGATTCCAAAGTTTCGCCGCTGGGTTCGTCGCCCTGCGTGCTGTCTGCTGGTTGGCTCTCGGCGACGACGGCGCTCTGATCCAGCCAATCAGAGACGTGTTTGAGGGCACACTCCACCGTGGACACCAGTGTCTGGACTGCCTCGAGCTCCTGAGAGGACGGGTAGATGGTGGAGTGTTTTGCCATGACATGGCGGTCATCGTTACTAAAGGAACGGAAGGACCTCTGGAAGGGAAAGAGGGACAAAGAGAAATGAGTTGCGTTTTTCTCCAGGTTCTCCAGATTCCTCCCACACTTCAAAAAACCACACAGATTTGGGGATCAGGCAAATTGGACATTCTAAATTGACCGTGTGAGTGGATGCTTGTTTGTCTCAATGTGGCCCTGTGATGGACTGGTGACCTGTCCTTTCGCCCTATGTCAGCTGGGATTGGCACCAGTGACCCCCGTGACTCACATGGAGGACAAAGCGGTAGAAGATGGATGGATGGATGGACTGAACAGGACTAAAATACGGTGTATAAACACCCTCCATTTAATTTCAGCAGCAAAAACAGACTGAGCTTTAATCCATCAAACCCAGCTCTGGTCTCCCTAGTGGGGACAAACTTGTCTCTGTGCAATTTGTCAAGACAATGTGCAAGATTAATAAACATGTTGCAGAAACAAACTGTGCCATCTACACTGCAATCAAAAAGCCCATTCCAAATGTTGCTCTGATTTGTTTTGTGTGCATTAGAAGTACCTAAGTATCTCTTGTAGGTGGAAGACACCACTTCCAATCTCATTTATTTAGCCCTGACCCCGACATGCTCCCATGCACACATTGCAATCAGGAATTCATCAGACCACCACACTCGCGTCCTCTCCACCTGGAATAATTCAATCACACATTCTCTTCCCTGAAATTCAAATCAGCTCTTTTTTAATTTGCTGCTATCTTCTCTCTGGGAGGTGAAGAAGGATGGAAACTGTGGACCAGGTGGGAGGCAGAGAGGATAGAATAGACAAAAAAACAAAAAAAAAACAGTCCAAAATCTTTATAAATAAATGTTTGCGTGATTGAAGAGCATTCATAAAAGAAATGAATGGAAAGAAAATCATTCAGCAGAGGAGCACATCACATTGAGGCTTTTATGACTTACACTGATGGGTCCTTGAGATTGTGTGCATTCATTTTTAAAACACCTTGTAACATCTTTTTTATTAAGTATAAACTAATTGGATTTTAATGTAAAACTGATACTGCAGGGTTCATAAGTGGTTATGTAAAGCACAAATGTTGCACGCGTTCACATTACAGCGCTCATAAAAGTCTAAGTGATCCCTTTGGAATAACCTGTGTTCATGTTTTAATTTTTTTCTTCTTCTAAATGTAGGCACCGATCCTAATCTCAGATTACAATTTTGAGCAAGACAATCCCAGCTCACTGGAGTTTAGTCAGTGAAACAAATCAAAACTCAAACTATCCATTGTGGGCTATTGTAAAAGAAAAAGCTCCTTCTGTGGTGGTGAAAAACAGTGACATTGTACACTTTGAGTGCAATTATTTAATCTTCAATTTCTGCCTAAAGAAAAGGCTATAAAATAATATCACAGAACAGTTTCAAACAAATAAAAGTGAAAGGTAATAGTTTGGTCCAGTGTGAATAATCTCAGGAGAGCAGTTATTACTCTCTCAGGTTTGAGCTGCAGTCACTGGAAGAGCAAGTTTTGAGGTCATTGTTGCCAAAAGCGGTTCGACCAGTTATTAAATCCCTGGATTCACCGACTTTTTCCACCAGCGCTGTGAATGTTTACTGTGTGTGTGTGTGTGTGTGTGTGTGTACTGCAGATTAGATTTGTCTGTGTGTTATTAGCTCTGCAGCACACGTGCTTGTCAATACACAATCACATCACTTTTTCATGACACAATTACTGAAGAAAGACAGGAAATTCCACAGGGTTCAGCTAGTTTAGAATGTTAGAGTGTATTGTTATCTGTCATAGCATAAAAAAAGTGTAACATGCTGCACAATACACAATATAAACAGCACGTTATAATGCTTAGAATGCTATATAATAAACAACAATATTCCAACAGTTGTATGATGTGTCCAAAATGATATATACATTATATCAACCAGAAGATTAACGTCAGTGTAGTTTTGATTTTTGGTAATGTAGCGAAGCGCCAAACTTAGGTTTATTTTTTTTAATCTTTCGAGAATAAAGTCATAATTACAATTCAAGCAAAAGCTCAGATTACTTATTTCGTAATACTATGACTATTTTAATATTATGACTCTATTCTCTTAATATTATGACCTTTTACTCGCAATATTATGACTTTTTTTTAATATTATAACCTTATTCTCATAATATTAAGACTTTAATTTTGTAATATTACAACCTTTCTCGTAATATTATGGCTATCTTAACACTAAGACTTTATTCCCGTAGTATTACAACTTTATTCTCATAATATTATGACTTTTTCCTAATATAATAATATTAAAAAACTCACAATATTATGATAATATTACGACTTTATCCTCAAAACGTTAGTTTTTTTCCCTCTTCAGTTTGGCCCTAACACTTTCTCCCTTCAGAAGTAAAACGACATTACATCACTAAAAACAATTAGAAGCACGAGCTATCGCTGACATCATTCAGCGGTAACCTGACTCTGAAGGTGGAGCTGCATCTGTAATCATGAGAGGGTATCGCACACTGCCGCACGGCCTGAAGTGCACCGCCCAGTTCAACATGAGGAGGCTGCTGCTCTCAACAAGCTGCAAAGTAGAACCTGCTTATCTCTGAAACACACATTTCCCTTTATTCACTTCACACACACGCACACACACACGCACACACACACAAAAGGAAGCACACACCGGGCTTTGATAACCAACACTCTCACACACAGCAGCAGAGAGATGACCTTTTCGGTGTAGTATGGATAGGGTGGTTTCGAGCAGTACTATCAATCTGCTTGAAATTCAAGGACCACCTACACACACATGCGCACACACACACACAGACACACACACACACACACACACACCTAATTGAACAGGTGGCATTGTCTTTCAGCAGAGTGACTGAGATAAAGCCATCAACAGAATTGAGGACAAGCACGGCACAATCACTACTCGCGTCACTGTGTGTGTGTGTGTGTGTGTGCGTGCGGTGGCAACATTAGACGTCTCATCTGTGAGCGCACAAACACAGAGAGGGGAGTTTATGTGACTTAAAAATGCAATAATACACTATATACACGTGAAATCATTCACTTCATTATATAATCACACCCTGTTTGGATCTTCATTACGCGCATGGCTTGATGTGACATTCTGAGGCGATCGATACGTTTGGTGCGCACTGACATTTGGTTTCCAACAGGTCTTTATTAGCGTCATAAACCATCTGTCAAAGACATTAAGCCTCTTTATTCCACGGGCATGTGATGTGCAGAAATGTCAAAACTGGTTTAATGTTGTTGAAGAAGGAAGGAAATACTGAAATGTAATGTTGATTATCAAGTTACCCTATATTTTATATGAACAACTGTGTAATATTGGGGTTTGGAAAGTTTGTACACAAAAAAAACCCCAACAAATTTTGTGAATGAAAAACCATTCAAAGATAAGAGGCAATTATAATGAACAGAGCAATATTGACTGTCTAAAGTTGTGACAGTTTGTACTAAAAGTGCATGTTCTTGTGTTTGTTGCTTTGTGAGGACATGTAAAGGGCTTTTTTTAGGGTTACTTATTGACTTACTTATCCCCATTACACCGTTTGGGGACCATAGGTCAGCAACAAAGTCTCTCTACTTCAATCTGTCTTTGGCCAACTTCTCTATGGTCCCCCAGTGTTGATGGTGTCTTAGATCTAAGTCTTATGAAGCTATGGAAATCAATGTTTGTCAGGGTTAAGACCTGGTTTTAGGGTTAGGCACTTAGTTGTGATGGTTAAGGTTCGGCTAAGGGCCGAGGGAATGCATTATGTCTGTAAGGGTCCTCACTTTGAATGCTGTGCAAATGTGTGTGTGTGTGTACTTGTGTGGGCCTTTTCTGGCACTGACCTTATCAGAACCACTAGGCACCACGGAGACCAAAACCTGGTCCTAAAGAGGCAGAAACTAATTCCTGAGGAATTGATTATGTTGTGTGTGCAATGCAGTTAGGCATGAACTGGTTATGGTTCAGATCAGTGTCCAAAATAATAGAAATCAATGTGGTTTGCTGAGGAGGAAAAGCTGTGCAAACCTCCGTGTGTGTGTGTGTGTGTGTGTGTGTGTGTGTGTTGTGTTATCACAGAGCTGTGATTAACAGACCAGCCGTTGTGAATTTTATGAGCCATAGCTAATGGGAGCTTCTGCAGTCATAAACCACATTGCGGGAAGAGAGTCTATGTATCTATGTGCGTGTTTGTTGATACTACTCGACCATGAGGGAGTCGCTGTCCAGCTGCTCTGATCACCATGTAAATCAGGGCATTTAGGGAGGACTCGCTGACAGGGGAGTTGACCCTGTTTGACTGGCATGGGCACAGATGTGTGATATTAAGACAGCTGATGTGATAAGTTAGTGTGTAGCCAAGATAGAAACTGATAGAGGAGTTCAGTTGACACTAATTTGCAAGATTTGATTCAAAATTGCAGGGAAAAAAATATAATTTCTATGCTTTACAACGTTGTCCTGATTTGAAATTTTTGCTGAAAGCTCAGATATTATTTTAATACTACAACTTTATTCTCATAATATTATGACTTTTTTCTCGTAATATTATGACTTAATTCTCGTAATATTCCGATTTGTTTCTTGTAATAATACGACCTTTTTATCGCAATATTATGACTATTTCAATATTAAGTCTTAATTTTCGTAATACCATGACTTTATACTCGTAAATGACTTGTGAATTTTTCTTGTAATATTATAATTTTTTAATATTACGACTTTATTCTCGCAATTTTTTTTTCTCATAATATTCAAAAAAAATTCTCATAATATTATGACTGTTTTAATATTACGACTATTTCTCAGAAAATTCCGACTTTATTCTTGTAATATTGTGATTTTTTTAATATTACGACTATTTCTCATAATATTCCGACTTTATTTTTGTAATATTATGCCTTTTTTTATAATAAAACTATTTTAACATTATGACTTCATTCACGTAATATTCCAACATTGTCCTGACTTGAACTTTTTGCTAAAAATGATTTCAGCTAGTTAAATAAATCCAGGTTCAGGTGAGCTGAGACAGTTTTTATTTGGACACAAAATCCGTAACTCTACATATCCTGATTTTTGTTATCAGTGCTGTTGCAATCCGTGAGAAGCTAAGAAATGCATCCTCACACACTGACACACAAATACACACAAAACCTCACACTCAATCTGTCAGACAACACCACAGTCGCCCTTGACTCTGCCCCGACCTTCACAGAGCGGAGGTCAGCCATATATTATGCACAGCACAGCGGTTTAAGCGTGAGAGCAAGAGAGAGAGAGAGAGAAAGAGTAAGAATAAATCATAAATGATAGTTGCAACCACAAGGGATCTCACACCAGATGCCCGTAACCACCCTTAACTGTCACCAACATAAATTAAACAATGTCTAATTTAAGCACGCTTGACCTCACACTGGTCCTCAAGTGTAGCTGTTAATAACGCCGCTGTGTCTCCACATTTGACTGATGGTCTTGATTATATTTTAGTAGAACGTTGGTACAAAACGCCTCAAAACTGCCATAACTACCAAGGAAACAGAAGCAGACATGCAGGTAATTGTAAAATCCGAGCTGCCTGGGAGCCTCTGACTCACACCATGCATTTATCTGTGTGTGTGTGTGTGTGTGTGTGTGAGTGTGTGTTTACACATTCATATGCCATTGTTGCATGGTGCTCTTAGACCACACACACACACACACACACACACACACACTCACACACTTACCAATTACATTCCATTTCACGGTCCAGTGAGGCAAACAGGCTGGCAGGTCCGTGTTACATAACCACATTACACAGCATTTACAACTCACTGTGCACTAAACGTCCGTTCACACACGCACACAGACACACACACAGAGAAGAACAACAAACGATTCAAACACACACTGACATATCTACACAGTACAATCAAAGAATACAGTGTCTCTCTCACACATACACATCACTTCCATCATCCTCCATCTTGTCCTTATTACTCTGCAGCAGCAAAACCATTTCCCCCTCAAGGTGTTAGGTGTTATGCGTGGACATGTGCCGGACCGTCAGTGGCCACTACATCACTTTGGATGCTGCGGAATCCATTGACTTTCCCCCCTCCTCCTCCTCCTCCTCCTCCTCCTCCTCCTCCTGCCTCGCCCCTGTCTCTCTCTCTCTCTCTGTGACCATCTGTTATAAATTTACATGACCCCAAGTCAAGGACAAGACTCACCGGGACAATATCAGCTGTGATTGGAGGGACACGTTTACACCCGTGTGTCTTTGCGAGAAGTTTCACGGGAAACAAACAAACCACAATGTGTTATTTTTAGAGCAGCGTTTTACGAGCGTTGCACTCGCACCCGTGAGCTGCGATTTTTAATAAGTCGGGTGCTGCAGGAGTACTAAGGCGAACAAACACAGCAAATAGCAAATTTAGCTTGGCCACTTTCACACTAATGGACATCCTGGTTGTGTGTGTTTATAGGTCACATATTCAGGCTTTAAAAAATGTGTCTTCTTATTGAGTCAAAGTTCTGATTTATTTTATATCGCATTTTTGGTAGTGATATAAAGTAGCAATAATTGTGCAGAAGTCACAAAATTAGACCCTTTTTTCTTTTCTTTTTTTTCATAAAAACAAGCCATGTGAACTTTGAACTGTGACATATTTCCAAATTTTGAGTACTTTTTGCTCAGGTGTGTTTCTATAGTTTGTGAAAATCAGATTGTCTAGATTGTGTTGAAAAAAAGGATATAAGACACTCGTTATTGCACATTCTTGTATCCTCTGTATATACTGTATGTTTAAAAAGGGTTAAAGCAAGTTATAACATCAGATTAAGACAAAGTTACATATCTTTTCTTCAAATTTGATTATTTTTCTCATGCCCAGGTTATTTTTCTTTTTTAGGCACAAACTAAGAACAATTTTAGTGGAAATAAGACTTATTTTACTTTCTTGAAAATCAGTTTCTGCAGTGTGATGAAGAGACAATAACAGAGGATACAGAAAGCAGCAAAAAGTTACAAGGGCAATGGAGGTGAGAAACCTGCAGGATATTAACAAAACAAAAAAAATAGTATCTAAATATTATTATTAACCAGCATTAGAGCAAACTGAGGTTTGTTTGTACCGACAATGACAACGCAGAACACAACATCAGTGATGCCATTCTAAAACGCAGAAAAAACAAATCACTGCCGATTTAAAAAAAAAAAAAAAAAAAAAATAAAACAGGCGAGACCGTTTTAAAAGCAGTGGGTTGAGAGAATGTCACACCTCTTTAGCCCAAAATGAAACCGAGAAGAGCTGAAAGGGAAAAAGGAAAATTTGAAAACACACAAGCTGTGAGTGATGGGACAAACAACACGGCGACAAAACAAGAAAAAACACAACAACTCAGTGCCTTCTCTGTAACATCCAGCAGCCGGGGAGGAGGTGAAGGGTGGTGGGGGGGGGATTTCATTAAAAAATCATCCTGTGATTTATCTGCACTCTGCTTGGCAGGCGCAAGTCGCTGCAATTTGCCGTCCCCTTTTATTGTGCCCTCTGTCTGTGTGTCTGTCTCACACAGACACACACAGACACACACACACACACACACATACAGTACTTTTGCAACTAAACAACAAGCAGGTCTTCCGTGTCAAGCAGGACTCCTTGCTCCTGTTTTTATATAAATATAGTATATCTGTGATAAAACCACAGAATGACAACATAATAGATCATGTTGTCTTGTGTCAGCAGAGATGACATTTATTTAAAGTCTGCCGTCATCAATCAAACCTTTAAATCAGCGGCTGCAAAATACAGTACAGCGCGATGAGTGTTAATTTGTCTTTTTTTTTGTCAGTTCCCACAGGTAATTGCAGAGTAAGCGCTCATCATTTCCACACCGCTCTCTGGAGTAAAGTCACTCCACTACGACGACTGCTACTATTACTACTGCTCTCCTTCCCTGGTCAGCCATGCGACGAGCACAGTCGGCCGCAGAGGAAACAGCAGCGGTTTTTTTAGTATACTTCACTGCTTTTATGGCTAATTTTTTTTTACTGTTTCCACGCCTGCATTGAACTGTGCGCTTTTATCGTTGCTGCCGACACTTAAAGCTGCAGAGCGTCACTTTTAAACATAAACAAATGTCTGTTTTATTCAAACTAGTGTCGAATAAGTTCACCCGAAGCAGATTTAGCCTATCAGCTCCACATGACTCTGAATGTGTTTCCTCAGCACAGGCGTGTTTCTAATCTCATTTTACACACAGCACACAGGAAGTTTAAGACAAACAGAGGCAACGGCAAAATTGTGCTAGTTAAGTGAAAGAAACACCCAGGAAATGTCTTAAAACCAGACTCTTCAGCAGTTTGATGCCTCTGTATACACACAAAAACTCCCTCAGTCAGGGCTGTTAGTCTTGCTTGACAGAGCCTGTTTGTTTCTTTTTACCAGAACCAAACAGAAGGAGAATAATAACAATAACATCAAAAAAAGCTGCTAAATTCCCCTTAATTATTCTATTCATCAATCAATGGTGGTTAATATTGTGTTTTTAAAACTATAAACTATCTTTATTCAATACATTGTTAGTGTAAGCGTACATTAGGTTGGTGGAAAAAAATGTCCAGCTCAAAAAATTGGGTAAAAAAAGTTGATTATTCATAATTAAATAGTTAAATATCATTTGACTGTGTACAGTGCAAAACATTTTTTTTTGTTATCTGTGCTCCTTTGCTCGAAGTAATTTGTCGCAGTGGTTTCAAAGGTTTTATCGCCCGTCCATAGAATATTATGACCGCACTGCTAAAAGCTGATAAAATGACATTCCTCCGAGTCTAGACTTTCAATCACACGACTGAGTGCGAGTCTATGAAACGTAATAACGACCTAATTTCATAACCAAACGTGTGTTGCCTTTTTAAAAGCTGAGATTTAGTTACGTCTTCTTCTTCTAACACAGAAGAGGAAGAAGAAGAAGACGAGGAAGTGAAAGCGAAGCCAATGACACATAAGTGCATGAAGATGTAAACAAATACTGTGGGCACGTGTATTCATTAAAAGCAGGAAGCTTGCGAAGAAAGTCGATGAAGGAGCTGTTTACGCGGTTTGTGCAGTGACACACTCGCCAAGGTCACTACACAGTCTATTTGCTGCATCACCATAACTGAACACACACACACACACACACACACACACACAGGAGCATGCACTTGTCTCATTATCTTGGTTATTTATGAGTTACACCATGTATCCTCTTCTGCAACGTCCAACATCAGCACCTTCAGCAAAATCTTATTTTCCTTCAATCATTCATCTTTCTCCTTCTTTCCTTTCCTTTCCTTTCCCCCCTTCAGTCCTCCCTCCTCTGCTCCTCCGTCCTCTTGTTCTAGTTTTTAATAATTCATCTTCTATCCTGCTCACTCCCTCTTGGGGAAAGGCTCCAACTGTCATGGGCCAAGACCATTAATCAATCCCTTGTCTTCCTCTCTCTCCCTCTCTTCCTTTCAGCTCCTCACCTCTGTTTTCTCCTCTAAATTCCCACTCTCTTTACTGCCTTCTGTATCCTTTTTTTTTTTTTTTAGCAAATCATTTATGCTTTAACAATCTTATCTGCCCCTACTTGTCATTCTCTCCCTCCACTGCACTCTGATCTTTGGAGCCATTTTTCTGTGCTCCTCCAAAACAGTAGTGAGGTATAAAAGGAAGTGCCTAAACTGTGCACTTACACCAATGAAAATACAGAAGGAATTCAGGCAGGAGGATGTTCCACATCAAATCAAAACGTAATTACTAACTGTCCTATGAGAATACATGGATCTTACAGAATAAAGACAGACATGGAACAAACCTAATGAATGATGGACAGTAAATTTGAAATCTGGCAGTTATTTACACTTTACTGCATGTTAAAATAGTGTATTAACATGTATATAATGATTTTAGGGAAAAAACACTGCAGTTGTATGTGAACAACTGTCAAAATGGAAACTATGTACGGCCGTACTCCCTCCTCTATGGCAACAAAGACGCTGATTCGCCGTAATAATCCCAATGTTGGCTTTCACGTGCCACTTCTCAGCTTTCAGAGACCGTAGTTACGGTAATGCAAAGTGCACATCTGAAAATGGTCCATCATATTTTAAAGTGATCATGGAAATCGTAATGAAACTATTTTTTCTTTAAACATTTCAAGGCAAAAATCATACGACAACACCTCGTTCAGCGCTACCTTCCACGTCTTTCTTCTACTATTCTTTTTCCTCCATCTCTTTTGATAACGTGGACTTCTTCTTACCTCACATCTGCTCCACGCGATGCACATTCTCCCCTCGACCTCACTCTCATGTCACATAGAGCAAGTTGTCACACTCAACTGTTCCCTTGTACACAACATCATCAGCAGCAGCTACACAAACAGAGAGTGGAGCGTGTATTACCATGCCTGCAGGAGCGGTCGTCGCACGTCTCCTTCCCTTTCTGACGCCCGCTTCCTGGAGTTGCCGGGCGTGTGTTGTGGGTGCAGAAAGCAAGGCTACCGGTCAGGATGTTGCTGTGCTGCTGCCGACCCTCTTCATGTGCTCTTCCGTTACTCTGGCCGCCACTCCTCGATAGGTTGTTCTTCTAAGAGACGGCGAGACAGAGTGGACGGATGAAAGGTTAATTAGTGCCTTAACAACCACAGGAGGAAGCCACCGCAAGGGAATATTTCAGCGAATGTTAAGGCTTAAGAACGTGGAGTGAAGTTGGTATAGGAAGGACAGGATCTACTCGCTGTTAGCACATAGACCGTATATGAAAATGGACAAAAACAAGTGAAGGACGAGGGACAGAAGGAGCAGTTTAGCCACCAAGAGGCAAATAGCACTCTATGGGAAAATGAGCCTCATTCTCACTTGATTTACAACATCGGTTAACATTTTTCTGAGGACTCAATGGACTCAATCACAAGCTTCAGCTCTTTTTCAAAAGAACACGAGGCCAATTTAGCAAATGATGTTCCCATTTAGAGGAGAATAGATGATGAAGCAAGGTCAACATGGTCAAAAACTGTTTTTCCACTTGGAAGATGACATTCATTTTAGCACTCAGCTCTCTCTCTCTCTCTCTCACACACACACACACACACACAGTTTTCTCAGCAGGGGTGCAGTTCCTGTCCTTTAGTACGAGATCTGAAAGAATGGCAGATCATGTAGAGACGGACATGTGGACACGTACGCACACACACACACGCACACAGACCTTCATTCATTTTTCATCAGCTGGCGAGAGTCAGAGGGAGGGCCGTGTAACACAAACATCTCCTTGTTTTCATACACTGGGTTACACACTTACGCTTAACCAACCTTAGACCACACACTCACACACATAAACACATAAACACACACACAGGTTTGCTTCTTAGGACACTGCGACAGCTTAAACAAAGTGTCATCTCTAACCTTCACTATAACCAGTTAATGCACCGTTAGTTATGACCGTCATGATATTATTCAGGCCGTCTGGATTTATTTAGATTTTATGGGTGAAGGATTGTCAAAAAATGTTCAGTGAGTGAGTTTTTCCAAGATTACTTTCCCTTTCCATATCTGGCAGTGATTCAACCGTGAACTGTGATTGGACGGTCGTTCCGTGGAAGTCATGAAGGGCTCCCGTAATGAGCTGTTTCTCTGCTTTCCAACTAGTTTTTCAAATTCTCTAGATATCACAAACTCTCGGGTCACGAGACACACGTACGCCAAACAGGATGGTAACAGAGGGGTTAAGAAGAAGATAAACACCAAATATGTGATGTACTCATGAATAAGGACGCATGGTGAAATCTTTTCACCTAGTTTCTAATTTTCTAATTTCTTTTTTTCAAAATCTAATGTTATCACATGCGAAACAATCTGTTTTATTGTAAATTTGCTCGTCTCGTGCACTGTGTCCGACTTTTCCTGGCTTTTGATATTTTCTAGTGAATTAAAGACATAGTTGACACTATTAAAACTAAACTATTAGTTGACGTTTTTACACAAACTACACTGAGGTCAACTGTGACTGCTCACACCAAACATCTGCTCGTTTTATCGGCGCAGAGCAAACCGAGGTGAACAGATACACGCCACAGAGTTCCTATTCACAACATTAAATGTCAACAGTATCACGACACACTCAAACCAGAGAAATGACATTTATAGAACCATGGATGTGTCTCTCTCTGAGTGTGTGTGTGTGTGTGTGTGTGCGCACGCGTCCATATTTAACAGTGTATAAGCTGATTTTCTTTAAAGTCTGACGAAAAACATAATGACGATTGAGAGACGGCAACAACAAACTTTAAAGTCTAAATGTCATAAATAAATGAAATTAGTAAAACAAAAGCAGGTGGAAAAGACTGGGGTCTGGTAGGAATACACTACATTAAAATATGAAATGAACTTCATTTGAAGCGTTGAGATGTTTAATCAAAGTAGAAATACCGTTTCAAAACGAGAATGGCTGCCAAATATAACACATTAGTGAATTACCTCTTTGAGTTTGATCGGAAATTAAATTAGCCATGTAGTGCACTCATGTGGGGGAATCACACACACACACACACACACACACACTGATGAAGCCCAGGATTGCAGAATTATCAAAGGAGTTGTCTTTTATTTACACTCCATAACTGGCTGATAAATAACAATGTCTCCCTAATGTGTTCAGTATCTCATCACCCGCTCACTTCTATCTGGATCCTGACAGAAGATAAACACACAGACACCGGCTGGTCTCCTCAGGTGGAGCACGTAGACCTGCAGGAGGATTAGACTGTGGTATCGCTGTAGCCGCTCGGGACAGAAGAATTTGAGAGGCGATGCGGAAGAAATTGAGAAAATTGGAAATAAGCGTGGACTGGAGCGTCAGGGCAAAGAGGCAAACAGCGAAAGAGTCGGGAGAACGCAGAGCCGCGTGAGGGGGACGGACGGACGGAGGGGGAATCAGATAAACAACAACACCTGATATTGAGCCGGCCCCTCAGACTCCACCAGCGGCTGCTCCTCATTTTCTCTCCATCGTTTCCTCGCGCAGCCAGTGGCCGCCAAGTCTGCCACACTGACAATTACCTCCTCAACACAGCTGGCAGGGACTGAGTCTGTGTTTTGCCAAACCTTACAGCCAACACTTTTCACCGGGGGGGGGGGGGGGGATCTCTTCTAACATGTATTGCAGACTTGGGAGTATAGACACATGATTACAGTGTATGCTCACACACCACACACACACATACAGGCACAAACACCCTGCCAAGAGGCATAATAACAATGTGCCAGCCCTCATTCGATTCTCATTATAAGAGCAATCCGATGATAGACAACACCAGAGATTCCCTGCATTTGTTTTTCTTCCCGTGGCACTTTCCTCCTCATTTTTCTTCAAATGTCCAGCGTTGTAAGGACGAGGGACGTCTAACAAACCAAGGACTTCTCCACTCACATTTCCCAAATGTGTCAATGCCCTAAAGTGGCCTTAATATACGAGAAAAGAACGCTATTCTTTTTCCCTTTTGCACCGTAAGCCGTAGGCGGCTCCAGAAACATGGCGGTGCAAGCTGGCAGCCTCTGTTAAGTACAAATAAAAGGTTTATTCCAAGCCAACAAAATCCCAATAATTCGAGTGTTTAAAGAAAACACAAACAAAAAAAATACAATAAAACACAATAGAATCCCATTTAAATCCACGCATAAATGAATGGAGAGAAGAGGAATAAAGTGGCCTACAGTGAACCCACTCTCCTCTGTCTGCCACTGGGACTGCGGGTGACCAAGGTGACTGTATCTCACATGGTTTGCCTGTTGTATTTGCCCATTTGTTCATAAATCCCCCCGTGGCTTTGTCTTCCGCTGGCCCACAACTGACCAATTATTACATGTCTCTCAGCAGCCACCACCCCTCTATATCTCTTTTTTTGTGCAACCTCCCACTGGTCTCCATTCTCTCCATTTTTTTCTGCTTTTCTCTTTTTACACACCATCCTTGTGGACCATTCGTGTGTGATCGTGTGTTTTCCTCCTGAGAGAGAGACAGAGAGAGAGGGAGAGAGAGAGGGAGGGAGAGGAGGAAGGGAGGAAAGAAAAGAAAACCCTGCCAGAATCCCTGTCTAATTAACGCTTGTGGTGGCTGGACATGGACATTAGCATGCACACACACACACACACACACACACACACACACACACATAACACAAACTTGCACACAGTGCACAAAGACATACGTAGAGAGGCTTCCACCATCACCTCTATTTGCATAGCTCTGTAGTTATTGAATAGATTTCACTAAGTTTATGCATACGGGAAACACACACACACACACACACACACACACACACGCACACACACAGTGGCTCTGTGTGTCCCTCTCCTTCCCGTGCTCAGAGCTGGTGATTACATCCTGTTTTCCCCACGGAGATGAAACGCATCGAGCAGAGGATAAGAACGAAACGAGGGATGGAAACTGATTGAATGATGAGTGAGTGATAGCAGAGCTGGGGAATTTGCTGATATAGCTTTTGAGCGGCAATTTACACCTTCCTCAAAGTGAGATGGAGGGCGGGGTGGGGAGAATGGAGCGAGACAGGAGGAGACTGACAAAAGCCACGGAGAGAAAGCGCTAATTAGTGCTGTATGAGATTATTTTCACAGTCTATTCCTCAAGATTTCCTATTTTCAGTTGAGAGTCGAGAGGAGATTATCAGACGTTTGAATCGTTCTGCTTTCCAGCTCCATGAAATCTCGTGTTGTGGCAGTTTTAAGAAGCAGCCACATGCGGATTCCCTAATCAAAGACTACAATACATTATATTTTTTATCCCTTTTCTATATGAAATACATTATATATTATAATATAAAGATTTGCATGTTTTATTTTGTGAGTTTCTGTTTAAGATAAGATGTTTATTGTCATTGTGCAACAGAATGCTGTTGGAGCAAAACCTCCCTATGCCTAAGGAAAAAAAACCTATATAGAAAAGGATGAAAGAGAATAATAAATAAATGTTGTTTGATGAATAAACATCTAAGTTCGGGAGACTTTCAATAATAACTCTGCACTTGGCACTTACACCTGTGCAGCTGCACAACATCATTTAGCTTTTGAGCTAAAGCCATTTGGCAGACGATGATGAATGCTGTTTAAATGCACAGTATGTAATTTATTTTTTTTATCAGTCACAACGATAACAGAAGTTAAGGTGACGTGGAATTGGTCGTCGCGGAGAGAGATTTGGCAGCGGCGCGTGCGGGGAACGGCGAAACGAGTTGTCACGACCAACAATTAGTGACAAATGCACAATAAAGTGCAAAAACGACACTGGCTAACGAGTAAATATGGATTTCTATTGATTTAAAGAAAGTAAATGAAAGTACAATATTTAAACAAAAACACTGTCATTTTTTGATATTTTAACGGATAAATGTCACATGTTACGCGTTTGAAATATCCCGAGTTACCGTTATCATGTGCTTGCAGCTCTCTGTGTGTTAGTCCCAGCTCGTTCCCTGCTGTCACATGTCACCGGTGACCTGACACTGTGCAGCCCAGTGAAGCAGGCGATGGAGCTGATCTTGTTTGAAGGAAACAAGGTGGTAAAAATATGGCTGAGAAAAAAGGTCTGTGTGGTATTTTTCTTTTTTTCTTTTATTATTTCAGAGCTATAAATGTTGGTTTTTCTCCCATAATAACTATTTCGAGCGGAGACATTTTTAGCCACGTGCACACCAACAACTATTTCTGATCCATCATGTTTGCACGTTCATTATCGTCTCCAATGGCTATTTGGGCGTCTGAGATGCCAGTGTGCTCCATACAGACTTGTTTGTGTGTGTGTGTGTGTGTGTGTGTGTGTGTGTTGTTGGCTCCCGCAGTTACACAATGTTCTTCTTTCACACTAAACTTAGCAAAGTATTCTCGGCATTTTTAAACCTAGGTGAAGCCTCTAAAAATTCCTTGGTATTTGTTTTGGTTTTTTTCACCCTTGTATCCGAGCATGAATTACGACATCCCATAATGTGTGCCAGAAACAAAACCAGTTCAACGACTCCACAACTCTCAAACTTAAATTGCTATTATCTATTATCTTTAAACTGATCGTTTAGAGTCTAAACAGCACTGAATATGGTTTATTTCATCACTCGGGTCATGTAGATTGATGCAACAAACGATACCAGAGCTCCGTCCCAGATTTCAAAAAGGACGGATCGCTATGCTATCGACTGGGAGATCGATGTGCGTCGTATTGTCGTGCAAGAAATGGCACGTTAAACTGATTTTTGTTTGACCTGCGAGAAGACGCGACAGTCCAATAATCAACCAGAGAATCTGAAACTACTTTCACACGTCGCAGTGTCACTTGCAGCGTTATCAGCACTCACTGTGCAAGTTTTAATTACATTTTAATTCTGAGCCTCCTCCTTTTATTGACATCAGTGCGGTAGAGTTGGGGAATAAAACACCACCACCTTTGAAAATCCATACGTTTTAACCGTATCTGTGCATAAGAGTGTGCTGTGTGTGTGTGTGGTGCTGTATTTATTTTTCACTATACCGTTTCACAGTGTACTTGACTCATTAGTCAGCTCCCGCTATACGATGTTTGGGTGGGAATCACTGGTTACTGGTGCCATCACGTTTGCATCTGGGAAACTGTCTGCACAAGTGTGTGTGTGTGTGTAATGAATGTGACATACAGGCAGGCACAGACACAGGCACGCACGAATAATGAAACTCCTAAGAGCAAGTGGTGCAAATAAAGCGAATGGATGCAGAATCACGTTCCCATAGACCTCTGTCACTGCACCTCTGCTGTGAAGAAGCATGGTGCATATATATGTACAAGCAAGGAGAGACAGAGAGAAAGTCTCTGTTCTTATCAAAACAGAAAACACGGTATGTGCTTGAAATGTGATTGAAGATTTTTAAGGTCTTCGTTTCAAACGCCCTATTTCTCCCGCTTTTCCTCTTTGCTATTCATACTCCATCTCTCCTCAAACCTAATGACATCTCATTTCCCCCATCTGTCCTTTTCCATTTCCTCATATTGTGGATTTCTTTTCATCATTTACTTTTGCTGCCAGGAGAGAGCATCATTACAGTGGTGGAGAACGTAGTCAACAGACTTAAACTGACTACAACCAGGCTGACTTACACAGAAATTGGAATAATTTAAGAGTATAAGCTCAAGCTGGAGAGAGAACACCATCTTTTTATTGGCACATGATAAAATAGGAGAAAAGTGTCTCGCAGTTTTCCGGTTATTGTGAGTGTATGACCTTCAGTGTATGCACCCATGGTAAATTTGCTGTGGGAATAATACACAACACCTCATATGGACATCCTGGGGGTGTGTGTTTATAGGTCACATATGATGTGTTGTTGAGTCAAAGTTATGATTAACTTTATATTGCATTTTTAGTAGTGATAGAAAGTAGCAATAGTTGTGCAGAAGTCACAAAATAGAGCATTTTTCTTTCCTTTTTGTTCATAAAAACGAGCCAACAAGCTTTGAACTGTGACGTTTTTCCAAATTTCACAAATTCAAAAACAGTTTTTTGATTTTTTTGAGTATTTCGTGTGTTTAATAACTCAATATAGAGTTAATGAGAAACTCTATATTGCACATTCTTATAGCCTCTGTATATACTGTACGTTAACATAGTAATGGAAAAAAGCAGCCAAAATGCTCTGAGTTGTAAGTGTTAAAAGCTCCACAAATGCCGAAAATGAAGGATTGCGTTGTAGAAAAAAGGAATATCCTGATTATTTATGACAACACATAACCCAATCCAATAAAAACACGAGAAGAAGGAAAAGACAGTAACAGAAATCAGGACGTGAAAGCAACCAGTAGCAGAAACTGAGGGCTTTGACTTTCAGAACGAAGACAAACACAAAAACACATTAAAGGGGAAACCATTTAGTCAGTCACAGTGTATTTCTTAAGGTATCATGGCCGGAGGCAAAGGCTGGACATTCTGACCCGCTTTTCTTGTACCTCATTCGAGTCCATTTATCAAGGAGCTGGGGAAAAAAAACGATAAGTGGGCATGTCAAAGTTACAACTGCGGAGGCTGCAGTCAGCATGACCTGCAGCCAAACGAAGAGCCTGTATTTCACTGCCTCACACTGCCCCCACCCCTATTAATCCACTTGCTCCATCAGTAAATAGTGACTTGTAGTTCATAAAAAAATGTGTAGTTCAGTTCACCAATCCCTCACACGTGACTCTTGATTGTTTCGAAGAGAGATGGGCAGAGAACGTATGAGCTTTGATTTACCGGTTCTTTATGTTATAAACGTACCACGGAAAGACAAAGAAACTGCAGATGCAAATAAAGGGCTGGCTATCAACTTCACCCTCTGTATCACTCATATGTCTTGTCATTCCATATCAAATGTCAGTATACAGTCCTCAAGATTAGGGCTGCCACTTTTCTAATCTGGAAATTTCGATATCTGCTTGAATTGGGGGCGGAAAGGTCACACATGATCCTGTCGGGACCTTAGATTACTTTGAATTCAATATAAATAAGACGGTAATGATACGTGACGTGTGGAAGTATTTTTCAGGTTTTTAATTGTAGAAGCTCATTCCTAAAGGAAAAGGGCTTAATATCTGTGTTGTGTACACAGGTACGTCAAGAAGATCTAAAGTGAGACGACAAATTTAACACTTGAGAGCAGAAAGTTGCACTGAAAACACTTAAGCCGGCTAAGAAAAATGGTTAAAGTGGATTTTAAAAAAATTGGTATCGTTCAGCAATCGGTATCAAAGTCCAGATGTTGATATCGATACCATCTAGACAACTTAGATGTATATAGAAATCAATATGCAGCCCTTATTCCTGCAAACAAATCTGCACAAAAACACCATACACATAAAATGGCTGCTGTAAAACAGTAAGAACCTATAAGCAATCAAAGTTCACATGTGTTGGTCACAGTGGAGATCAAATTAGGAGGAAATAATTATACCTGCATTAAGTCTCATTAATGCAACACTATGCAGAAGGCTGGACACATGCTAAACTGAACTGAATATCAGAACAAAGGACACCAGGGGAACGGTGTCGTGGGTGTGAGCAGGTCCATAATGGTGCCGTTTTGTATTGTCTTGTTTCATTTCCTGTCACTTCCATGTGGCATTTCTCTCCACGCTACAAAATGTATGTGTGGATAATAAACATAAATTCTCTCTCTCTCTCTTAATGTCCCTGTTTACCTTCTCTGTGTTTTGTTCTCCATTCCGAGCATTTGACATGAAAAGAACGGTGCGACAACAGTGAGGACAATTGCCGATTGCAAGCCGAAAACATGTCAGGAATAAGCTCATTAAAGCATGAGGCATTTGTTTAAAACTGTGGCTTTTTCGATTCCTCTGTTCTGGCTGTTTCGCTGCTGCTGCTGGTTCTCATTACGTTTAATCAGGGACGTTTACACGCGGGACTCAAGGTGAATGCAATTTAGACTCTAATAGAACAGAGAGCAAGAAGAACCACTTATTACTTACACTTCGGATTGGACTCTAATGAAATGTGTGTATGCAGGACGCGGTTGTGCATTGTCGTGTTTATGTTTCATACTGTTTTATCAGAGATACTACTTTTCCTTTGTGGTATTAGACATGAAATTCATAAATTCAATGTATTTGTGCTATTGGAAAAATTTAACACCGGTTTCTGGAAGCTGAAAGTTGCAAGTAAAATCCAACATTTGGTTATTACGGCAACTATAGTGTTTTTTTTTCCTAAATAAACGTTTAATTTTTCTTCTTAAATTGTTAATTAAAATGCAGTAAAGTTATCCTGGAAAAAATGGGCAAAGGCACTTAGTTACAGAATCATTTTCTGGTCCTTTCATGGTTAAAATAAGCAACAAAAAAAAAAACTCCAGATAGACATTTTGAGGCTTAGGTCTTTACAGGTGTTTTCAATAGTGGAAGAATAGACTTTTTAGTCACTCACATGTCTACTGCTTTATTTTCCACATGAGGGTCACGGGGAGCAGGAGCCAATCCCAGCTGACATATGAGGGCGAAAGTCGAGGTGCATCCTGGTCACCAGAGAGGTCACCAGTCCATCACAGGACCAAGCAACCATTCACTCTCACATTCACCCCCACGGACAGTTTACAGAGTATAATTAACCTAAGTTGCTGTGAGGCACTCTCCTACTTTGTGGCCCTGTGATACATTTATTTCCTGATAGTAGGGGGACAATGATCCACTGCAGTGGGTCATATACTGTACATGAAATAGAGTGTATGTTATAAAGAAAAACCTGAATGGAGAGATTCATGTTGTGAACAAGTGAACATGATTCTTCTCTGTATCAAAGTGTTCACCCCCTGATTCAACCCAAACACACGCACGCACACACACACACACACACACAAAAGCAATTACTTGATGCCGACGACTATCACACTGATTTCCCCCCAGATCCCAACGTTTGCACCTGGTCTGTTTCACTTTATCTCAGCTCCCTCTCCTCTCTAATGTTTTCAGTGCTGTTATTAAGTCCTGTTGCACTCTTTCAGGTATTACATTAGACTTACTGCCACGTTCAATTTCAGTCTTTATTCATCCTTATTTATTATGTTGCTTCTTCTGAGATGATATATCATATGCTAACACAATCACTGTGTGTTTTTGATTTACAGAATTTTGAGAAAAATCCGAAGATGTTAGTGGAAGAAACTTCAAAAGTGCCGTCTGATCTTCAGTTCAGGTGATCATGTGAGACACAACACAGATTGCTGCTTGTATTTGTCCTCATTCATTCATTCATAACATGCAAACCATATCATTTTTAGGGATAATTGACGGTCCAGCTGCTGTGATAACTGAAATACCACAAGTGCATTAGGGCTGAACAATTAATCTCAATATAGCCTGCTGCAATTTTCAATATTTGTTAAAGCCAAAATGTGTGTCAAAATATAAGTTTTTTGACAAATTATTGTCTTGATCTTGTTCTTTCTTGTGTCGTGCACAAAGGACATAAATCTCATGTTAATTGTTTTGAATTAAAGGCAAACCTTTACAAATGAAAATAAAATATGTAAATATAATAACGTATCAGTCAAAATGGGTCAAAGGCCACTCAGGGACCTCAATTAGTGCATTACAATAACATTTTTTTCTCCATAAATGGATGTGATTTAAAATGTAGTTAAAGTACTGTACTTCCAAAAAAAAAAAAATACACACACACACAAAACCCCTCTGGCCCTAAAGTCCATCTCTAGGCGATGCCGCTAACTGTGATTAAACTGACAATAATCTTAGTTATGAAAGCCGCTGCTCTTAGTCAGCTGTAACAAGTTTGTTTCTCACTCCTCCTCTGCAGTGGTGGGCAACACTTTTCCGACGCATCCCTCAGAGGATCGCACTAAATAATTGAACGCTAACCTCTCTAATGCGACGGCTGGAAATGCTTCTCTTTGGCAAGACATCTGATGTCAGATGGTATTGATGACGAGGCTGCTCTCAGCTGGTTTTATAGCCAGAACACCCCTGTCAAACAAATCCTCACCTTTAGCAGCACAATATATATAGACTTGAAAAGTCAGTCATGAGATTTACACACACACACACATATATATATATATAAATATGTAAATATGCAGTGCCGCATAGTCCTGCTCATTCTAACGTTGCACTTGCAATTCTTTACTTTGAGTTAAAAGCATTGTCTAATGAGGGAGACACTAAATGCAATTCCGACTGCAAATGCCTAGTAATCCCATAAAATGTACCGAGGTATTACATCATCTCCACCACCTGAGTGCCCATTTAATCTTTTACATGAGACTTGTCAAAGTCTTACATCACTTAAAGTGCTCTCTAAACTCTCGCGGTGCACTGTTTGCATTTTTCTTGCACTTTACCTTCCCAGCATACATTGAGATATCTTAGCTTTTATTACCCTGGTGTCCCGAGGAATAATATTGACCAGCAGCATCTCCTTTTTTAAATAAGAGGCGTCCTGCAGCTTAGAGAAAGGAAAATGGACATTTATCGGGAGAGTTTGGGATATTATGAGTCCGTTTTTTTCCAACTCATTACGAGGATTAAATTGGCCAGTAATTCCTGATTAAAACTACATTTTCAAATAGTTATTCACCTGTTCTCATTATTTAGATATGTGTATATTTTATTAGTTTTTCAGTATTTCTAAGGTATTTTGGTGTCTTTTTGTACAAAAAAAAGGGGGACTATGAGAAGAGACCTGGGTAACAAAATGAAGATAAATCATTTTTCCTTACGTCCATTGATTGAGATTGGTATTTTAATCTATATTAACGGCAAAACAAAGTCAGATTACATTTTATTGAGCCCAGGCATTGATTTCTGTGACTGATGAGCTTCTTTTAGTTACCATTCTCACTCTTGCCTTTCTATACTTAGGCATTGGCTTTCCTTTGACCCAGTCATCAATTATTACCCTGAATGAAATGACACCCTGACGTATAAGCCATGGACGTGCATGTCCGCGGTTTGCCTCGCAAAGAACTCGCTCTCTTACCCCTGCGTGTGTTTTAATTTACTACACTTAGTTTTGACTGGGTCCAGGTGAAGGCCAGGGGAGGTCAGAGCAGGGAGTATTGATGAGACGGTGAAAAAACAGAGAAAATGCTGATGTAGCCACTGCGAGGGAAATAGATAACACTGACAGGGGAGTGGAACTCTCCTTGGTCGATTATTAAAATGGAGAAAGCTGCATGTGTGTGTACAGATTCTGCTGACTGTCTATCTATCTATCTATCTATCTATCTATCTATCTATCTATTAGCTTAAATTTAGCTAAAAGAAGACATTGCTATCTGTCTGTCTATCTATCTATCTATTAGCTAGATTAAAGTTAGCTAAGATAAGACATTGCTATCTATCTATCTATCTATCTGTTAGCTAGATTAAAGTTAGCTAAGATAAGACATTGCTATCTATCTATCTATCTATCTATCTATCTATCTATCTATCTATCTATCTATCTATCTGTTAGCTTAAATTTAGCTAAAAGAAGACATTGCTATCTGTCTGTCTATCTATCTATCTATTAGCTAGATTAAAGTTAGCTAAGATAAGACATTGCTATCTATCTATCTATCTATCTATCTATCTATCTATCTATCTATCTATCTATTAGCTAGATTAAAGTTAGCTAAGATAAGACATTGCTATCTATCTATCTATCTATCTATCTATCTATCTATCTATCTATCTGTTAGCTTAAAGTTAGCTAAAAGAAGACATTGCTATCAATCTATCTTGTAGCTGCAATTAGCAAATCATAAAAGCTGTAATAAATCTTTTGCTACGGCAATTAATTGATTATTAACTGGTGATTACAAAACAATCAAGGACATTTAACACAGATCTACATTTTTCCAACATGTTCTGGATTTTATGGACAAAACAACAAAACAACTATATCCTTAAGTTGTCATTCTCACATTAGAGTGTAGTAGTTTTATCTTTAATAGTGTCATTGTTCAGCCCTGTCTCTCTGTCCATCTGTCTGACACCGGATTTCAGGTACACCTGTCACTTCCTTTGGTTACCTTACTTTTAACTGAAAGCTGCCATGTGCACAATTAAACAGGGTTCCGTTTCTCTGTGCCAGAAATGCTGCAGCCTTGTGTGTGTGTGTGTGTGTGTGTGTGTGTGTGTGGGCGCGCATGTGTGTGTGTGTGTGCGCGTGCATGCACTAAGCTCCTGCTGCGCTGATTTCAGCAGGAACAGATGGTCCTGCCATGGCTCTGTCTCAGCTCTACAGTCTGTGAGAAGACGTGTGAACGTGCATACGTGTGTGCATGTGTGTGTGTGTGTGGTTTCCTCCCCTGCTTTTATGTCACATTCTACACAAATACACACTACCAGCACCCAAACACCAAAGTCGACTGTTGCAGTGTAAGTGATCCCTCTGGTCTTTGGCCTACTTTGTCTGTTCCATTGACACTTAAGAGTCTTAATCCTGCTTAAAAAGGCTCTTGGCTGCTTAAGCTCAGGTTTACTGTTTGTGTGCATGTGTAAATTAACTGGAACCTATATTCACAGAAATGCTTGATAATGTGAAGAGGGCACGATGTATTACGAGCACACAGCATGCACAACTATGAAATTCTCAATTCATTCCCCTTTTTAGAGCATACAAGTTTCAAATTATTGTTATTATGATATTGTTATTAACACATTTATGGACTAATTACATTAAAAGGTAATCTGATTCTTGAAGCCTTTAACACCGAGCGTATTGCGGGAGACACGTTCGCACAAGCGCACTTTGCATTACCGTAATTAGAATAGAATAGAATAGAATAGAAATATTATAAACATAAAATGGAATGTAAACATAAAATGTAAAATGTGCAACAGTGGGGGGAAAAAATAGTGCAATAGTAAAGGAATGGCATAAAGGAGTGCAATGGCATACCGTATGTCACGAAGAGAAAATGTGCATTGTGCATTACGCGAAAGTTTGTGCTATCGGAAAAATTCCAACGTTTCTGAAAACTGAGAAGTTGCACATCAAAGCCAGTATAGGGTTATTATGGTAATTCAACTCATGCTGCTGCAAGAAGCTGGCAAATGAATGTATTTTTTGCCTGTACATCGTTTCCATTTTGTTGGCCTGTTTTTGGACATTGAGACAAAAACTTTTAAAAAAAATGTTATATTTTAAATATATTTTATACTGTTGCAATTTCAAATTGAACACAACTACAGATTTTTAAATAACATGCAGTAATAACTGCCAGATATTGACACTTATTCAGGGGAAAAATTAATAAAAGCACTTACTTGCAGGACATTTTCTGGCCTTTTTATGGTTAAAATGAGCAAAAGAAAAAAGTCCAGATGGACATTTTGAGGCTTAGGTGTTAAAGGGGGCAAATAGACAATATGAGGTGATCAAATAAAGGTTAAAAATAGTCTGTAACTGCATTCATCTCGGTGACACTTGAGGTATTAAGACCTGACACTAATATCAGGGTGATGTCAAACCCAAAACCAAGAAAACACATGACATCAAATGTTGCAGAAATCCTCCAAATTAAGAAACATTGAGAGCACAAGGACAGCTCAGGTTATCCAGATGTGCACTAATTCCCTAATGTGCTTCTGCTCCACAATAAAAAAACAAAAACTACACACTACTGCAGCAAACACACAGGCGTAGTACTACTTGGTATCCCCGTGATGTGGCACACTCACTCAATTTTCCTCAATAAAAGCGGCATTACAGTGGGTCCAGATTAGTAGATTACTGAGACGCATTACAAAAGCCAAATTGCATTGCAGGATTAAGTATATTTAAGGGTTTAGCTTCAGAGAATGGACTGGAAATGATATTTTTTTTTATGTTCTGGGGCATCAATGGACATAGAACAACCTCAGGGACTTGCGGGCGTGTCTTGTCATTCTGTCTCCTTCCTGTTTTTCTGGTTTTCTACAGTATGCACTCTTTGTAAGCACAACCCTCCGCCGATCTACACTGATTTAGCAGGAGCTGAGTGACTCCATTCATTCCAGGTCAAATTTGGGCAGTGTGCTCGACATGACTGTTTCATTGCCCACTTCCTTCCTGTCTCACTCGGACTCGGGGGAGATGACGGAAAAGCAAAGAGAGAGAGAGAGAGTGTGAGAGAGGAAGGAATGGGAGGAGAGGAGAGGAAGGGTGATGTTGAGGGTTGTGTAAAGTGGAGAGAAATCATTGGGCAGGTAAAATGATTAGAGTTTAAAAGTTATAACAAATATAAGTGGTATAAAACCCCCAATTTAGTAACGTCATACCTATTGAGGCATATTGTGTGTGTGTGTGTGTGTGTTCACATTTCTTGCCAACATAATGGATGTGCCAATGTTTTTCGGCATTGAAGAAGTTGAGAGATATGACTTAAGTGTTTTTGTCAGCCCGCCCAAGGCTTTTACAACAAACCAGAAAAAAAGAAGGTAGTGGTATAGGGTGTAATTTTATAATTTCCTATTTAATGACACTCGATTTAACGTCAGCGCTTCATTACCGCTGTCAAAATAAGTTAGCGGACGTCAAAGCAGAGTGGACAATTTAATAGTTAGCGTAGGAGGACGGAAAACTTGATGAATTATCGAGACAGAACAAATTTACGGCGACTGGAAATAAAGAACACTTAGTGAAAAGGGTGGACTGATGGATTTAGAGAAGAATAATTGAGCCCGAGGTAGGACGTGCATGGTTTATCAGGGGGGGGGGGGGAGTGAGCAAAGAGATAAAGTAAACTGTAAACCAGTGGGAAACTGTTAAAGACAGTAGTGTATGAAGGGGGGAAGTAAAGAGACAGGAAGGAAGGAAAGAAAGGAAACAGTGGTATAGTGATGAAAGACCAGAGAAGGAGAGAGGAAGAGCCTTATCTTGAATCACAGTTGTCAGTTTTCACACATAACACATTTCAGTGCAAATTCACAATTCATTATTATGAAAATAAATAAATAATAAATAAAAATGTCATTTGATTTAATTAAATTAAATTATTCCATTAAAACCACGAATGAACGTATACAATAAAGTTCCTCTTAGTTTTAAACCACATATTTACTTCACCCTACACCCTACTTATGTTTGAATTGCATATTGAATTAGACAAATGTAAATAGAGCCAGGATGTAAATGCATTACCATAATCAGATGAGGTGTAAATGCCCTAAAATGTCTTGTCCATCTCCTCCAGAACAACACAAAGACTCATTAGTTTAGTCAAAGCTCCTGATACGCTGCTCATGTTTGAGGGAGAGTGTAGGAAAATTTCCACATTGTGACGGTATTACACTGAATTACGTCCACACTTATTGTCATCACAGACGCTATTTCCTGGAAATGACATGATATTACCATGACATTACTTCTCTATTTAACATTTTATTATTACCGAAGCCTAATGCAAGGTGTTAGCCAGGTATCATGTTTCCCCTCACCATAATTACTCCAGCCACAAGAGGGTTTTCTCAAACACGTGTTGTTTTGGAGCATCTACTGTTGTCGCTCCTCTCAGGGGGGGACAGTTTCCTAGAAACCCACATACGCCTCCGTGTTCAATCTTTTTTTTTTTTTTTAACACACAGACAAAACTAAAACTTTTTCTGAAGTTTTTCCATCGTCACTTTCCGTACTCAGCCTCCGGGGTTCAGCAGTGATGGACACTAACAAGCATGAAAACAGAAAACAGTAGCAAACACAAAGAAAAGGGAGAGTGAGGAAACACTTTGTCAGCTCTGTGGCGTGATGTTTAGTGTCTCTCTGTAATTAGGTCACTTCTTTTAACCAGTATATGAACAAACAAGCAACATCATCACATCACCGTCCTGATGTGGACGTGTTTGTACTTGTGTGCGACGGAAGCTTTAGATCACAGCCAGGCATGAGACGCAGGAGGTGAAATAAAAAGGGATTCAGCCTCAACTTTTCCTCTTGGGATTGGTCGCCATGACTACGGGAGCATTTTCAGCCGTAAGGACTAGCATGTGGAAGAGTGAGAGAGATGCACACAGAGACGGAGAGAGACAGAGAGAGATAACATGAACATGGTGGCACTGGGATAAATAGGTTTAAAGAACTTAAATCTGCCATAAACACAGTACGTGAGCCTCATTTAGGACGCAATTACCACGACACAGCTGCCACACGCGGCACTTAACCACGTGACATTCGATCTCCAGCGGAAAACGTGCAAGGTGGAAGGGGGGGTGGGGGGGGAGACAAAGAGGCAGCGACCCAATGTGCACTCCCTCCTCCGACTCTGACGGAAAACAGAAACCAACAAGAACAAAAACAGCATCGAGAGACGGCGACATCTCGTCTTACAACCACACAATCAGACTCCATCTATATTTCAAAAGCGATGGAAACCTGTGACAATGGCTTCTCATGATCCAAGATTAGTTGAGGGCACCTTTAATGAGGGAACGAGGGCAACAAGGAGATCACATGTCCATGCTGGCGGGCTAATTACAGCATCACCTGAGGGCTATTTGTCCAAATTTGGTCATAAAACATTTAGGTAGAGTATCTGAACTTATGCTCCGAAGCCAACTTTAATTAACCCGTCAACATCGAACTCTCAACGACTGGACCTCAATGTGAGGTCTGAATGCCCGTCAACAATATCTAATTGTTACTTACTGTAACAGGGGAACATCCTCAGCTTTTCTTCTGAATATCTGACTTGTCCTAATCTCCCCTGTGCTTTGACTTTGACATAATTCTGCTTGTATCAGCACAGTATTGTATGAAAACAGTAAATAAGTAGAAGTTGAGCTCAACAGAGGAAACGACTGTCTCCGTTTTCTCTCTCTCTCTCTCTCTCTCTCTCTCTCTCTCTCTTCAATAGCTTTGTCAATATTTACATAATGTGCAGCCAATGTTACAGACTATGAATTATTTATGGAGACTAAAGGAAGAGCCCCATAAGACATATACACCCTGTCTGTGTGCATGCATGTGTGTGTGTGTGTGTGTGTTACCTCTTTAGGGCTTTTTTTGTGGCATAAACACAGACCTGTAGTCATCACGGACACCAAATCATTTCTAGGAAACTGTTTAAGTTTAGGGCTCAGATTTGAATTGTGTTGAGGTAAAGTTTAGGGTGAGGGCATTCATTATTAGACGTCAGTGCGGTGTGCTAAGCGGAATTGCTGCGCAATACCTGTGTGTTTGTGTGTGTTGACTAAAGTGACGGTGAGAGAGAGTGTGAGACAGTGTGATGCGCTCTGCTGCGCTCACCGGCAAAGTCACTGCCTTCTCAAGGACACTGCAGCTAACGGTTAAGAAAGAGAGAAGGTATGACAAAAGGAAAAAGAAGAAGAAGAAGACTGAACGGACAATTAAGATGAATAAATGAGCAGAGAGAGCAATGAGAGTGGAGGAGGCAGCAAATGAGATAAATGGGGAAAAAAAATAAGGCTGGGTCAGAACAAGGGTCTTTCTGCATGAACCTCTACAGCAATCACACACACACACACACACACACACACTTCCACAGAAGCAGAAGGCCACATGCGTGAACTGCATGAAAGCTACTTTACATACATACAGTAATTAGGCCGTTTATCAAAGCACTGAGTAAACTGCTTCCACGAGGACCTCGGGCTCTGATCAACTGTGAACCAACATTGTGTTTAACCTCAAAGCATCCGCAGTGTGCAGCTGTCACACCGAGGACCAGACCGTTCCTCCAGAGATGACACTGGCTGAAGAACAGGTGAGCACACGGGCCACAGGTGAAGTGACAGTATTAGCCTGAAATGAATACTGTAGAGAGAGTTTAGCTTGTTAGTTTAGTCTGGTGGTTCAAATATAGTATAATATGCAACATTTCTGCAGTAAATATCTAAAAATAATGAGACTAACGTCATGTTAATCATGAGTCCTGTTCATTTAAAACATTTCCCATGCTTTTTTAATCCAAAAAGCCTTCTATTCAAGGACCATTTCATTTTGGTCTGTGTTTATTGACACGTAACATGAACATCATTACTGGCAATGACTGGAGTGTCAACTCAGTTTTGCACTAAACAAAAGACGTTTAAGTTTTTTATTTATATCAGAAAAATATAATAACACAATCTGTTTCACTGCTTTTTGTGTCTAGGTGGCTCCTGGGAGCTGATTGGTCGTGCACAGGAGGTTCCAGCACAAGAGGCCTGATGGCCCCACTTGCACTTCCTTGAACCACTCACAGTAGATGTGTTGTGCTTGTTTTTAACAAACCTTTAAAATGGTTTGTTTCGTTTGTTGCTGGCGGTTGGTAAGAGGAAGTCTCCTTATTCATGCTGCGATCAGGTTTTCCCCTAGGCCTGATTGTAACAGTTACCCATCTCTTCTATAGCTTCCCCCATTATGAAACATCAGAGTGAGGAAGGAAATGTGCAGAATGACTGGCTCGTCTTTTGTGTTTCCATGTTACTGTGTGTATTTGTCACTAATGGACCATGTCTACTCATTGCTGTGCCGGGGGGAAACCAAAGGCAACAACAACAACACAAAAACGAGTCCCCTGATCCTATACTGCCTACACTGCCTCCCGTCTCCTGTCTTTTGTGTTACTCTTACAGTAAATACAGGTTTTCACCTCTCGGCCCCAACCGGGCTTGTGCCAACATGTGGAATTTGATGGTCTGTTGTTTCCACTTGAGGACGATCGGGCAGATCTGTGCCGACATTCTTGAAGCTCAGCAGACGACGTGCTCGTGACACACGTCGGAAAATGGCACCCGACATTTGACTCCTGTCCCATCTTTCACTCTCTGGGTAGTTTGTCATAAAATGAGCCCTGATACGATGACACACACACACACACGCGTACACCTCTCACACTCTCTCAGCTGTGGAGCTCAGCGGGGGTGTGAACCAACATGTCCGCTACAGTGCCTCTCTTGTTTTCTGGCTGACTGGGCAGCACTGTAAACAATGAGCCAGCAAGCCCGCGAGCAGCCTTTCACATACACAGCGAGACAGAGATGTAGTGCGGAGAGATATAAAGACACGGCGATAAGAGCGGGATCCGTTATTCATTTCGCTCACCTCCCCTCTATCCTCCTTATCTCTTTATCAGCCCACTTCTTTTCCCCCAGCGTCTCTCAGCCAGTCCGTCCGTCCGTCCCGTCTGTCTGGAGTCACCGTGTCAGAGCGAGAAGGCTTCAGTACCTGAGGGGAAAACACAAGTTCAGAGGTCCTTAACATCAGTGTGACAGCACTTAAGGATCAGGTTCAGCTTTACTTATGTCACTGACCAGCAGGCTTCAAACAGAGGGGGAGGGGGGGGGATGTTTCTGCTTTCACAGAAACAGAGAGCTGCACATTAAAAACTGATGAGAGAATGAATGATCGAGACCTCTGTCACCCACTCTGCTGAGTGCATCTTTAATCTCCGGGTGATAAGAGTAATTATTTGGCGATGAGGTATGACTGATTAACCTGCGTTGGGACAGAAGTGGAAACAGAACAGAAGACTCTATAAACGTGTTTCTGAGAGACAGCTGATCAAAGAAAAATTGACGTCCTGGTCCCGTACTTGCAACAACATTCACTCTGCATGCACACACCTCACGGAGTATAGGGAAGTCGGATGTGTGCGCCCTTGCTGCAGCAGCCGCTGTCGGCTTTTTCACCTTCAAAACGCTCTGTAGTGGTCTGAATATTCAAAAGCAAGCTTCACTCTGCAGTTTCAAAAAGTCAGACCCGATCGTCTTTGCTCTCACGTCATGTATGTGCTCCATGATGTTCCTGTACTGTAGTAGTTGCTGGAGGAAACCCTGCTATCTATGCAGTACGGTTCTTAAAAATCCTACCCAGTCATTTTTAGGACGATATATGAGACAGCTTCACAGAAAGAAGAGACAGCCTGTGGAAAAATGGGGCCATTAACACTTTATTAGCCACTGGCCAATGTGTCCCCTCTTTTCTATCAGCTACAGCACTTTGAGGCACCATTAACTGATGGACCAATAGTCATTAAATAATTATGTAAATTTGCACTACTGTAAATCAGCGAGGACAGTTGAGATCGCTGGACCAGTGGGAGAGAGCTATATACACACAAATCTACTTTGTTCGGTGTTTGTCTGCGGATCTTTTAAAAGATAAAAAATACATCCGTCAAAGGCCTGTATTTAAATTAGGGCTACACATCAATCACTGTCTGTGATCAACCTGACAAACCCGATACTGAAACCTGACAGAAACACACACACACGACGTGCTTGACACGGCCAAGAAAATCAAAACAGGACAAACGCTGCAGTGTTTGCTGAAGCTGTGTTTTGTTGAAGACGAGGCCGCACCTTAGGTAACACAACATAACTGACGTGGGTGTTGGTTTTGGAGTAATAGACGCGACACCAAGGTTCGGCAAGACAAACTGGTTCCCAGTTCCATTCGGAGTGGAATCTCATACATGCTATAAGCGCACTGTTGCTGCGGCTATATAGTAACACATTCACTTCATTATACAACACTTTATAATATATGGTTTGTTTAAAAAAAAAAAACCTCTGTGTGCATTGCATTTAAAATGAAAAACAACACTTTGGCAAGTTGGCAAACCATCAAGCAAAGAACTGGTGGCCCTGAAACATTCAGATTGTTTTATTTGGATCCCTCTGGGTATACTGACGTTTACCTTGTGTCTTTTCTTCTAAAGGTTGTCCTTCAAAGTGCAGTATTCAGCATTGTGCGACATGAACGGTACACAAATATGGGTCCTTGAAAAGCCGGGCTGAAAAATTAATCAGCAAATGTGACCTAAGCGTCGAACTGTGTGAAAACCCTGAAGTCAGAAAAGCCACCTTTATACATTTTTGCAGCAAAACCAAACGCATCATAGGCAGCAAATCAAAAAGGAACACAAATATGATCATAAAAAAAGTGTCAATGGGCACTCTTTAAGTTTAAAGTACTAGTTAGTCCTTTCCAGTGAGGAATTATTACGCGTGTGGTGATTCAGTTTAAAGACGCGGAAAATAAAGAAAAACATCAAGTCTATCCGTCTGCACTGGAGCATGACATCCACAAACATACAGCATTACCTACTGTCATTTGCCAAACCTACATATATAACTTTATTTAATTAGAGATGGTGTGAACATACACAGTAGAAGTTTTCTGTCTCTCCCTCTCTCTCCTGCACATCTGCTACCCCATGTGCAGAGACCAGCACTCTTTATTTCTCTGAATAAAGCCAAGCACGCTCCAGCTCTGTGACTCACCTCACTATTAAGCTTTTCATATCCTGACTCATTGATAGAGACTTTCTCACCTGGTGCTTTTGAGGGCAGCAGACCCTTGAAATCATACTTTTTTTTTCACAGTTTAATATCCCTGTGCCTTTCCTTGGCTTTTGTCCACGATGAATCAGTCGGTGAGTTGTGCTGCACAGTTGTACGTATGATGGTGTACACGTCAGCCATATTTTAAAGATAAGCAAGAGAATAATAATTCACAAAATGATGTGTGAGCACATATCATTTTATTCATTGAGCATTTACAACATTGTTATTTCTTAAAATAAAAGATGTGGGACCTTAAACGTGCCCCCCTGTAACAGAGACTGTAAGACTGTAACACAGGGGTCGCAAACTTGCGGCCCGAGGTCCACAGGTGGCCCGCCAGTCAATGTTCTGCAGCCCTACACTTATTTTGAAATGATAAAATTCAACATTTAATTATATATAAGCCTGTGTAGTTAATTACAATTGTCTACATGCATATTTTGATTTAATGTTTTAATTCTGTTATTTACAGATTCATTTTGCCTCATACAAACACTTTTACTTTGAAATGGTGTGCGATGTCATCCTGAATATTTGTAATTGCAACATTATTATGGATTATCAAGATTAAATTTTAACTTTAATCACTAAACTGTTTTTTTACCGAATTGTTGCACTTATTTCACTTGACCCGGCCCCTCCTGACCAGACTAGAAGTTCACTGGCCCCCAGCTCATTTGAGTTTGAGGCCCCTGCTGTAACATCACTGTCAGTATCACCTACAGCTGGATTGTTAAACGTACGGCCCGCGGACCAGAACCGACCCGCAGAATGAATTTGTGTAAATTTCACATTGTGATTGGAATATAATAGTAAATTGTAACATTGTTTGTTGTTTTGTGCCTTTGTGGATCCTCTGTGGTCTGTACGTTGTAATGCACACATGTAAATGGTAAACTTAGGCATAATATTGTTGAAATTGCACTTGTTTTTGTCAAAAAATGTTTGAAAAAAGGTTGTTCATAATATGTTACTTAATAAGATGTGACAAATTTGGAGTGCTTGTTGTTATATGGGTTATTATGCTATTATTTTGAGATCATTTGAGATCATGTCCTGAGTCGATTCCGGTTGCTCTTATAAAAATATAACAGATCGCTTTGTTGGATTCTAAATTCCCTTCTCTATTCTTTTTTTATGAAATAAAATTATAATGAATGTATCTATTAAATATTCATCCCCCTTACTGTATGAAAGAGAATCTTTAACCTCATTCTCAGTTGAAAAATATTACAATGCCATTCTAATTCTAAACGTCATTTTCATTGAGTGCTCTTGCACTCAATAAATCACTTGTGTGTGTGTGTGTAATTGTATTTGTTAACTCCTTAGAGCAATTTGAAAGGACCAGTTGTCCTCATGGAGACCAAAACCTGGGATAATGCTTTATTTAAGCCGTCCAAATGAATGGAGGTCAGTGCAGTGTGTGTGTCTGTCTGTCTGCCTGTCTGTCGTCACAGATAGTGCACAACAATTTATGCTGTAATGCTGCACAGACAGATTGCACTACAGAGAGAGGGGGTGCTGGTATTTCTGCTTCTATATTTCCTTTGTGATATGGGACAGGTTGGCCACTGTATCTCCACTTAGCCTTGGCCTGGGAATTACAATCAGGAAACAACTAGAGGGTGAAGGGAGACAGCTGGGCTGTAGCTCGATGGATCGTGGGTGGGTGGGTGGATGCGAGGTGAAAACATGAATACATGAATGAAATGGAGATCAAGGGATTAAAAGTTGGCATGAATACAGAGAGGCCTGGTTTGTATACGATACAATCCATGTTTGCATTCCTCCCCGAGTCACACCAGAGTCGAGGGCGCAGAATGCAGCAGGGAAATGGGTAAACATGTACTGTGTGATGAAGGAGGTAGAGAGCGTGAGCGTGGGAGTGGAGGAACATGGGAAGGAAGTGAGAAAGGAAGTGTGTGTGTTTAGAGCAGAGCGAGAAGTGCCAGAAAGTTGGGAGTTTTAACCTGCTGTTCATCATTCCTGCTGCTCCTGCAACTCTTTATCCCTTCCACGAAACAAGAAACGCTATTTAAGCTGATACAGACTCAGCCACTGCAGCGTATTGTGTTGCCTATTGCACATCTCTATTCCCCTGGAGCAAGTGTTCCGAGAAATGAAATTCCCTATAAAAGACATTTTTGAACTGATCAAACATACATTTTGAGAATCCTGAGAATAATTTTGACGATATGAGAAATGATCCAGAAAAGTCCTCGCATGCACTCACGAAAGGCCGCTCTCACCATATAAGAAAAAAACATTATCTTCAGGCCATGAGCCCAATTAGGAAACAATAGATTTCTATCAGCAAAAGAAGACAATGTAATGCTTTTTCAGCACTGTATCTTTCCTTTATTGATCACAGTGTTCCCGTCCTCCTAGCTCAACAAAAACTAAGTCAAATGAAAAGCATCTTTAAGTGAAATAGTGGTGCAGTAACCTTTAGTTTTGCGCAGATTTTTAAATGAATGCATGCCATCCTAATTATGTTTGTTATTCTGTGTGACTCTAAGCCAGGTCTCTAAAAAACACACACTCTGTCCTGTAGTACATACAAAATGACTCGTGGGTTCATGTACACACACACACCTACAAAGGGACCCCTGTGTTAAATACAGTCTATATGTTGTTATCCATACAGCTACAGCAGCTGGTACATGTGTACGTCCAGGCGTGGATCACTTAAATCACCGCTTGCAAATTTGCCCCCATCCAGCGTTGAACAGAGGCTCGAATGTTTAACACTAAGCCTTTGCTGCAACACAGAACACACGTACACATCCTGTCGATTCCCGTGTGCACAAACATACGCGACCCAATAAATGGTGCAGTGTCTTTGACACTGGGGTATAGAGCGTAACCAAGACAAACTGAAGCTGAAGGAGAGGAAGAAAAAAAACAAACCAAAGAAGACATGAAAACTGTTTTATAGGAATAACCAGAAATAAGGCTGGGGTTGAGTTGAGGCCGTGGTCCCAATTGACTTTATGTTCATTTTGGGCTATTACGAGTTCCCACCAAGTTTCATGAAATTCGGTGCAACTTAATCTTGGCTTGCTCCATCCACATTTCGCCTTAGGGGGCGCTTTAGAGCCCTGGTGCAACGCACAGGTCTGAGCCCTATGCCAATATCGCAGTTTTGCCTGACCTTACCTGCGTGCAAAGTTTCAAGCGTTTTTATGCACGTTAACCTTCTCAAATGATGAACGCAATGACACGGAATAATAATAATCTTAAGGATAACAATAGGTTTCTCACAAGAATTGGTGCCAGGAGCCATTTCGGCTAATAATAAAAGAGACATAAAATACAATGGATAAAAACAAAGACAACAAAAACACTTAGATTCAAAGCTATTGTCTAACTAAAAGCCTGCTTGAATAAAGGAGTCTTTAGCTGCTTTTTTAAAAAACAATCAACAGAATTTAAGTAACGTAAAGACAAAGGAAAAGTCTTCCATAGTTTGGAAGCCACTGCCTGAAAGGTTTGAGCCCCTCTGGTCCTAAAGCTTGTGTGGGAAACAACTAACAGCCTCTGACCTGTGATGTAAGAAGAAGCTTGTCCATGAAAAGCTCTAAAGTAAGGACGCAGATTTTTAAAATGTTCTCTAAAATGAACCAGTGAAGTGATGCTGAAGCTGGTGTGATGTGATCTCTCTTGCGTGAGACCACAAGACCCCACAGTGCGACTACAATAAAAGATGTAGGCGACAATTCAAACTCAAAACCTTCAAAAGTTCAAAACATACAGTCTCAAAGGGCATCAGACAGTTTTTAAGTAGCAACCAAGTTGCTTAGCTGTGAGTGCAGCTTGGCCTGAATCCATGTCTTTTTTTCTTATCAGGAGAAGACAACAGTGACGTTACACACGACATGTAATTGTTGCTAGTTTTACATCACAGATGTCAAGGTCATGAACAGTCAAGTAAAACTTGAGATTTGTTTAGATGAAACAGGAAATACCATATAACAATTGTATTAATTGATATCAGATCGTTCAAAGACAATCAATGTTCTGGACCCAGCCCTCATGGTGTCTCATTATTTCTGTATATCTGTCTCTACAAATCACACTAAAGAGTCTCTGATGTGAATAAACTGCAAAAAACATAAACACATGCTCGCAGCAGCTCTGCGTCTCCCCTGTGAGAGGGTTTCATTTCGAGAATAAGCACCCAGTGGTCTATTTTCCAGGTTTATAGTCCGTACTTCGGTGCGTAAATGCAGCGCCGCTCACCCAGATCCATCACATCAGCCTGACAGGTGACACAGAGCTTTGAAAAGGAGAACATGAGGGAGGCAGAGGGACGGGGTCGACTCCTCGTGATTCTCTCACCCACACGTGCATCGATACATGCAAACACTAAATGAGAAGGAGTGACTAAGTCTTGCCCCGGGGCTCCGTACAGTAGCTCTTAACAACCCCCCCCCCCCTGCTATGTTGCCATGGCAACCTGCCTGTCTCCTTGTCTGTATTTTGGGAAGGGTGAGACTTTAGCGGCGCGCTAATGTGTGTAAGTGTGCGTACGTGTATGTGGTGTAACCCCATCAGATGAGGTCTTAACACATTCTCTCAGGCAAACTTCCCATCTCACACACACACACACACACACACACACCTGCTAGCTAGACATCTGAGTGGGAACAGTGTGTGACAGCAGCGAGGCGAGCTGTGCTGAGCGAAGATGGGGCACGTCAGAGAATAACTCGTGTGTGAATGACGAAATTGCTTGTGACCCACATGTGTCATTCCATTAAGTACCCAAACCATATCCAAAGAACACTGAGCTGACCTCAGCTACACAGCAGAGCCACAATATAGACTACGTTCCTTTTCACATAATAAGAAACCACATTTATAAGAGATCAACTCTCAGTGAATTATTAGTATTCTTACAATTGAAGTTATATTTCAACCATTCACATTTCGCTTTGTATTACGAGAATAGAGGAAGTATCTTTGAAAAATTGTGCTTCCCAACCTCAGTTTCCCCTGAGTCGAGCGTTATACCTTCATTCTTTTCTTTGTTACGTGTCCACCAGTGACACTTGGTCCGAGGATTCAAACTGCAGCGCTAATTCCGCACTTTCTAGACCCACTCGTAGGGGGGGCGGGACCTCATTCCTAACATGTAAACAGTGTCCGCCATCTTTGCTAGCAGTTACGCAAACAGGACCAAGTTGTTTTTGTTTTTTTGGGCTATTTCTGGTACAAACAACAGGTGAATATTTCTGTACTCTTTGCTTTGAGAAGCAATAACTTCTCAGATATTACGTGTTTATCATCAATATGACATTTTGTACAAGAATCATCATGATGCATGTCAGAAAATGTGTTTTTGCCACTGAGTCAAAGTTGAAGAAATCACTTAATTGTGGTAGTTTTTTTTATAGTTTAGTCTTTATGGACAGAGACTAACAAGCACTGTGTTGTGTGCATAAACAATAAATCAATACACAGTTTACTGATCTTTGCTTATTGCTATTGAAGAAATATCCCGACAGTCAGTGTTAATGAATTATTGCCCTGCCTATTATGTAAATAAATGTAATCCAAGCTTTCAGTAGTGACCTCAGTTCCTCTAATGTGATGTATTGTGTTGTATCAATAACATATAAAAAAACAAATAAGCAATTAGTAAATGACTGAAAAGAATAAACAATAATAAGATAGGAACAATGGCTTCGTCCCTATAATTTATTCTCTTTTTGCGAGCGAGTTTTATCACACGCTGTGTTTATATAGGCGTGTGTAATTTATTATTTTCTCTACTCTTTGATTTATTCATTAGTAAATCCTTGAGGTCATGTACAGGGAGATGGTGCAAAGATTTCATAAAAAAAACCTCCTGATGCCACTAACACACAGCTCTGATAATGAAGATGAATGCATCCACAGAGACGCCATGTATGTTCCCTTATATACCCCTGAAAACAGGGCAGAGGAGTCAGGACTGACAGATATGGGACTCGTGTGCGTGTGTGTGTGTGTGTGTGTGTATCAAGGGTGTTCCTCAGAAGTGAGCTTACAGCAGATGTCACCTTGCAAGCAAAGCACACGCTCGCTTGTGTTTGTGCGTCGCTCTGTGTGCATTTGTTTGCTATCAGGTAAAGATGACAAGGACGATAAAAACACTTGAGGACCAACATTTCACTAAAAACTCTGTGCCATCTGCCCGCCGGCCGGCACACAAATATAAACACAAGTCTTCTCTTACTCTGCTATTTCTTTATCGCCCTGCATCGCTCCACTTTTCTCTCTATTCTCGCTCTCCGCAGCCCTGCCATCCATCATCATTAGGAGGCAAATGGATGACCTGTCTACACCTGCAACCACTCTCTGTCCCTGTATCCACTGGAGGGGGGGGGAGAGGAGAGGAGAAGAGAGGAGAGGAGAGGCACAACAAATGGGGCTGTGAAGTTAATTTATTAAATTTAATTTAATAATGCAAAAGTAATAATACTGCTGTTCTCTGTTATGCCAGTTTTATAACTGGCACTGACTCATTTGAGAACTGACCATTTGGCTGAAATCCCAACCTTTAATAGATAGATAGATACTTTATTCATCTCACAGAGAAATTCACAGTTCAGCAGCTCCAGAATATGTTACAAGATAGAAACATAAGAGGCATGCAAGTCTATGTACAGTCTAAATATAAACTGAAACATATGTATAAAAAGGAAAAAAGAAAAAATATATAAAAAAATATAAAGGCGTTAAAAAGACTGAGATGAACTAACAATATTGTTTTTTTTTAACATAAACCGCAGTGGCATGTTCCTACAACAACATAAAATACAGTATGTAGTTATATCTGCTGAGATATATGCATTAGCTTTTTTTAATTTATTTTTTTTAAATTGTAAACCATCGCTCTTTCTGTACTGTAACAGAGCCACTTGGGACCACTTAAAATCTAATTCCATACGCTGAATATAATTTTAACACAACTGAAAAAAATAATAAGTCCCTCTCCGATTCTATACTTTTTCATGATTTGCTCGTGTTAAAAAAAATAACTGTCTTCTCTCACATTTTTGCTTGAGCCACTGTTGCGAGATATGGAACAACCAATCCCGTGTCTCTCTGTACCAAAACGAAGGAGGAGGAGGAGGAGGAGGAGGAGGAGGGAGCTGCAACTGAATCTGTTCATCCCGACAGGAGGACGGAGGATCAATGCCAACGGAGACGAGTAGAGAAAGAGGGGAAGAAGAAGAAGGTGCTGGGGGGGGGGGGATGCTAAGATGGAGGAAGGGGAGAGAGAAGAGTGCATGGAGGCATATGGATGAGGGGAGGACAAGCAGAGGACAAAACTATTGTCTCCTGTTAATATGTAAAAATAACTCTGTTGCTGCCTGGTGGAGGAGCTAACTGGGTCAGAGAATTCCCAGGGAGAGAAAGAACGAGAGTGGAAAGAGAGCGAGAGAGAGTAGAGAGGAGAGGGAGGTATCACATTGATTCAGATTGTGAAGCTGCTGAAGTGTGACTCCCTCTCGCTCACCTTAGGCTGTTCGGAAATCTCTGGACACTTCCGTGCCACGCGGCTCCCCGTCAATTAATCTGTCTGACTAACGACATATTTCATGCACCCTCCCAAATCTTTCTCTTACTCAGTCTCTGCTTCTTTCCAAACTCAGCTATATTAAAAAAAAACAACTTAATCTCACACACTTTCCTTCTCCATTCCTCTCACGTCATCTCGCCTTTCTGTCACTGTAACACAAATCCTACAACATGGGTGAATACAACTCTGTGAGCATTACATTACCAGTCACGCTATTAACGACGCATAATCTAATCACCCGGCAGTTTGACAAATCTACTATTTGTTATGTTATTATGATGGTGAAACTAAGTGAGTTGTTTTTTTTTCTTTTTTTTTAATGACAATGCATTACTTTCATTTATTATTTTTAAATGGATTTCTGTGTAAGAATGACTAGTTCCTGTGATATTGTGCTCCATACAATCCTTTTTTGTGTCCTATTTCCAATTCTCATTGTCTACGTTCACCTCGAATATCCGCCGCCTTTTCAATTGAACTGCACACTTTTTCATGTTTCATGTTCTGCTGTGTTTCTGGGATTTCTGCACTACGGCCCAAACTACCAGCGCAGCTGTAAGACTAACCCATAAACCACGAAATTTGTGTTGGTCAGCAGTTCTGAGCGGTGATAAAAATTTTTATTGATGAGGAACGCTGTAAGCATACTAACTAATGTGCTGAGTATTAATCAAACCACGGACTGTACATGTGTAAGCCACAGCCATTCGTCTCAAAGACAAATTAATACAGGGGCCTTGATGCAGAGGAGAATTTTCCCACCTGTGCATTTTTTTTCTTAGACTTATAGTCAAAGTTACACCATTTTTGGCTAATATAAGGTTCTTCTATGCAGAATAAAAATGCAGATCCTTTTTCTTTGTTTTCTATCGTTGTCAAAGTTTACTTTTGGAAAATAAGACGGATCATGCAGAGAACTTGTGACATGATTGAAAGTGGCAACTGGCCTCACCCATAATAATCTGAATTCCCATTATGAAGCCTCCAGAATCACAATTTGACCAGAGCCATGTTGACTTTTGAAACCATTAGTTCAGAGGGGTCACGTGCCAGACACCTAATGGACAATATCCCCTCATATGTACCATACTTTATCATCCAGTTTCCTCTAAATCGGATCCTAATTTGCCAAAATTGACATCACATTCTGTTGAAGAAGACCTAAATCAAGCAATTGAGACCATTGTCTCATCAGGAAAATGTTTACTGATGTTATAAATCAATTGAGACCTCGGTGCATTGTCACATAGATGTCCATTTACTTCCTGTTTGACTTCACAGAGTAAACTGAACTGGAAGAATCCGTCCATTTTTGCGGGATACTGGGCCATTGGACGGGAGGAAAACTACCAAGTAGAAAAATTGGTTCAATTTTACAAATGAGACAAAACATCCAAATGTTTGTACATGCCTGTCGGTTCAATCGGAGTAGAAACGACGGTGAGACCACACCACAGTCAGAGACAACGACAAAAAAAACCCAATTTCAGCTGCCAGAAAAATTGGTTGCGATTCAAAGGAAAAAATCCACGAGCAACTGGGAAATAAAAGTGGTGTTTTCTCAAGATGCTCAATAAAACGTGGCTCAAAGAGCATGTAGACAAGCTCGAAAAAGCATGGAATGAAATCATTTTAACACAAGGCCGAGTTTACCCCCCCCCCCCCCCAACTGTCCATAAACTGTGAAGTTTATGGAGCAAACACCATGGTCTCTTGACCTCACAGTCTCCAAATCGCTGAGGTTCTTTGGAGAGTCCTCAAATGTGCAGATCATGCGTGACGACTCCAGACGTTACAGGACCTCGAGCCACTAGGGCTTAACAACTGGAGGGGTGAAATATGGAGCCATCTTCCAGCCATCTATTGCCATCAAAGTCAAACTTCAGTTCAATATTTACTGTGGTAGATTTAACACAACATTACTATACTTACATTCCTATTGTCCAGGCCTAAACCATGTGATAACATAGATATTAAAAGTAAATAAACATTGTGTCACTTCTCCATTCAATAAAGGTGTTACAACCTCAAATATCCAAATAAAGAAGAATTCTTTAACATGTGCAAGAGTTAAAAAATGATTAAGAACATGAGGTCTAAATGGATGAACCTGCAAGGCTGGTCCAAAATGGGCAGGGCTGTTTCTTGGCTGGCTGACTGGAGGCAACAGAAATAGCCTACGCTGACGACGGCATATGTAATCCACTGCCGCAGTCCACCAGGGTTCCATAACACCACTTGCTTTATATCCCTCTCTGTACACGGGGAAGTGCATGTGATGGTGACAGAGTGATGGCACATATAAATCCGCCAGACCACAAGCAGAAATACCTCTTAATAATATATGTTTTGTTCTTACTGCTGCACTGGTGCACTGCGATCTTTTTTTTAACCAAAAGGAGCAAATAAGACTGAAGTTTATCCTGCTGAACATAAAACACAATATTACCCCTGTCATCTGGGGGGCTTTTAGTTGAAGGAACACTGCACTACAGTGTTTCTACAGCAAACATCCACTCAGGGTCACAGAGAGGAAGCGTTATGAAGCCAGGCTTCTGTGCGCCTTTGTGTGCCAGTGGAGTCATGACTTAACCCTAAACACAGTGGGTTAAAGGGAAGGGGGTTTAGTTCAAACTGAAGACAGCAACTTAGACATTATGGATATCAAGATTCCTAAAGTGGCGGTGGTGTTTTTGTAGCAGCAGTTAGAATCTATTTAAGTTTGCAAACCGTGACTGTGGAATAATCAGAACACAAAACTAGGCAGGTTTCCGGCCCAAAACAATGCTGTGTACTGTTTAGATTAGAGCCCACTAACCCGAGAGGTTTAAAGTCCATAAGCATTAAAACAATAAAGTCATTTAATAACTGACCGAGACGCGAGAGAAACGCTAACGCTTCCTTCTTTTGCTGAGACTTTGCTCTGTGGCAAATATCCTTACGTAACTCAAGCGCCGACCGCACGTTCACATGTACCAGTGTTGACGGAGTGTGAGCATTTACCCCAAATAACTAAGCTAATCAGATACAAACACTACAGTGATTTCAGTGTTTCAGAGCATCGTGTGCCGCACACTCGCAATTCTCTCGTGGATAAAACACTACACTTAAGTGTGTTGTGATCATTTGTCCACACATTTACATTCATGCCAACCAGCCTGTAAATCAACCTATAGGATGATTGACATCGCACAAAAGAGTAAGGAATGAATACGGCTCTTTACATAATAATACAGCTCGTGTACTGTAGAAGGCAGGAAGCATAGGATCATTGCCATAATATGCTCTACTCAAGGCAACATCAGCTAACAGAGTATCCATAATATGCCAGTATAGGCCAGTAAATAATTGCTGACACAGCAATAAAGAAACAAACCCGGCAATTTCTTATGGAATTCAAAATAAATAATAATTAAACTGACCCTTTACTGGGCAAAGAATTATATTTGGTAACTTCCGCAGACATCCGAAAACACGTTGCCATGAGATCTTTTGAAATCCGTGGATTTCACCCAGCCTGCAATGCTCCAAACATCCGTGAAGTTCCACAAAGGTAAAAAGTATGGTCATACAGTTCAATCTTCTCCTGCATCTACGTTAATATCTCAAAGACTGATGACGGAGAGTTGATGAAATCAATCTGGTGTGTTGGAGCAGGGAAACATCTAAAACATTTAGGACAAACGTCCCCGAGGACCAGGATTGGGAAACACTGTTCTAAAATGTTCTAAAAATAATAATCCTTTCATTTATTTGTGTTTTTCTTGTATAGTATGTATATATACTATTGTTGGATTTGGATTTGTTTTTTTTACCACAGATGAGCAAGGAACCATATATGGTACCTTCATGGAACTACATTTCCTACATGTTAATTGTTATTTTTTTCAATGTCTTGTTCTATCCTGCAATAACACTATAGTATTGATTTTTTTTTTTTTTAAAAGATGTTTTTTTTATTAGCCTGGCTTCAAGTGAATCCCAACAAATTGTTCTCCCCTTCTTTGTCCCTGTTCAAATGATCAGATCATTACATATAAATTCATGATTTCCACCAAACACAATCACAGGTCAAATGCACTACATCACAAAGAAAATATGTGGGGGAAATGAAGAAGGCAGAAGGCTGAACACTGCACAGTGCACATGCCTGATGATTTCAATGTGCCTGAGCAAATCACTGTTTCATGCACATTTTTTTTTAATTTAGAAAAATAACTCGCCGCTCTAGTTTGCTGGTTGTTTGGGCTCGGTCCATTACACTCTGCAGTAACACACCGGGCTCTTTATCATCCTGTAACAGACCCATTTTTCCACAAGTCTTAGCTCTGGGCTCTACAGAGTAAGTTATCTACACTTGATATTTATAAAAGTCATTTGCTGGTTCCCACTTGCCATCATTCAGCGTCCCATCATGCATTTGTGGAAATAAAACCCGGTGTGAATTTTTCCCAGGCATCTACATCTGCATCAATAAACGCTGTGAGACTACAGATATGCATCAATAGCAAACACATCATAACCGTCTGACGCTAACCCTGCAGACAATAACGTACCTCACTTCTGAATGAAGGATGATTTCAGCACCATGGAGAGCAAACAAAACCCAGCGAAACACAATACAGTTCTCAACACAATCGAAGATACACAAAAGAAAAAAAAGAATAACTTATGTGAACTCATAGCAGCCACTGCCGCTAAGTCAGATAAGTCTCGGCACACACTGTTCCAAAAATATGTTACATATCAAAGTGTACGATTACATCATGTGATTTCATGTGTTTCATTACATCACGCTCCCTCACCGGAGACAGATTTTCAGTGGGAAAAACCACACGGAGGAGATCATTATCTCCTCCCCGTAGAACAAGGCTTTTGACAGAATCTGACAACCTCGATATTTAGGTCCAGGCGTCTGACTCTGTAGATGTTGACGTGCAGAGACAACATTATTCTCCACAAAAAAATGAATCGGAAAGGGATAGGAATGGAACCACACAGACCAAAGATGGACGGAAATGGATTATCTTTCCTCCACGTGTCTGTCTACTAGAAACGAGTCATCCGACAGAGAAAACACAACACTGTACTTGACTGCTTCAAGTACTTCAATTGAACTCTTCCACACATGTACTCATCCAGATCCAGATCCAGCAGTGTGTGCTTTCTTCAAACTAAATTCACAGCCATTTTTATGAGGGAAGAAAAAACTAAAAAAGCTCATGTTTTCCAGCCAAATCTACAAGACACTGTCTCGGCATCACACGTAATTATGTCAGAGGGAAAACAAACGCCATTGTATGAGAGCAAGGAAGAGTGATCCAGGGTTCACACACATCATGTTGATGCAAAGAGGAGCAGCTAAGGAATGAAAAATGCCATCACTGGTGCAGTGTCCACAGCTTATTGAGCGGCTTTGAGGTGCATTCAAGAAACCTCGTAAATTGCATTACACTAAATAAATGCTCGCTGCTGCTGCTGACACCTTTAATGAAAGGTGTGTGGGTGCAGCTCAGCTGACTCACTAGCTTAGGACCTTAAGTTTTTGCACTCAACACACGAACGTCAGAAAGTCCCGAATCTTAAAATTCTTCTTTGCTGTATTTTTAATTGTGAAATGAAAATAATACAAAAGTATGGAACTTAAAATATTTACCTTTCTACAAAAAGCTAACTAAACAGTGTGTTGCTTCAAGGTCCAATTTAAATATTGGAATAGAAAGAATTAATTTGATCAATGCAATCAGTTGTGTGACTTTTTTAATCTAATTACAAATAGTCACATTAACTCTAAATCAGCTTTTTTTAAATTCATGCCTAAGTCACATTGACACATGCTTTGTGTTGTTATCTTCAACCCTTTCATACCAGGTGTGTTAAGTACTTCTACACCGGCTGCTCAGTCTGAATTTAATTTTGCTGATAACTATAAAGCTCCCCCTAGAGTCATATCAGGCCTGTTTTTTATCACTTATGAGCTCATGTTAAAAGAGCCCGGGCTCCTTGTTCTCCTCACTAAACCGGCACCAGAATGTGAGTGAACCTTCGCTGTCTTCAAAGTTCTGAGGCTTTTCAGATCACGGCAGAAGCAGAACACTGGTGCAGTGCGGCCCGGCCACGTGTTCAAACATAGGCGAGGTTTGCAGCGATGCTGGGAAACGCTCTCTTCAGCCTTGTTGAGGTGTTGTGTCTGGAACTCAATGACTCATTAGTGAAGAGAAGGTGCCTACTTGAGAACCCAAATGTCATACCCACACTCACCCAGCCGGAAAAGCCGTATACTGCAAGTGGTTAGCGCGATTGATGGTGCCGCGGAGTGTGATGTTTGTTTGAGATGGCACCGCATGGTAACACACTGTGTCGCTCACTTCCAGCCGAACTTATGACGAGCGCTTATCCGAGCTACAAATCACTTTGCACACATTTTTGCACACGTTCCAGTTGGTGTGACTGAGTTTCTGTGTTTTGAGGTTGGAAAATGAGAGCTGTCTGTCTGTCTGTCTGTCTGTCTGTGAGCTGCAGGGCTTTTGCTCTAATGAGATGTGAATAAAAAGCCAATGTTTTGCATCCGCAAATCATTGTTCAATTCTAATTGGGGCTGAGCGGTAAGGCCAAAGAGAGTTAATAATGAAAGTCAGATGATTTAAGACTTGTTTTTGCCCGTAAGTGAAAGTTGAAGAAACTTGTTAATTGTGGTTTTAGACATTAGACATTTAAACAATTAAGTAACTGATTAACTGTTGTGGCCCAATATTGAACCCTGTTCTATTACAATTGAAGAAACATCTCTTTTTCAGTGCATTCAACCCACGACAGCCAAGAAATGACAGTTTACTGTCTTCCTTATAACACAGGAAGGTTCCTCTTTAAGCCTTATGCTGTAACACACACACACACACACACACACACACACACACACACACACGCCTGAGTGGTGGCTCAGCCTGTCACTGATGTGTGAGTGAGACAGTGATGTGGCTCCAAAAGACCTCAGGAGAAAAGCGATGAAGTTTCATGAAGTGAACTGTGTGTGTGTGCGCGCGTGTGTGTGTGTGTGTGTGTGTACAAAGCCTGGTCCTAATGAGGCAGAATCTCATTTCTAAAGAACTGAAGAAGAATTTAAGATCTGCATTGTGGTTAGGTTAAGGTTCCAGGGTTAGACATTAACTGGTTAAGGGGTCGGGATAATGCTTTGTTTACGCTGTACAAAGGAATGGAAATCAATGCAGTGTCCTAAAAAGAATAGCTTTGCACACTCTGTGTGTGTGTGTGTGTGTGTGGCAGAGTGTGCTGCTCTGTTGCATCCTCTCTGCTTTTTATCCCCGTGCTCCCAGCAAGCACAACAACCACGGGTGGATACACCTCAGTAACTCTGAGACATATGAGTCAAGTGCAGTGGGGGGTGTGTACTGTATATATTACAGTAATATTTTTCATTTTGCAGCTTCATGAAGTTGCAAATAATATACACCAATCTTATTAGAGCTGACTCTTATACATACATACAGTACATATAAATATATATATATATATATATACATAACATAAGGTTTTTTTTGTTACGAGTAAAGTAAGCATTTAAAAAGATGTGAATTTCCACACTGATCCTGACAGTGTGTGAGCTGTGCATGGAGGAATGTGACCAGAATCCAATAAAACCTACTTTACTAGATGAGCGTCTTAATCAGATAAAGAAATCTCCCACACACACACACACACACACGTGGACCCACACAGCATCTCTCAGATAATCTCCATTACCAATTACGGGGTGATATGCCACAGCTTAACATTAAAGCAGCAATTAATCTGCTAACACCGGTCAGTGGGTCACTGTAGCAGAGAAAACACTGCTCGCTCGCAGGCACACACACACACATGCACGCACACACACACACACACAGACAAAGCAAAGGCATCGCGAGACGCATTTCTTTCTTTTTTTAATTGCTTTCAAGAGAAATATTATTTTCCCTTATTTCTCCAGAGATGCAATACAAGATATAATGCGGAATTATTACCATATACTGTGCAGCCTGTGTTATTGAATATTGATCCCCCGGACTTTTCTTATGGATTCAGATCAAAGCAGTAGCATACACTGCTTAGCATTCGTCAAACTCTCTAAAGGTTTTAGGAATCTTGTGTTGGAGTATGACTTGAGACGAGTGTATTATTGTCTTTATTAAGTTGTCTTCAAGCACATTAGTTCTGTCAGCGAGAAATAATATAATTCGAGCTTCTCTGCTGCTTTACTGGCTTCACTGCCATCTTTGTTTCTGACGGGGGAAAAAGAGGAAGCTGCGGTTTCCCCGATCTAAGCTCTTTTTTGACACAGTAGAGCAAGGACATGAGGACATGAGGACAGTCGTGGTGTGTGTGTGTGTGGTGACACTCACTCAGTCATAGTTGAGTGATGGAGCAGATGGGCCTCCCATAATAATAACTGTCAAACTCAGTCCATTCACTCCTTCTGTGCCTGCACATGTAACAGGCACAGAACGATGAAGCCAGAAGAGAACACATTCTCTGATTTAAGGTTTTGTCGTGACATAAAAAGTTCACATGAAAAAAATTTTTGTGGCGGTAAAACGAAAAACGCCAATTACTTTACTCCCTGAGGATAGTGACTGATATGGAGCTCAAATAAACACGTGCGCACATTAGATTTGCTGCGTGTAAATGAACATGCGGGACTTTCTTCAGTGTTTCTTCCAGCAGCGTCAGTGTTTTTTGGTCTTTTCGTTTACTTTGCAGAATCAGGATTTTTGCATAAACAAAGTGAAAGGTTAAAAATCCATGTGGAGCATTTCCCTTCCCACCGTAATAAAAGTATATTTAAATAGTATGTACTGTATATCAATATTTTGATTTTCAAATGTCCGTGTAGACGAGCGAATATGATAAACACAAGTGCAGCAAGACGTGTATCCTTCACTGGGCTGACTAATTAAAAAAAAAATATTATAAAAATACTACAATAGTAGTTTTTATTCATTTCATACAAAAGAATAACAAGAAATGTGAGTAGAAAAAGTATGAGGGAGCGGTAAAAACCTATAGAGCCTTATATGAAAAAAATCACAGTTTTGAAAATCACAGAAATCTATTTATCATATACAGTACACTAGTTTAAGTAATGACACTGTTGCTGTATTTTGCATTGAGCATGCAAACCAAACAAACACTAAAATGTTTTAGTTCCCCGATGCATCACACGATGAAAGGTGTCTTTGTGTGAAGCAGCCGCGCGCAGTCAAAGTTCACGTTAACAGTAACTTCAGAGGCCGACCCCTGCAGAGTTCATCTCAGGTTCAGTGGTTGTATAGCTGCAGCCAACACACTGAAACCTTACATGGACATCGCTCACTCTCTCCCTCTCTGCTCGCGTCTGTCCCACTGTCTCTCTCTCTCTCTCTCTCTCTCTCTCCTTCATCCCTTTGTCTCCGTCCTTCCCTCTGGATTCCACACTGAGGTGAAAGGAAACAGGAACAGCTGCAGTGGCAGTCGGCTCTTCCTCTCGTAACGCGCACACACACACACACACACACACAGGCAAACACACACTGTTCACAGCTTTGTTCATCAGTCACTTTGGAAGATGTTTCCTCAAACATGTTTATGTGACCAAAGACATTCTTGTTCCTGTTCCTGCAGATGGAAAGACAGACAGACAGAGGGGGGGGGGGGGGGGAGGGGGGGAGGCGACTGGTGTGTTTGCATGTGTGTATTTGCATTTGTGTGCGTGTGCCAAACAACACATTTGAAAATGAGATATGGTCATCTGGATGGATCTGATTCAGCAGAGTGCAGATGGGCCCTCTATTATTGCCAAGTGGAGGAATATTCAAAACAGTGGCACGCGCACACGCACACACACACACACACACACGCACACACACACACACACACACACGCACACACACACACTCTCTTGCTATCTGCCCTTTGTTCCATCTTTCCTGCATCACAGCACCACTGGGATTCTCCCCTAACTCCCTGTTGTGCTTACTGGAACCTTGGCTGCCAGCCGCTGTATTGGCCAATTAGGGCAGCTTTTACTAAAGCTACAGCCAATTGGATTAGGGCAACATTTCCTTGCCAGATGACACTCCAAATGTGCTGCTGTATGCTAGAATATGAGAAGTGGAGGGCAGACTCCTGTTTCGCTGATAAGCACTGGGCACCAGAATACACACACAAACGCGCACACACATACGCACGCATGCTGCAGAGGCTGGAAAGCGAGACATCCGAAGACGCAACTGTGCGTCGTCTCCCACTGAGTGTGTGCTACTTAGATTCCAACAGTTTAAAACCAAGAGCATGACATGAGGCAAAGCAGAGCCCAGGCAGCCGAGGAGCCATGTTGCTGCTCTGAGGAGGGCACATACTGTAAAGCAGACACTTGACACACACACACACTCACAGCTGAAAGAAAAAGCCACACCAGTAAATATAGAAGCGCGAGAGAGAGAGATTAGCAAAAACAAAAAACAAACGGACAAACTTAAAAGTAAACAAACACAGAGAGACATTTTTATGATTGTTAAAAAAGCAAACAAATAAAAGTAGATTGTTCGGACTTCAAGAATGAATTGTGCTGCACACGTGGCAATGTGTCCAGTAATGGGCAGGATAAACAAACCTGACTGGCAACAAATTTAATTGTGTTTGTTTTCTTGCCTCAATAGATCTGAGTGAACAAATCAACTAAACAGTTTAACTAATTAGAAAAGACTGCCTTTTCCCTGGTTTGTGGCTTTGATTCTTTTGTCTTTACTCTATTTATTTTTTATTTTTATGTCCTCGCAAAGTAGGACACAGAGACACAATTGTCTCTGTGTCCTTAAATCAATATCCTGTATCCCCTCAAGGAATCTTGATGTTTTCAGAGATATTGGGGAAAGTCTAACACCAAAAACTAAGTAAAGAGGAGTTGAAAAATCCTATCACTCTTTATAACGGGTTTAGTAGAAGAATGAGGCGGGGGAAAAAATCCCAGACATTTTTGTACAGAAATTGCAAAACAAATGAAAGATTTGCACAAAACGGCTGAAGAAAGAAGTGAAAAGGGAAACTGAAGTGACAAAGATACGACGTTTCCCTCTCTCTCTTTCCTCTCATCCCATCATTGTGTTGATATTGATAGAGAGTTCACTGCCAAGACGATGCTTACGAGAAACAGTCTGGGAAAGTGCTCAACACACACACACACACACTCACACACACACACGCACGCACCCTGCTCAATCTCTGCTATACTTTGTTTTCCTTTGACTGCCTCAATAAAAACGGGTCCTTCACTGACACGTACAAATAAAGAAACTGAGAACCACTGACACCAAAAGTGAGCGTGTCATAATTACCTTTAGTCCAGTTCACAGCACAAGTGGAGCCTTATACTCACAGCTAGAGAACGCTGTGTTCACACAGCTCTATAGATTAGGAGAGGTATAAGGTATAAGGGCTGGGCACGAAAGACACAAAGACACACTACATGTTCTCCAGGTGTGGCTGAAGTGTCAGCACAGACACTTTTGTGCATTTAAAAAAAAAAAGGGTGGAGTGAACAGGCCATTAAGGCTTGGAGACCACCGGGCATAAAGATGGTGATACATGTGAGCAAGCCTGCACAGCAATTAGACGCCCCAGTCAAATATAAAAACAAACAGACTTTACAGAGAAATGTACAACAACAACAACGACAACAACATACAGCTGTGTGACGGATTCCACCTGACGCACGAGTCAAAGACCTTTGTGTGTTCGTTTTTAGGATCAGTGGCACATGTTTCGGTATGTCAACGAGCTGGTTCAGCAGGAACACACACACACACACACACACTCAGAATATCAGCATTTCTTCCTCCCCTCTGTCATTCACACCGTCACACGCGCCGGCGCGCGCGCGCACACACACACACACAGAAACAAACCGCACGCGCTGAACACAAAAGGTGCAGACTATATTAGGATGACAACAACTTCGCCTAACATAGTGCAGAACGATAACAATAGCCACAACAAGGACGCGTTCCTTAAATGAAACGAACACATCACAATCTAAAGAGTTTTAGTTGATATTTAAGATCGCAGTGTGTTTTTACGCACGGTTCGTAATCTGGCAGCCAGGGTGCGGAAGTGGCTGCGAGATATTATACACCTGCTCTGAAAGATGAACTGAGAGATGAAACCCAAAACTGTTCACGCTCACTTCTTCTTATTTATTATTTAACGCCAAATACAAACGCCGCACACCCGCATCAGGGACACGTGTTAAATCACGAGTACATTTCAGTTCCTCTTTTCCTTCTCGTCGCGCAACAAATAAAAGAACTCGGGTGAAGAAAAGAAGGAGATAAAGGATTTTTGGAATGAACTTAAGAACGTGGAAACATGACAAGGATTTCAACTTGTGTCACTCTCCTGGGATGACAGCGCGGGCACACGCACGCACGCACGCACACAGCCTCTACTAAACACAATAACAACAACAATAATAAAACGATACTACAGCAGCAGACTTACAGTGTTTGGAGACGAGTCCGTGTCAGTGAATGCGAAATATAGAAATCCAAACGGACGAATATCCGAGAAAGAAAGAGTCAGTCTGAGCTGTCGCCGTTCAACTGCGACGAGGACAAGACTCAGACTGAAGGTGCCGCGACAACCGAGGCAGAGAGAGAGAGAGAGAGAGAGCGAGAGAGAGGGAGAGAGAGAGAGCGAGAGAGAGAGAGCGCAGGCGCGAGCAGAGTCCATTCATTCACAAGTAAGAAAGACAAGAGACGCCGAAAGATGTAATAACACTGCATTTCTATTAAAGCTGCAACAGTAAATGATCGATTATCACTGGTTGCACCCATTAATCACCAACTATTGATAATACTTTTCACACGTGATAAAAACAAAGTATCACATTTTTCTTTACCTTATTAAATATGAACATTTACTGATTTTGTGTGATAAAGAATCCAGAAAAAATGAGAACGTCTGCAGAATATTTAAGGTTTTGGGCAATGATTTTTTTTTTCATTATCTTACAGTACTTGTAAAAAATAATAACAGAATAGCTCATGAAATCTATTGTTAGTTGCACATCTAATTTATATGAGGTATCAAAGACCCCGTTTGCCTGCATTGTTGGTGCAACAAAGAGTAAGTACGTTTCATGTCTGCAGTTGTTTGCTCACTTAAGTAAAATGTTCTGTTGTTAGACTTGACCTCAAGGAGAAACTAAGGTGTAATTAACCCACATGAAGCGATCAGAAAGTTCATGTGGAAAACTGAATCCTACACAAACGTCTCCATTTCCAGGGCTTAAAAATGTTGGTTTTGTGGAAGATACGGCTGAACTAGAGAGGAATATATGCATTTTTAAAAGAAAATGGATTTGTACTGTAGCCTCATAGAGTGAGAGGAGACTTTAAACCAATCACAGGGCAGTTTCAGTCGGAGCAGGTGCTGCTTTTGGATCTTCTACAACAAGTAAAGGACTTGAGTCTTTTCCAACACAATCTCCCTCCGCTGTAAATAAACCTAAAGGAGAGAGTATATAGAGGGCACGCATCACCCTATAATGCTTTCATGTTGCAGCTCAATTCTATAAGAATTTCATGAGATGATTTGCCTCGATCTGAATCTGCAAAGTAGCCTAAAATGTGAAGAAGAAAAATGTGTGCTGGAGTGAGAGAGAAGGCAGTGAAGGCAGTATCAGCACAATGTTCAATTTTAGATTAAATCCAGGTCAAATATGATGGTTTACATGCATAGCGTTCATCTGAAGGAAACTATACCCTCTCAAATTCTTCACGAGTAGTGACGCCACCCATGAGAATCTGAACGCTCATTTTAAAGATTTTGGCGATTTGACCAGTGTCATGTTGAGAAAGTCACAGATATCACATGTCAATCACTCTATTGTCTATTTTCCTCAAATCGTTCATCTTCTACCACTTCCCTGCCAATCCCAGCTGACATGGGGCAAAAGGTGGGGTACACCCAGTCCATCACAGGGCCACATAGAGACAAACAACCATCCACTCTTTCTCACCTTCACAATTTAGAGTGTCCAATTTGCCTAATCCCCAAATCTGCATGTTTTTGGACTGTGGAAGGAAACCGGAGAATCCGGAGAAAACCCACGCACACGGGGCCCCTCATCTGACTCTGGGTCACAAACCCAGGTCTTCATGCTGCAAAGGCAAAGAGTGCTAACCACTACACCCACTGTGTGGCCCTAAATGGTAGAGATATTATGTTCTAATGAAGAAGAGCTTAAACTAGCAATTGAGACAATTAACTCCTCAAGAAAATGTTTATTTATAGACTTCCATTCTTTTTGCAAACAGCAGTCGCCCTCTAGTGGCTAGTCAATTTATTGTTACTTCCAGGTTGGCCTCATCCAGCAAATTAGAAGACTAATGTCCACTTAAGGATGATTATGTGAGATGTCCACATATCAGATCTGATCCAGGAGGAGCCACTCCAGCATGCTAATCTTGAATGTCATCATCTTCCTCTGTAATGGACTGAAAGTACACACAACTCTCCCGAGTCTCCACAATCTAACACTTTTAACACCAAATGTGACTCATTTGCTAAAAATAGAGACACAGAGAGGAACAAAGACTGCAGTGTTTAATTGCAGCTTCTCCTGGGCAGAAATAACCCGCTGTATATGTAGGGAGGTTTAATGTAATTAATATGAGACCAATCGTAGCATATATACAGTACATACACCCTTAAACCCCGACTTCTCCATCCACGAGAAGCAGACAGCCTTATAAATAATTCAGCAATAAAAAGCTTCTTGCCTCTGCTCGCCTGGCTGCATGTTTGCGCCACCACAGAGCTGCTGTGCACGCGTGCACGCGTCAATCTCTGCGGGTGTTTGAACAATTAAACAACAAATCTGCAAGCAGAATAAACTTCCATCAACATTCTTGTTGCGCAAACGGCCGTGGCCGGTCAGCCAAATGAGCCAGGGATTTACGAGGCTTCTGTCAACTATCAATAGCCCCGCGTGCCTGCGAGAGACGAGGGGGGGAGGGAGGGAGGGAGGCAAGGAAGGAAGGAAGAAGGGGAGGAGTGGATGAGTTTCAATGCGCACACGGTGCAGATCGAGCGATCAGCGGATGACCGGGTTTGTCCTGCCCGAGCATCAGAGGAGAGCAGAGAATCACCCGCGAGCAAAGACACCGCACAATCCACGGGATCCTGTCCCGGAGCCGCGTGTCCTCACGCGCGCTCTGCGAGGACAAGACCGTGGAGAGAAAGTGTGCATGACCAATGAAAGGAGATGAAGAGAGAGAGAGGGCGAGAGAGGGAGAGGGAGCGGGAGAGAGGACGAAAATTAAAGCCATTTACCTGAGGTCCCGTTCAGGCTGCCGTCACTCACTGTGCCTGTCAGCGCTGCCTCTCTCTCTCTCTCTCTCTCTCTCTCCCTCTCTCTCTCTCTCGAGCTGAACAGGAATTTAGAGAACGGGATTTGTTCACGTGGTCACGCTCGGTTCTCCTAATTGGCGGAGGCGCTGCTCGCTCGCACCTGTACACTGAAGGAAGGAAGGAAGGAAGGATGGAAGGGAGCAGAGCTGCAGACACAGAGGCAGCAGGTGCAGAATAGAGAGACAGAAGAAAAGAGCGGTGCCCCCCAACCTCTTTAATATGGTCTAATAAAGACCTGCTTTTTTATTATTTGGTAAAACATCTCTTTTTAAAGTCAAACATCTGTGGAGGAACAAATGCTAGTTTTGTATTTTTTTGCATGTCTTGATGTGTTGCCTTCCATCTTCTACCGCTTTATCCTCCACATGAGGGTCACATGAGGGTCACATGAGGGGCACTGGTGCCAATCTCAGCTGACATAGGGCAAAAGGCGGGGTCACACCCCTGGACAATACGCCAGTCCATCACAGGGCCACATAGAGACAAACAATCATCCACTCTCACACTCACACCTACGGTCAATTTAGAGTGTCCAACATTGCCTAATCCCCAAATCTGCATGCTTTTGGACTGTGGGAGGAAACTGGAGAAGCCAAAACTCCAGAAACACACAGAAAATCCACTTTTTGAACAGAATATACCTTCATCTGTAAATTCATGATGTAAATAAATAAATACTTCATGCTCTCTGGACATTTAAGTGTTGCCGCACACAATAGATGAAGCCACAGCCCTCACTGTGTAATCTTTTAATTAATAGCATTAGCCACATTGGTCACACATCTGTCAGTGGCATGACAGAAGGGGTTTCCACGGCTCATGTTTGAATGACACAGTAATAGACCACACAGCCACAATAAAGAGGCCACATGTTGTTTCTGCTGCTGATTTGTCATCCTGCTGGCAAAATATAGTATATTAAGACATAATGTGTTTACATTTTAAACCAATTGTGTCCAGGTTTTATTGTGTTAGCCTTTTGGCAAAATATCATGACTTATGGTAATATACATATGTCAGAGCCTCCAATTTATAAGATGTGAATGCACTGCTGAGTGTTTTCCCTTTAAGATCATTTCCTTTTTCAATAAAAGCATCATAGTGAATCTTTTTTTTTTGCCAATTGCTGACTGTGTTCAAAGGAAATATTCAAAAATCATATTTAGTGCTTATTTATACAATATATTGATTGCTTTGAGTGTAGCCCAGTGCTTGAGGCACTCACATACACACTCACAGGCCAACACACTGCACACCACATGTATACTTGCAGCAGGAGCTAGTAAACGAGGCAAACCTTGGCATATACCCCACAGCCCATTCCCACTTTAACACATGCACACACAAGCATACCATACACGCAGTTATTCATCTACCTACTGAGGCCACGGCATAGTAGCAGTCAATGGTGCAGATGTATTTTTAGATTTCACGTGGGTTGCAGATGCAGTTCTGCTCAACCAGGTCACAGGAAACTAACAGCATTTTTAGTGGAAACAATCTCTACAAGACAGAAACTGTGGGATCTGGATTGTATCATGCTACGCCCGCATCACCTGGTCCTCTGAATGTGGTGGTCTCCTAAAACCACAGAGAAGAAACGCCAGTGTAGGATTGTACATGGAGCGATAGCCACAAAAAAAGATATAGAGCACACCTGGATCCAGAGATGAGGGGGGGGGGGGGGGGTTCTGTAGCCAGCCAGAGACGTTGGAACATTTATTTGTACAATGTCCTGGTTTGGTATCCATGTTCACTCTTCTAAAGGACTGGCTTGAGTGATGAGGAGAACAGTCCTGCTTCCCTTTGTTTATTTTTGGCCCAAAAATAGAGAGAAAATGTAATGAATTGAGTGAATTTCTTGTTTGGATCTGCAACATTTTTGGTTGATCCAGAGGAACCAGGTCCCTTAACGCCAACCTTAAAAAAAAAAAGTCTTGTTAAAACTCGCTCGAAGGTTGAACATTCATTTCTCAAATTATGGACAATATTTCATCCAGTTGCGGGCCGTGGGCAGGGTTTTATGTTCGGTGACAGCAGATGGAGGGTTTTATGTTCATTTCTAATTAACATATAGCCCTTTTTTCCTTTTTTTCCCCTATTTTCTTCATCACACTCACAGCAGTGAGGCGATTGCAGTGTATTTTCTTTCCGCCTGAATTTGTGTGTGCGCACTTTTGAATAATCCAATCTCTTCTCAGATTTTCCGTCATCTTCGCCTCACACGACACTCAACATGGCCTCCAGGTTGTTGGCAGCATCGTGGCTCTGTGTTTTCCCTCAACACAATTTGGAACAAATCAAAAGCATGTTGGGTTTTTTTTTCGTGAGCCAACTTCAGGCATAATTTATTAGGAGGGAAAAGTGACACAGTTACACTTCGAACTAGATCATGCTCGTGTTTTTACTTCCGTCCGTATTCTTTGAACATAGAGTCAATGTTAGCAGTCAGTGACTTGGGCAAGTCACCCGTCCATGACAGGGTATTTAATCTCAAATCAATTAAATGTATGATGTATTAGCAGCTATTGTGACCAGAGTGTTAGTTTGAATGCTAGTCAAGTTTCCAGACTGGAGGAGGTTTCCCTTGGTTTTTGGAGTCACAGAGTGGTGAGTTATTATCCCGGAGAACAAAAGCCCATGAGTTAGAGAATGGAGCAATCTAACCCCTCCTCTTTTTTTCTGCCTGTATCACTTCCTTCATCTGTCCCCCAATCATCTCTCCACCACCCCCCGTGCACACACACACCAAACCAAACGCCTGCCATCTGACACCCTTCTAAGGAGATCCTTTTTTTATAGTGTCGTCTTCTGAAACACACACCGCGTACACACACACGCGCACACACACACGCGCACACACACACACACACACACACACACACGGGTGTTGTTATTTGGCTTTGAGGAAGAGCTTTTTGCATCGTCAAGCCAAGGAAGAGAGCTGGAGCCAAACAGGCCGTCAACCTGGCAGACAGAAGGACGGAGAGACGGAGAGATGGAGGGACACAGAGAAACACAGAGAAACACAGAGAGAGGGACAGCAGAAGGGTCTGGTGGACCAGGGTGTAATGTGGGTCACAGCGTGTGTGTATATCATCACATTTGGTGCAATGCCACCTGGCTGCCTGACAGTAGGTAGGACACAGGAGTGTGTGTGTGTGTGTGTGTATAGTTGTACCTCTTCTGGCACAAACACCTTATCAGGACCACTAGTAGACCAAACCCTGATCCTAATGAGGCAGAACTTTTCTGAGGAGCTGGTAAAAGGGCTAAGATTTGAATTGTGGTGAGGTTAAGGTTAGGGTTAGTTAATAACCGGTCATGGTTAAGGTTCAGGGATTAGTTAAGGACAGAACGTCGGCGGGCAGCAGATGGTGGTGCCAGCATGACACGGGCATACGAGCGAGGTGGTCTCACACACGGATGCACACACTGCTTGTGGTCAGAAAGCCAACGGTTTGGCCGGGAAAGTAATTCAACAAACACTAATCTTACTCCCAGCAGCCGTTATTAAAATTCTGCTCGACAAATAGAATATTTATCAATCTCGTTTTATTTGTCTGTCTGCTTTGTGGCACTGATGTTTATGCCGCTCACGGCTCTCATTTCTTTCCTAATTAAAAAAACAAAGTTAGTTGTTATATGTTACAGAGGAGACAAAAGGATAATCAGTCTGATTAAATGAACGCCGCTCAACAAAGCACAATACTGGTGTCAAACAGGTGATGCGTCTGTCTCTGTTGTGTTAGCATAGAGCGAATATGGAGCGAGCATCTTCTCATCACGATTAAAGGTCATTGTACACATCAACATTTGTGCTTTTTTTTGGAGCTTTTGCACAAATGTGCAGATGCCGCACGGGCCGCACACACACACACATGCGGGGGGGGGGGGGGGGGCAGTGACTGAGCAGATGTCTCCGGAGTTTAGACGACGTCTCTATTGTTGGAGAGTGATGGATGAGAAGGCGGCTTTAAATGCAGCACTGTGGCAGACTATAGCCTATATGGATTGAGTTGGGGGGGAATGTTTCCTCTGCCCACGACGTGTCCCCCCCTTTCATGGAGGGGGTGTCATTTTTCCTGGATCACATGGAATGAGTAGATGATGATGTGACACCTGCACATCACAACAGAGAGGGATTTGCTCTGAGAGCAGGCACTTTGTGGGTGTTGCCTCATATCTGGGCTTTTCCTCAGTGAATCTCACTCATCGTCGCTCTCTTGCTGTCCCTCTATTTCTCACACATGCAGCAACTATAGTATTCTTCTTCGGACACTGCGTTGACTTTCAACAAGCATTACACCTAAGTTTAACCACAACCAGTCGATGCCCCACCCATATGCAGAATCGCAAGCACAATGCAATTTGTGTAAATAATCCTGTTGTGTGAACATCTGTTGTCAGTGACAGGTGATGTAAGGTGAGACTGCAAATCCCCCCCCCCCCACACACACACAAACACACACAACCTCACACACACACAGCTCAAGTCTTCGGCTGTCAGACTTGATCTTAGGCCGTTGTCGCGGTGACAGCATAAAATACATACTCATCAAATGGTTGTCACGCTGTTTTGTTGGCCATAAGGCTCCAGGCTCTTTAGACAACTTACTAACAGAAAAGTCTCTTTTATTTATGTGACCTAATATCTTAAGATTTAGGCACAGTTACTTTAAAATCAGAAAACCTGGGGGTTTTAAACCTGTTCTTTCTTAGCATAGCACTGATGTGATCATAATTATGAATGTGAGTACCTGTTAAATGGATTTATTTACAGATGCTTTTCTTAATAAATGACTTTAATATTCAGTTGGGATCCTGCTGGATGTTTGAATTTACGCAACTATTGTGGAGCCTACTTTGTGTGTTAGTTTCTATTTAAAAAAAAGGACTGTGGTAGGTACAACAAATAAATAAATGGTTCAACCGGTTGAATCTGTATTCATCAGTTCATTTCATATTTACAGAGCGTTATGAATTGCAGCCTTGTCAGAGTAAATTATTTTGATTTGCCACTGCAACTTGCTTTTAATAGGATGCGCAAAAAGATGCACAAACTTGCTCTTTGCATTGGCCCAAATGCTTTGGTCTACCTGCATTTTATTCTTGTCACTGCAGGAGCACAAAATACTTCAATAGGAAGCCAAGAGCTGAAAATATGCTTTATTTTTTATCAGATCACCATTTAGGTGCCTTCAAAGAGAAGAACATTTACATGCTCTCTCTCTCTCTCTCTCTCTCTCTCTCTCACACACACATGCACACACACGGTTGTGCAGCAGTCATAGTGAGGACACTCGTAAACATAATGCATGTTTTCACTAACACCTTACCCAAACATTAATCATCACAAGTGTCTAACCCTAACCTAAACCTCTAACCCTAACCCTAAAACCAGGTCTTAACCCCCAAAAAGCTGTGAGAACCAGCCAAAATGTCCTCACTCCCTTATAGGTTTATGCTGGGTTTTTTTTGGTCCTCAGAAAGATACCCATACAAGAACACACCCTCACACACAGTCACGCTCTTCATTGACTTCCAGTTGGACAAAGCCTTAACTCTAACCTTAACCATAACCATTTAATGCCTAACCCTAACCTTAACCATAACCATTTAATGCCTAACCCTAACCTTATCATAACCGCAATCCATCTTAGAAATAATCTGAAGCGTGCAGTTTCACAGAAATTAGGTTCTGCCTCCATAGGACCAGGTGTTGACGACTGGTCCTGACAAGGTCAGTGTTTATGCCAGAAAACAAGTACACACATACAAATACAAGTACACACATAATTCTGAAACCATGTTGTAACCATTAAAAAAAACAAATAGCAACATATACATTTCTGTGCTCCTCACAAAGATACACACACACACACACACACACACACACACACACACAGAGGTATATTCTCTGCAGCAGGTGTCTGAACATACACCTGCACATTCTCACCTGCCCCAAACACAGGAGGCAAGAAAGAATGGAGAAGTGGGAGCACAAAAGCTGGAGTGAACAGACTTTGACTACAACAGACTGTCGGCCGGATGATGCAAAGCGGTGAAACCAGACACTGGCGCTGTCGTCCTTCCTGTGTAAGTGAGGCCGGCGAGAGACGTCCTGGGGGTGGCTGTGCGGAGTGTTGCTTACGTGGCAACATGAACACCTGAACAATGACTTCACGCTTAAGCTGGGAATCAGACGCAGGGCAGAGAGAGAGAGAGGAGGGGGAACTGATGAAGAAAGCTGGAGAAGCCCAGGCACGAATGACAGGGGAAGCTGCAGTGTACACACACTGCCCTGATTGAGGCATTGATCTTGACCTTGATGGATATTGGTTACTTTAGCTCAGTGTGTGACATCAATTCAGCCTGTATACTACCTCCATTCCACATGCTGTATCATCTCCTGCCAACCACCTGCCCGTTCCCTCCTTCCCCCACATTATCTTTCATCTACCCCCATCTTGACATCCATCCATTCAAATCCTTCCTCGCCATCTCTGGAGATTCACACCAAACCCCCATCTCAGGTCCAGCACTACTGGCACTTCAAAAGCAGCAGAAATGTGAACAGGCAGTATGTACACGCTGCAAGGCTGTATAGATCTTCAATTTCAAGAATATCTTGTAATTAACTAAAACAAATAATGCATTTATTGCTGCAATGAATATTTGATGGCGTCGGTGGAAAAAAGGCACTATACCTGGTATTAGATATGACGGTTTGAATGGCATATAAATCATACTGATAATGGCAGAAGATATGAGAAACCCACATTCTTCTGCTGCATCTGTTATGTGTGCGCTGTTATGTGTGTGAGTGTGTTTGTGTGTGTTTGTTAGAGACAGACAGAGCGTGTCTGCCTAAATCCTTCCATCTGTTGAGCAATAACAGCCTTCACATTAGATCAGGCTGAATGGAGAGAATGTAAAACAACAATATTCCAGCTCACCGGTTTCCTAATTGTAAAGGTGGCATTTGTGTCTTGGTCAAATATCCATTTAAGCCTCGCTCTCTCTTGCTGATTCCAACACCTTTTAGAGACTTGACTGGACCCGACTCTTATGTCACCTGTGCAGTATACACTAGCTATAGTTTCTCACGATGTTGTACGTTATGTAAAAACAAACATAATGAATTGGACACACTTCTTCTAATGATCATTTTAGAGTTCAGTGCTTCTTCTAAATGAATGTCGTTTAAAAAGATCTTTTTTAGTGTCCGTATCACTCAGTGTGTTTACGTGCATGTTAAAAGTCAGATTTGAGTTCAGACTAAGACAATAATTATGTTTTCTTAATGTCATGTAAACACGTTAGTCCGACTAAAATCCAGCTAGTCTTACTCGGACTAACACACCTGGATAATGTGATTTATAGTCCAATTACTCCTGCATGTATACGCTTAGTCGGACTGGAGTCGGACATGGCAGCTTTTCACTTTTTCCGCTTTTCACCGTTCATTTTTCTGTGACATAAAAGTCAACAGGAAACTAATTCAATATGCACTAGCCTATAGAGGGATACAGTGCCACCTATGGAGGCGGAGTCAGACGTACACAGCCCATAAATCGATCTTCTCCTCCGCATGTATACCCGGACTCGGCAAGTTGTCCAATTGCTTAGTCGGACTAAGAGCATAGCCCGATTAAACTGTGCATATAAATGACTCTAAATGTCAAGTGGTATGAACCCCAAGATATACACAATTTTGTATCAGGTTTTGGTGTTTCTTTGATTTACATAGTGATATAAACTAATTTAAATAAGTGTAATGACACAAGTATTTTGGCGACATGGTTTTGAATGAGTATGTTTGATCTACCAACAAGACGACTCGCCTAGGATGAGTCAACAAACCCTATTCTTTTTTTCACAGTGTATGTGTAGTAACTGTGACGCAGCTGCCGAACTGAGGTGCAAAAATAATACAGTATCCTGTCATCATTATTTCTAAACCGAGTGTCAGCGCTGCTGATTCCAGCTGAGCATATTTCTCATATCTGATAATTGATATGTGAATGGGTGTGTATTTCAGAGAAGGGCATTGAAAGCAATGTAAATCCATGGGATTAAATCTAAAGCAGTAAAGCCGTGTGTGATTGTCACGTCTCTATTTGTAATGCCTTCTTTTACCCGAGCAGTTTTTCTTCACCCCACTCGGAAAACATTTGCATACATCCCTCAATCATGGCATCGTGGGCACTGTGATGAAAATGAGCGTAGGATATTCACATCCTTGGGGTTAATCCACTTTTAATGCGTTCCAGGCCCTTAATTGGCTTCTTTTATTTATGAGCCTGCTGCGTTGGGTTTGAAGGTGTTAATTGCACTTCACTTTTAGAGAGGCAGCTGTCAGCTCTTCCACAGAGAAAATGCCGACACAGGGAAGTGTGTGTTCACGTGTCTGTCTGCGTATCTGCGGACATTTTTGTCTAGAATATTAATGCTCATGCGTGAACATGTTGAGCTGGAATCATAAACCAAAATAGTTCCCCCCCCCCCCTCTCTCAGATATAGTCTGTTAAAAGCTTTCCTTACTGATAACAAATAAATATTAGAATTGTAAAGTATGACAGCATCTTATGGTGGACATGGCTTTAATGTCCATAGTGACATTGACTCTTATATACAACAGAAGAAGGGGGCAAAAATACATGAAATTGAAATGAGAGAAGAAAAGATTTACAGTAAAGAAAAGACGCCAAGTTTATGTTTGATTGTTTGTCTGACCCTGTGTTTGTGAAGGTTCATGCTATGAACAGCATGTAACTGTAACAGGTCAGCTCACCTTTACCTCCACTGGAAACAGGAGAGATCATGAATCTGTGTTTATGTGTTTAAAAAGCAGAAATATTCAACTATTTAAAAGATCCAAACATAAGTTGTGTGTGTGTGTGTGTGTGTGTGTGTGTGCAGTTAATCAGATATTTCTGCGTCCTATTTCTGCCTGAGTGACAGAGATAAAAAGAGAGCAGAAGGGGGAAATTAAGTCAGCTTTAAAAGTGTGTGTGTGTGTGTGTGTGTGTGTCGAGGTTGTGCATGTGCAGGCTGAGACTATATTCACACCTGCTGAGGAATTATTCTCTCACACACTCTGAGAAATCTCTCACCTCACCTCCCTCATTGTCTTGCTGACAGATTTTTCAAAGATCTCTCTTTGCACACTCCGCTCCTCGTGCTTTCCTTCCTTTTACCTTTTACCTTTTACCTTTTACCTTTTACCTTTTACATTCATTTAGTGACGCCTGTGCTGGGTTTTAAGAGCACGCGTCCCCTCCGCGCGGTGTGCTTCGTCTCCATTTCATAACACCTGTCCACTTTTTTGATCCGTCTCCCTTCTCGTCTCATTAAACCTTCCTCTCACTCTTACCGCTCCTGTGACTCTTTTCTCCTCTCTTCTCAATTGGAGTGCAGGATAATAGCTGAGGCATGGCTATGATATGATGCTGAGGAAAAAGGTGGGAGGATGCTGATCTAATTAAAAGAGCTGTGATTCGCAGCTTAAAGGAAAAAAAAGGTCAAAAGTGTTTATATGTTATGAGTTAATTCTTCACCTTAGCAGATGAATTCCACGCTCAAAATAATAAAACACACAACCCTTTCTGCACAACATAAGCCCCGGTGTTTGTCCTTGTATAAGAAACACATCATGTGGACAGTAAAGGAATCTATTATGAGAAAGAGCCAAAATATTGACGGTAAAGAATGCGGGGAAATTATTTATAGAGCTTTCCGTAACGTAATAAGAACCCGAGCACCTGTTCCTCTAACTATTTATTGAGATGGACCACCATGTGTGAGCATGTGTGTGTGTGTGTGTGTGTGTGTGTGTGTAACACTGAGAAAACAGTGGATCATTATGTCTGCAATATGTCTAACTATTTACATTAATTGACATTAACACAGACATTAATAGGGAGATTTTCTCCCTGGATACAGCTTAACTGAGGTGATGATGTAGTGCGGTCAGTAAAATTCACCACACTGGTCGTCCTCTGTGTTAATGTCCCATTTCATAAATACGTCTAAGTGAGGTTAACCTCGACTGGAAACCGCGCGCGTGAGGGCTATAACTGCAGTAATTGGTTTTGTTTTGTTTTTTTCTTCTTTTTTTTGGAACTCCTGCTGAGCCGCAAAATGAATCCACACTCATTATATGTAAGTAATCAATGATCATGTTTATTGATCCCCAGCCCCAACGAATGGGAGGTCATTATAGGGACAACCCACATAATTGACCGAAATCAATGCACTCACACTAATTGGGTTGGGAACCAATGGCAGGTTCCTGCGCTCCATGGAGAAGAGCGGTCAGAGGTGAGGGCGCCCATCTGTGGACAAATTGAAAAAAAAAAAAACCAGGATGAGCAGCTTACCTGTGACCTTCACCTGCACTTCAGCTGATCTCTGAGGAAATTAAGCTGATTGAAGAGGGTTTACGTTCTGACACAGACGTAAAGAACTACACTGTCAAGCCATTAAATATTCCATACAGTGCTGCAATGGAATTGGTCCGAGTCAATACTTGCCTGAGGCTCTAATGTTGGCCATACTGTGAATATGAGCACAAGGTGGGATCAATCAGTGCCATAATCCATTATTGAACCAAATACAATGTGCAGCAAAGACAAAATTAAACATTGAGAAGTAAAAGTTGCGTTCAAAGTGATAGATAATAAACGTTTAAAGTCTCAGAATCATATAGGGTTGTGTTTTTTTTTTTTGCGTTTGCTGTGTGATCCACGGAGCGTGATGAACGCAGAGTGAAATTCTGCCAGCAGACAGATGGCACCATCACTAAAATTAACCGAAGAAGACTCGGAACACGCTGTTAATCCTCGACTTGAGTGACATGTCTTTCACTGTAATGCACACCGACTGGATGGCAATTCAATTTAAATCCCTTTAAAGTGTCTCTGTAAAGTGTCTGTTTATTAGAGTCACCTTGAAAATACTTCACAGGACGTTTAAAGTTCAATTGTCCATCTTGGGGGGGTGAGGTCACGGCACGGGGTCAAAGTTTTAACCCGAGGCAAAAAGTCAAATGAATAGAACCTGTTAAAAAATAAACAGTTTTTACATCTGAAACTATCAACCAACATCTCAAAGATTACTTTTTTTATTTCCATTTCAGTCTGACACATAGGGGGTGCCACACACACACACACACACACACACATGATCTCACAGGTCAACATTCAGTGAATGCTGCTGAGGCGAGTGTTAGTATCAAAATCCAATGTTTACTCCCGCAGGCGAAGCACGGATCGAACAGAAAACATCGACGCCGGCTCGCGGAAAAAAACCACTGCAATGCAGCACAGCTATGAATTATGACACTCATAACACCCCCTGACAAATCCAATGACAACTTTAGTGTCACTACACACTTTCCCCCCCACCGGTGATGTCTGCCTCAAAAGAAGAGCACAGAATCTAAACATGATTTTTCTTTCTCATATATAGGCGCCTGTAACCGAAGCGTGAATATAGATTATATTTGGCTATTTTTGACTCGATGGGCGGAAGTGCAAAGGGAAAGGCTAACAAGACAGCCAACAATTTGCATGTACCTGCTCATTATCCCCCCGAATAGAGGCCTGTGTGTGGGTTGTGTGCGTGTGTACGTGTGAGTGACACATATTTGTGTGCGATATTACATCTCCAGACATTTTCACGCTTTTCCCTTTGTGAAGGCAGAGCGACCGTGCGGGTGATGAAATGCACAGTGTTCTGAACAGGAATCCCTCGGAATTTTTAAATTGCCATTCCAGCCCCTTGCGTGCAGCCCAGCCCTCTCGCTGTTTGAATACTCCCACAGATATTTTTCTTGTAGGGCCGCTGCGTCGTGTCGCAGTGCAATAAGCAATAATTGATACAAAGGAGCAGCTTTGGGGGGAGACAGGACTAAATCCCTCAGTGTTAGAGACGGCGGGGAGTTTCTCGTGGGTTTGATTCTCAGAACATATACAAGTCATGTTGACAAAAAGAGAAACAGAGCTGTCACTCCACTCGCATCAAATGTGACAAGCTAAACTACTCCAGTGATCCGAGCCCTTGGTTTATTTTATTTGTCTGAATGATTAGTCTCATACGAAACGAAGATGATTTACGCCCGAGAACGTGACTTGATTATGTTGTGATGTTGTTTACACCAAGGAGTTTTCCCATTCTACTTCTCTATGGTCCTGAAGCATTCATCATGGGGAGAAGAAAAAAAAAAAAAAGAGCTGGAGGTGTAACTGGATTTCAAGTGAGAAATGGTGAGAAGGAATTAAAGAATAAAAACTCAGGTGGAAAAAAAAAGGGGCAGAATGAAATATAGCATACATGTGGAAATGAGATTGCGTGTCGCGGGGAGCGACGGGGCCTCGGGTGAACAAAGGGAGCAAAGAAGGGGAAGATGGTGGAAGGAGGGAGGTGGATGGGGAGGCAGAGACAAGGAGAAGTCACAGATCAGCAGGCTCTTCTATGAAACCAACCACCTGAGGCCCAACACTGCTTTTGCTCATCTCAGTGAGCAGCTAGAAGAAAGAAAAAACTTTTTCACAGAGACATCTCTACTTCTTATTGAAGTACAGATGACTCAGTAATAAAGGAGTGTGAGTTTGTGTCACATGATAACCTACAAGACACATTTGGCCACACAGAAGCCAAACATTAGAGATTTTCTACGGTGACAAAGTACGAACACAGTTATTTGACAATGCAGCAGGTCAAGGATTTAAAAAAACCAAAGTAATCCTGTATTTTAATGTTGGAGGCAAGAGCTTCCCAAACTCCAGAGGCCCCTAAAATGTTCTGCCCCTAAAATGTTCTGCAGATCTCCCAATGCCCATGTTTTTGGATGGTGGATGATGTGTGGCTTGGAGACAATGACACTGCCTAAAAGACAGGAGGCAGAGTTGGAGCTGGCTGAGCTGAAGATGATGAGATCTTCGTTCGGAGTGACCAGGATGGACCAGGATTAGAAATTAGAGCACATATTCAAGGGAGCGCTCAGGTTGAAAGGTTTGCAGATAAAGAAAAAGAGGCGAGGTTGAGGCGATTCAGTCACATGCAGAGGAGGGATAGTGGTTATATTGAACTAAGGATGTTGAAGATGGACCATGAAGGTTCATGGATGTTTGTGGAGGAGGACTTGAGGACAGTTGGTGCAACATACAGGGACATATAGACATATTTTAATAGTGGAGGGTTTTCCAGTTTAAAGAATGCACTTATAATTCACTGAATTTGGTAAATGGAAGATATTTATTTATTTATTTATTTATTTTTTGCAACACATCCAAGGCCCACCAGGAAGCAGCAGCCCATACTTTGAGAAGCACTGTTATAGGCTAACATTGATGTTAGAAAGTGCAGGTTTATCCTCCAGGTATCCAGGAAGTAGATGTGACAGGACCGCCCACTGTACCGCCTACTCTATAAATAGAGGCCTGAACCACCACTTCCTCCCTATGTCTCCAAACATTTGAACCACATTGCCTGATGTTTGCGTCATGTGTCTTTAGAACATGCTGCTTTGTAAGTAGCAATGTCTTTCTCTTCATTTGGGTTTTGGATTAATATAATAAAAAAATAATGTTCAGCTAACTATAACTTCTTATTTCCAAGTATTTAACGCGACTTTACACTGAATTCACTGTTTGATTGAAGAATATTTGTTAATATATCTTTTCTCCTCTCGAACCAACGTCATTCATCAGGAAAATGAACTGAATGTTTAAGTATAACCTTGTTTCCCGGTGGTTTATGGCTCCGGTCAGAAACTAAAGCTGCCACAATTTGAACCTGTTTGTCTGTTTACAACAACTGCATCTTTTAAATGTGAATTCCTGTTTTCAGGCCTCAAAATGGGCAATTTGATCTGCACCATGTTGAGTTTTTGTTACTGGAAATTCACTGACGTTATATCTGAAACTAATGCTCCTAATAGATGATATCACCCCCACACTGTCTTTATCATATGTTCTGCTAAATGGGAACATAATGTACAACATTGACATAATTGAAGACCTGAGAGCAGTGAGTGAAACCTTTAACTATGGTTCAAAAATAACCCCCTGGTGGTTATTTAGTGTATTTCTACGTCCAGGTTGCCCTCAATCTGGAGGATTATGTCCACTTTGAATGTGTTATATGGTTTACTGCCTGTTTCCTGTGTGTGTTTGTCTTTCACAGGTGAGGCACACAACGCCACAGAACTCTGAACCTTCATTTTCCTTTCCTAAAAAGCCCTGTACTTATTAACATTTTTATTGCAAATTTGCACATTTTCCGTACTTAACGTGACAGAGCAAGCAGGCAGCTGGGGCATCATTAGAGCGAGCGCTGCACAACCAGTGTTGCAGATGCTCACTGTTGTCAGGATGTATCTGACATGAGAGCCAAATTGGGGAAAAGGCTCAAGAGAACGAACGAAAGCAAGAAAGAAAGAGGGAGAAAAAAACGTATCTCTAACAAATCAGGATGAGGGGGTTAAGACAAGGGCACCAGCATGTGCAGGGGTTATGTATTTATAACTCTGTCTCTCTTTCTGTCTTGTCTCTGTTTACCACCCCTTCTGTTTTTCACTTTGAGTGTTTTGTGACCTAAAGTCATGTCAGACGAGAGACCTCTGGTGTCTCAAAGTGTCACAGAATTTTCAGAATTGTGACTTATGAAATGAACAGACGCCAAAGACTTACATAAACCTACCCGTCTTCCTTTGTCTGAGACATATGAGACTTTGTGTGAAGGTGAAGGTTGAGGCAAGCAAAACATGACGGGGTGTCGTGTTTCTTATCTGATCTTGTTTTTTTTTTTGTCTTCTGTCAACAATTAAGATTTATCATACTGTTTGTTTTAAACCTGTTTAAGTAAAAGAAAGTTTCTGTATATTAAATTGATTTACTCATCAAGCTCCAACACTGCCACGGCTACAGTGTTTTCCAGCTTTTGTGAGGACAGTTTTAAGAGGGTGTCCTCACCAAGAGTGTCTGCATGATCATACATGTCACACACTGTAGATACAGTATTGCTGACCCTTCACTTTACAGCAGGACTGAACAGTCACACATTGCAAACGTCAGCAAGTCCTGTTCCCTGGCTACACGTGCACAGCACACACACACACACACTTCGCTAAATGTTTAATTCATCACAGAGGCTCCATCTTATCTTACTATTATCATCACATCGGAGATCACGTGTCAAAAGAGCCGCTTCATTGTCCGCATTGTGCTGCTTCGTTCACCACAGTTCCCTGTCTGACGTTACATCGTTCTTTTCAACAATTGTTGAAGCGTTTTCTTCAGCGTGAATAAAGAAAGGGGGGAAAGGCCAGGTCACTGAGGAGATGCTGTTATACTTTCACAGTCAAGATGAGCTTGAGTGGAGAGATTCAACAGATTCTCTCCTCTGAAGGCTTTTGACAGGAGGGTTTGAACAAACTCCACGTTTGTGTGTGTGTGTGTGTGTGTGTGTGTGTGTGTGGTGGTGGTGGGGGGTTGTCAACAGCTAAACAGCTGTGTCAGCGTATTTCTCATGTCCTCCTGTGTATTCCACGTCCCTGAAGGTCACTGCAGACATGGTCGCTTTCAGAATATGAAATAAGTCATATATACATATATATATATATATATATATATATATATATATATATATATATACATATACATATATATATGTATATATATATAATGGTTATTTGTCATTATAGTATATACATCTATTATCAAATAGTCAAATGATCTAATCCCAAAAACCTATGGACATTTAATTTAAAGTGTAAATTCCTGTTTTCATTGACCCACTGTAGTGATCAAGCCAAAAAGTATTGCTTACACACATTGCAAACTATCAAAACTATTATTATAACTATTAACTATAACACATTTTTGAGTACCTACATACTCAACACTGCTGAAAAAAAGCATTATACACTATTTGTGATGGAAGACTGTTGTTAAATTACTCAAGTTTGCACTCATTGCAGTTGAAAACGAACTAAATCAGGGACTGAGGTCTAGTATCCTCTCTCTTGTTCACTTGTCCCGTAGAACACAAAGCATTTCAGCTGCTTTTTTTCCATTATTATGTTAAAGTGTACAGTTTATACAGAGGCTATAAGAATCTAGCAATATAGAGTGTCTTATACCCTTTCTTTCAGCAATCTGATGAATTATTTTCTTTCATTTTTAACTATATAAACACACCTGAGCAAAAAAGTACTCAAAATGTTTAAAATCGGATTTGAATTTGTGAAATTTGGAAATGCGTCACAGTTCAAAGTTCACGTGGCTTGTTTTTATGAACAAAAATGAAAGAAAAAAAAAAGCGGTCTCATTTTGTGACTTCTGCACGATCATTGCTAAAATGTAAAATGAATCCTAACTTTGACTCAACAGTGCATCAGAAGAAGTGACGAGTTGTGTATTATTCCCACGACAATTTACCATGGGTGCACCTGTGGCACAGGTCTGTGCTGCATGAGCGCAAACGACTGAGTAAATGAAGTTACTCAAACTAAAATGATCTCAAAAGTGTACAATTTGGAGAAGACATTTGAAGTCTATATTGTTAACATTTAAAATAAAATAACAAGAACAACTGTTGAACCAACTGATGGCTTCATTATATTCATACATTTCTGTCCCATCAGAGCTAAACACTGCTCTAATTCAGAGAGAAGGTTTAATCACAGTAAGACGACGGAACAGAGCAAATTGTCTTTTGAAAAGCCAATTACAAGACTGTTTGGTGCTTCAGTGAAAGAGGATTCATTTAGTTTTTGTATCAACACCACTCGAGCTGTCAGGGCATTCACACATGAGTGCTCACAAAAAAAAAAACCCCCGCTCCTAATGAGGAGCTGCAAAGCTGCGCAAATCACCCACAAATCAAATAAGTATGCATATATGGACGGGAGGATACTTGACAGACAAACACAAGGGTCTCACGTGGTCTCAGACACTTGTGTGTGTGTGTTACCCTACAGGACACAGGTGAGCATGAGAGTGATGGAGCAACAAACCAAAGATTTAACTCTAAGATAAGGGCAAAATACAGAGAGAGAGGAATTGTGAGTGGGATTTTATGTGAGGTCATTACAGCAATACCATTAAATTACACTTCACTTGTAGCAAATTTGCGGGAATATGGGTGAATTCTTCACTTTTGTCGTTGTATTGTGATGTTTTGGACTCTTGTCTATTAGTCACCGCGCTCACTTCCCCCTCTAAACTCCTTCCTCTTATTAGATTTCACCCATAAATAATTGATGACTTTACACCTCCCCCCTTCTCTCTCTCCCTCTCTCAATCTCTCTTGTTTAGCCCCCCCCCCCCCACCCCCCAGTCAGCTGTGGCCACAAGGACACTCAAGGTCAAAGCAAGTGATCGTAAATGTGCGTTCTGTGTGTATATGTGAGTGTGGGTAATAAAACAGCCCCCTGGGTTTTTTGATGGAGATATTTGACCGAGATCTTCACGCATAAAAAAATAAAACCCGGCGTCATGACATGAAGCGCACGCACAAAATAACAATACGTCGGCGTGGCTTTGTGTGGATGAAACATTTATGATGTGCTCTCAGAAACTGGGTCACACTGGAGGTTACAGAGCTACACAAACATTTGACTATGACTATGTGTTGAATTATTCTAAAGAAAATAAATGAAACGAAATGAAATAAATGAATGAATAAATCATAAAAAGGATTAGAAAATGAGACAAAAACAATTCCCGGCAGTGACGATGCACTCGTTCATGAATATCAATACACTGTCAACAAAACAACAAAACATATTTATCCCTCTCAGTCTGTTGAGCTGTTGCTGTGATATGAGGCGAAACTACCCCGCACAGCTTACTGGTATTATATTAATTTAACATCACATGAACGCCCTCAGCAGATGGAAGATGCCCAGCGTAATTGTTGATGTTAAAACGTCTTTTAATTTTCTAGAGAATATGATTTACATTTATATTTTTCCGTTACGTTCTCATTAGAGAGCTGAACATAATTTATATGGAGATGAGTCTCGTTCCCAACAAGCTGTGTTATATTAGCACACGGAATGTGTCGTCAGAGTTTGAGGAAACATGTTAAATTGAAATACATGCTTCACTGGTAATAGTGGTGCAGCCATGTTTATAGACAATTCATTCATCTTTTTACCACTTTGTTCTCCACATGAGGGTCGCGGGGTCACAGGGTCAACATAGAGACAAACAATCATTCACTGTCACACTCATGTGTGCAGTCAAGTAAGAGAGTTCAATTTGCTTAAACGGTTTATAGACAATGTTTTTTTTTTTGTTTTTTTTTAAATGTACAGCCTGCAAATTCTCTTTCTGCAAATTCTGTTTCTGCTGAAAAGTGACTGCACCCTATAACTCTGGATTGGTAGGGGTTACATTCTCTGTCTTTTCAGCATGAACAATAGAGGAAAACAGGTGCATGTACAGTAAATTTGGTCAATATTACTCCTTGCAATAAAGACTTATAGGGTACAGTCACTTTTTGGCAGGGCCTGCCAAAAAGAGACTGTACCCTATAACTCTGGATTGGTAGGGGTTACATTCTCTGTCTTTTCAGCACGAACAATGGAGGAAAACAGGTGCATGTACAGTAAATTTGGTCAATATTACCCCTTGCAATAAAGACTTATAGTCTTATAGGGCCTTATAGACTTATAGACCGATAGACTTATAGGGCCTGCCAAAAAGTGACTGCACCCTATAACTCTCAGAACTCAGAGAATGTTATGCAGAATGTAAAGGCAATCCATTACAGTTACCGTTCTACATATACTGCATTATTGTATTCATAATTATACTCTTGAAAGTACAAGTTATCCAAAAAGTAACTTAAGTAAATGTAATGAAGTAAATGTAACTCATTATTACCCACCTCTGATAGCACTTCAACAGCCTCATTATGTGTTATATGATTGCTATCTAATATGACATTAAAACTTTCTACATTGTTTTCTGCATTTATTTCCTAATCTTCATAAAATCATTGAAACTGAGGTATTGAAATATAACTTTATTTACAGATCAAAGCGGTGTAAAATCACATATATTATATCTACTATAGTAGACCTACGCTCACTTCCTCTGAACTGATGCGCGTTCCAGTCGGGGGGGCAGTCGTTTTTCGGCAAGCGGTCTCTTTTCGGCACAACACCGGGTTGAGTGGAGATATTAAGATCAAGCTGACAAAGTGAATGTGACAGCATGAAAAGGGAAAAGCAAATGTTCTTCTTGCACATTTTTCGCTCAAGAGTTAGAACGCAAAGGCAATACAATTTGCATAATTTTGGCTATGCGTGGGACCTGCGGGGTCGCTCTTAGTGCAGTAAGTTATAAATATTTCCTTGTAAGTGCCATCAACTACCAGAGGCAGGGAAGTGATGGAATATTTAAAAGGGATTAGTGCTTCACTGGGATCTTTTTCTACAAAGAGACGTGTATTAGAAAGTCCTGTTGTTCGTGCACCAAATGATAAGAAATGATGCCATCGTTGTCATCGGTGGCCTTAATGCTACCTGCATGGGGCTTTGAAGGAAGACTCTATATACGCCGTGTCCCCTTTTGTCTTTATCTTCCTTTCCCCTCCTCCCTACATATATAAAGAGACAGAACTTTATATGCATGTGTGCACAAGCCGGTGTTCCTCTGAGAGCTGGATGATCTTGTGATTGTGATGTGATCAAACGCGATTCTGGCGTCAGGAGTCGGGTATTTATAATGTAAGAGGTGCAGTGATAGAGCCCGAGCTTCACAGCAGAACAACATGAGTGGCTGCAGTATAGATTCAGGATTATCACGTCTCTCCCGGGACGACAGTGCCCTCCTTACTATCTCTGCCCCAGTTTCTAGAAACATTGATTAGACTTCTTGAAACAGTGGTTATTTTTACATGGAGCCACAACAGTGAACTTGCCGTCACCTCTAGAATAACTGTCAGGTGATTTTATCGTTATGTTACATGTCTGTGAAAACAATGAATGTTTCTTTCCCCCCTGTGATGATTTGCAGAACAACATGCTGATATTTTTAGGCCTGACCCAATTGCAGAAAAACATGTGAGTGATATTAAGTTATAGTCAAGTCCACTTTATTTCTAGAGCACATTTAAAAAAACAACAAACAAGTTTGACCAAAGTGCTTTACAGATTTAACGGCACAGCAACATAAGAGGTGTAAAACAGTAAAATAGTGACATAATAAAACATTATAAATGGTAAAAACTACATATAGAAGTGTGCGGGTTGACTATTTTTTATCCTGAAGTGAAAGACAAGGAGAAGAGGTGGCTCTTTAAAAGCAATTTAAAATCGTTCTATATTACGAATATTAATATATTAATATTACTTAATTTTTTTATTCTCCTTAAAATTACGACTTTTCTCGCAATATTACGACTTAATTCTCCTAAAATTACAACTTTATTCTCATAATATTATGACTTTATTCTTGCAATATCACGACTTTATTCTGGCAATATTACAACTTTAATCTCACAGTATTACAACATTATTCTCGCAATATTAAGACTTTATTCTCCTTAGATTACGACATTATTCTCGCAATATTACGACTTAATTATCCTAAATAAAGGAGAAAAAAGATGCTTCCGTTAAGAGCTTTAAAAACCAACAATAACATTTTAAAAATCAATCCTAAAACCAACAGGAAGCCAGTGTGATGTGGTCTCTCTTCTTTTTTCCCTGTTCCTGTTTATACTTATAAAACTACATACCAAAGGGCTATAGGTTTTAGAAGACTTAGGAGGAAGAGAGTTATTCAAAATATTGATTTTTCCACAAAATCAACACATTCACAATGAAAGCACTGACTGTTAACTTCTGTGGTCCATGAAGTCCAGACGGAAACACTTGTTTATTGTATATAAAGCCTGAGGTTAAAGATCCCATGCGATATAAAACTGATATCACAGTCACTTTAAAATAAAAGATTTGTACAACATATATGTATATATATATATATATATATACAAAAAAACTTTTTTTAAACAAAACAAAACATTTTATACAAAAAATCCAAATGTCTCCATATGAGTTCCTCTGAAGTAAAAACCCTCCACTGTCCAGTGGTTTTTGTTGGCTCTACGTCTCCTGGAGTGCGGGGACACTCAAGCTGCCAGAAATCAAAGCTGGCCCGTTTCCTTATAACCTGTTTTTTTCTTCATGTTTTGTTTTGTTTTTTTTTATTTACAAAAAAAAAAATCAGTGCCAACTCGCCCAGTGAACACGTGAGTGTCACAGAGACGACGTCAGTGTTTGACCACACTCTTGTGGATGATGCCCCATGCCACAGAAATACATTTAAACTGTAAATGTTAATGTAAATGATTACAATTGACATGTGGCTGATGATTAAATAACAGTTTCCAGTGCTATTGGATGTTTCAGTGATCATTTTGATCCCTTTAATTGTACTAATTGTGTATAACCATGTAACCCTACATCCACTATCTTTGTATGTTAAGGTTTCTAAGGTCTTTGGTTCCAGGGATTACAGATTATGTCAGTAGTTCCATTAACATTTCTTATTATAATAGTGTTTTGTGTTTTACTTTTGTTGACATGTTTATCTTCTTGATCCTCAGAGAGTCGGCTGCTCTCCAACAGTCTTTGTCTTTGTCTTTGTCGCCCCCCATAGTTCAAAAGACACAACAACAAATGATGTTTGACTATAGCATTCTTTTATGTTTGTTATTTGTAACCTTTAGGCTCTAACTCTAACTCTGAACGCTTTTGTACTGCAGTGCTGTTTGTGTTGGTGTATTTCTGGTGTTTGGTGCAGACTCTGCAGTGTAGAGGAATCCGACATTTGTTATTGTTCCAACAATAGATGTTGTGTGTTGTTATGATACATAGAAAATGTTGCAACGACAAATAAAACGTGTCTGCATCTCTAGTAGCAAAAACTAGTTCTTGGTATGAAAATCTGACATGTTAGATCTCGACGCCTCCATTTGTGCACATACAACACCATATCATCCTTGAATTTATTATATTTTGATAACAAAGATAATAATTCACTCGAGCTTAATGGCTCAGTCATTTCATCACAAATGTCAGATTGTCTTTGTATGTGTCCATGTGAGCCAGGATAAACGTGTGTGCGTGTTCACGAGCTGCTGCTGCTGCTTTAATTTCACCTCAATGACATACGAGGCTTCAAATAATTCAGCTCTCTGCCTCCCTTCTGTTGTGACAGTAGAAGCTGCATCAAGACAAAAATGCCAAAAACCTGATGACAACTCATCCTGAGATACTGTCAATTTGACCTTTTCCCTCTTTCCTATACTTCCACACTTTATTTTACGATTATTGTTTTTTTTTTTCTCCTTTTATTGGACAGTATACAATAATCAGTGAAGGATACTTGTGTAGAGACAAGGTTGCCACATGTCCACGCAGCTGAAAACAGAGAGCTTAAAATAAAGATTAAGTGTTGGGGAGAGTTGACCTGAAGGAGCAAACCTATAAGAAGAAGAAGGAAGAAACTATGAAAGTTGCCTCGTGCAAGTCTCTGTTTTTATTATTTAATTTTATATTAAACAACAACTGTATATGAGAATGTAAAAATAGCATAATTGTATGCATCATTAATAAGTAATAAACTAATATAGTGTATAAATTATGATCAAAAAAGCAGCCAACTGCTGTATTTGCTGTTAAAATAGATAGATAGATAGATATAATAATATATAAATAGATAAATAGACCACAGGTTGAGTTTGCAGTTGTCATCATTAATCATCCGACGATACAAAGATTGTGTAATTGTATATCATACACACTGCACATACTGTATGTTCAACAGATTCAACATTAATGTGATTTTTTTTCCCACAAATAAATGTATCATTCATTATTGAAGGAGAAGCAGCTCAGGGTAACGTTTTAAGTGCCACGTTAAGTGCTGTGGTGATGTTTTTTTGCAAATTCAACTGAAGGTAATTCTTTTTCTTTTCTTGTCTTTTATATATTTAAAAATGACATGGAAATGAACAAATGCTGGATGATGCACAGTAAATCAGGAGTTAATTTTTCCTTCTCTTAGCTTTCAGTCGTGTGTGTGTGTGTGTGTGTGTGTGTGTGTGTGTGTGTGTGTGTGTGTGTGCATAGCCGCATGGCCTTGGGTCATTGTGACCAATATTTGTCATCATAGGAGGAGAGGGTAAGCTGAATTATTGAAGGCTTGTCTTTCATCATGGTGAAATGAATGCAGTGGTTTCACACACACACACACACACACACACACACTCAGGTTGGCACAGCTATTCTTCTCAGGACACTGCACTGACTCATTTGGACAGCAGTGCTAATCCTAACCTTAGTCATAACCAGTTAATGCCTCACCTGAACCTCACCACGATTCACAACTTCGACCACCTTCCCGCAGAAATGGTGTTCTGCTTCATTGAGACCAGGTTTTGGGTCACAATGAGGACTACATGGTCCTGACAAGGCCAGTGTTTACGGCCAGAGACAGGTAACAAATAGACACCCCGAGGTAACGCGGCATGGACTCGACTTTGGTTTTACATTTCGTGTCTGAGCTTGGATTGAGCGAGCGTGAATTCAGTCATCATGGCTGCACTTAAATGGAGTCATGATGGGACTGTACCGCGTCACACAACCATATTTCTTAAGCTAGAAGAACAATTACGTGGCATATGCGTGATGAGATCAAATGAATCAGGAGGCTCCAGCACAGGCAACAGTTCATGGCCTTCCTAATGAGCCCTTATGAGCATCTTAATAACTCCTCATTGAAGATGTTCAAGGCAATTCCATCAGCATCTCTCGAACTCAAGTGGAGAAGACGCTGAGGCGTTCACTTGGTGACTGCAGGGGTGTTAACCTGTTAGGAGATCATGACAATTGTTGTGGCTGAGAATATAAAAGGCCTTTTGTCCCTGGATTTAGGAGCTGTTTTCAGTTATGTTGAGTAAAACCAGAATCAATGCTGATGAAAGAGTGAGGAGGTCTGAGATGTTGTCTACAGGTGATCTTTGTGTGGAAAATAGAAGAAAATTAGCACCGAGTCCTTCTTGTTCTGTGAAGATGACAATTATATGGGTGTTGAATTTGTTGAATTTACATGGCTTCAACACTTTGCCCCATGGCTTCACAGTTTCAAAACCACATGTACTGGCGTGGTGTGCGTTGACAGGAAGACGAGAAGCCTCTCGGCAGAAACCACACACGCCCCGAGAAGTCAAGAGGAAGTGAAACACCAGGCTGTTAAACACCACAAAAACAAACATCACTCATTTGAGTTTTAACAGACTGCACACGACATCAGATCTGACAAACAATGCAGTTTTTGGAGTTACATGATGGTGATAATTCTGTCTCTGTTTTATTATTGGCTGAATGACAGAGAATAATTCAAATACAATAACAAGACGATGTCTAAATGAACTAAAACATGTTTTTTCCACTTCTCTTTTAAACGCTCATCCCTTTAGTAAAGCCATATTTAGTTTTTCTGTTTTTCTGTTCATTTCCCCTTAGCATCAGCCCTCGCAGCTTCACACAGGAAGTGTCACGTTCTGAGATGCCACTGTCACTGCGACCCGTCTCCCACTGTTGCCTCTCTCGCTTGTGCAAACTGCATTCGGTGTGTCGCCCACAGAGAGGAGCTGTGGTCCATGCCAACGTTTCCTCTTAGTTATCCAACTTATCTCTCTTTCTTTCTCTCTCTCGTCACTTTCACTGCATCCTTTCCATCCCTCGCCTCACCTGCAGCTGATCTTTGAGACACAACAGGCAAGATGAGCATGAGGAAGCTGAGTGAGTACTGAGTGTGTTTGTTTGTGTGTGTGTGTGAGTGAGTGAGTGAGTGCTGTGTTCATGTGTTTACAGTTCAGTCAGGGTGTATAAGAATGAAATCATGCAAAATGAAAGAGGCTTTCTGAGAGACTTGTTTCAAATAGTATATGGTACATCACTGTATCCTATTTCAGTAATATTTAGGATTTAACTTGTAAATTGCAAAGCCATTTAATGACATTTTCTTTATATGTTTCCAAGAAAACACACACGAGGACTACAGAAAACACAGAAAATAAAGTGTAACCACACACACACACATTGAAAATGAACTGATGCTTATATATCTCTAGTGACACAGTGTCTTTGACAAGTTATAACAAATTGTTATTATTATTATTTTTTAGAGTTGCAACTAACGATCATTTTCATAATGATTAATCTGTCAATGATTTTCTCGATTACTAAATCAATCGTTTGGTCCATAAAATATCAGAAAACCTTAAGAAATGTTGCTTGGTGTTCATCGAACCTGGAAATGATGATACTCTCAAATGTCTTGTTTTGTCCACAAACCGAAATGATAACTTTTAATGATTTATTTGTTCTCCAGAGCAAAGAAATTAAGAACATACTCACATTAAAGAAGCTTAAACAAATCAGAAATCTCGTTTTAATCATGAAAAAAGCTTTGAACCGATTAAGCGATTATCAAAATAGTTGTCGATTAATTAAGTAATCTATTAAAAATCAATTAATTGATTCATTGTTTTAGCTCTATTTATTTTTTTATTTTCATTATTATTAGTAGTAGTCGTAGTATCAGAATCAGAAAACTTTAATGTCTGTTGTTACAGAAAACCTTCTTTAGCGTGGCTCGACACACAACATAACAACATTAATATCAACTAAAATTATGCAAAACATTAGTATATTGCATTCTTGGTGGGAAAATGAGCTAAAAGCACAACATTTAACATTTTTCAGAACTTGTACATTTCATTATAGACACAATAAAGGTTCCACTTTGTTGATAACTGTATATCAGCAGTTTTTCAGCAGGAAATGAGAGCAAAGTCAAAAGAAAATATGCAAAACAATGAGCTCAAAGACACTGAAATGCTGGTTGGATGTGGACGTGAGAAACTTTACTCTCCTCCTTTTCTCTCAGTCACTGTCTCGTGGGAAGGCAGCATACGAATAATTACCATCATGCAAACTCTAAACACTCAATTCACTCCTTCCCTCCCCTCTTCATTTCAATCTCTCTCCAGCTTTCAAGTGGTTCGGCAGCCTCGCCAACCTCTCCTTCCGCCGCTCCAGTGACAAATCTGACTCAAAGTCTACTCAGCCAAAGTCTGGCGGTGTCCTTGGAGAGGCCAGTGACTGTGATGCCGTCGCCATGGAGACGACAGTGGACGACATGGGAGCCATGCGTCCTCGTACGGCCAGCTATGTCCGCTCCAGTGAGAACTACACACACATGGGCACCCTGCCGAGGCTCCTGTGGAAGAAGAAGGACAAAGGCAATAAAGGTAAGGCCGCAGAAGGTGGAGGCCCCAGCAGCAGCAGCAGCAGCAGCAGCAGCAACAAGAAGAGCAAAGACAAGAGCATCAGGAGATGTCAGAGCCAGCGACCTGCAGGAGACAAAGACCGCGATCCTCTGAGAAGCAACGCCCTCTCCTCCAACCTCTCTCGGCACAAAGCGGCAGGGAACTCTGACCCCGATCTCAGTCGAAAACCTTTCACTGACCTCAAGCTGCAGCCTGAACCTGCAGAGGAAACCAGTCCCAGCTTCTCTGGACCCACAGTCGTCTGTGAGGATGTGTCGCCATCTTGTGGCCCAAGCGCGACACTCCAAGAAACCACACAGGGACATGCAGACTTAAAGAATTCATCACTTCCACTCAGCCAGAGGAAGGAGCAGACCAGGACTCACGAGCATGATGAGCTGGAGTCTGAAACAACCTCGGACAAAACGGAAGCGACTGAAGGAGCAGAAGAGGGAGAACAAGAGTCCAACAGCACTCACAGGTGATTTAGGTTGTTTCTTTTCCAGTAGTCAATCTTCTTATGAAGACACCACTGGTTGTGGAAGTTTAGATTAGATTAGAAAGTCCGAACTCTAACAGTGAGACTGAATACTGTAACAAGCTAAGTGTGTCTCTAAGTGTGTCAGGGAACCACAGTGTTCTGAGTTGCATGTCAGAAAGGATGCTGGTTTTCTTCATCATGTGTAGTATATTCAGTTCCTGCCAGTAAATCCTGTTGAATATGACACTCTGGACCTTTAAGTGGCATGTGAAGGTCTATTTCATCCATTTTATATTATTATTATTATTACTTTTATTATTTCACTGTCCAAAAAAACACACCGATTTGGTGATTGGGCAAAATTGGACACTCCCACTTGCTTTTGGTCCTGTGTCAGTGGGGATTTGCACCAGCGCCCCCTTGTGACCCTCATGTGGAGAATAAAGTGGTATTTTACTCCAGCATGAAAAGAAAACCTCACATTGCTGTCAGACTGTTATAACTGGGGCCTATAGCTCATTTTGCCCCAGGCCTACCCAACACTTCATTCCGGCCATGCTCTTTGCCTGCAGCTAGGGGGCGCAGTTGTGCTGTTCTCACTCTTTGAAGTAGATAATGGACCGTGAACAAGCACTTCACAGTTCAAAGTTGACGTAGTCTCGTGTTGGACTTGTCTCCGTCGGCTGGTTTGAGGTGAGAAAAGATTCATTGCACGAGAGTGGATTTCTTTCTTTTATTGATAAAAAAAAAAGAACATGTCGTTATGTTGCTTTTCCCCAGATTTTGTATCCATGTATCCACAGAGAGAAGCTTCTGTTGACTGTTATGTGTGTGTGTTATTGTCTAAACAAAGTGTCCACACAGTGTGAAGTGTCTTAGGGAGTTTAATGGGGACATAAACCCCTGAAAGGACACCTCCCCCTCCTCCTCCTCCTCTTCCTCCTCCTCCTGCATTTCTGCGCTGTTTTCCCATGACATGCCAAAGGCTCCAGTATTCCACGCATGAACTCAGAGTGCGTGTATCGTGTTACAGAGAGATTTGTAAATGATGGTGCGTGCTGACATGCGTGGAGTGGACTCGTGTGTGTGTGTGTGTGAGCATCGGCCCACTATAGGTCACCGCAGGGAGCGTGGGAAATCCAGCTGTATACAGTAGGAGGGAAGTGTGTGTGTGGACACACAGTGGACAGGACCTTGTGTCTTTAGTTCAGTTCAGTTGGTCTCAGCTCTTGTTCCTCGGTTGTTCCTCGGTTGTTCCTCGGTTGTTTGGAGTGTTTTCTGGATCAGCCTCCTCAGGTGCTCCAGTCTCAGACAGAAAGTGCTGCTGGTGTTTGTGGCCAATGGTGAGTTTTCAAACATTGAGGCGTTTCTTTTGTGAATGAAGCAGAAAGAAGAAGAGAAGAGCACATGTTGTCCACAGGTCATTTCATCTCTGAGAGGTTGGTGACAGACACTGTCAGCGGCCGTTGTTGATGATTGATTGATTCAAATTTGAACGTTTTCATCTATTATTGAATGTGAAGGACTAGATCAACCATGATAGAACATTAACTGACAGCTAATTTGACAATAATTAGTACATTTTTCACATCTTTTATTTGACATAAAGCTAAGCAGTACAGATAAAGCTTCTCCTTTATTCCTGTCAGGTAATTTTTTTTAATATTTAGTATTGATATTGGCTTTAAAATGTATTATTATTATCAGATAAACACTCCAATATCTGCTGATATGATTCATTACTGCATTAATAGGCTAAATAAGCTGTCCCCTCCTTGATTTCTATGCTGGTGCCCTCTGTTGTAATGTTTATATATTTATTTTGCTTGGTAAAGAACATTGCATTATGTTCATTCTACCACAGAAGAGACTAAATGACCTCTACTGTTGGACACAGGGAAGAACATTCCCATAGTTATCGATATTTGGCCAAGCACTCCCGAAATATGGGCGATGAGCTATAAACCCAACTTTCCCTTCTTTAACTTTTCCCTACGTAAGATTAGCATCGGCGGTTTTACTGAAACAAATTGTTACTGATTCAATGCAAGTGCACGCGGCTCACACAATGATGTGAAAAGCATGAGGTGTAAATGCAGAAAATTCAACTTATTCATTGTGTCAAACAGTGATCCCACTTCAAAACGTTCCAGGACGTAAACATGCGGCATGTCAAGTTAAATATTTCCATTTTCTGTCATATTTAAGCCTCTGACCACTAAATGGCAGCAAGTTTCCAGGTTTGTTGACTCTCTCCTGCTCCTTCCAGTCCCTTGATTAGTCAAAGAAAACAGTTTATTGTCTGTACAAAGACTATTTCTGGGGAATAATTGTGTGTAGTGCCTTCTTATCCCAGTATATTGCGCTGTATATCTTAACGTCACTCCTCTATCATCAGGATATGTATTCACCAGATCTTTCACATCCTTCTGCATGTGAGGTGTTTGCTTTCAAGGCCTCATGCACGATTGGCCTGTTATTATATTTTCAGCTGAGTCACGTTCTATTTTCATGAATACTGATGCTATCATCACTTTGAATTATACTTTACATTCATACGGAGCTGAGCCAGCACCAAGAGCATTCTGGGAGGGTAATGCGGAGCTGCTCTGCTCTGCTCTGCTCTGCCGTGGGACCTATTAACATTCCCGAGCCCAGTGCCGTGATGGGACCCTTTGATCTGGCCTCCATGTGGTCATGTGTAACTCAGCTTTGCTCTGGGCCTTGTGAGACCCACTTTGCCACTGGGAGCAGTGCTGATTGATCTTAAAACATGTCTGAGAGCGTAATTACCCCTTTAACTCACGCTCGGGCCATATCACAGAGCTGCACGGCATTAACCACACTGCGCCCCCCCCCCCCTCACCCAACACTGCAGCACACAACAGGGTTTTTGTAACATGATCTGGCTCTATAGTGAGTGTAAATGTGCAAATGATGGCGCCCGGGAGATTTGAGAGGCCACGCATGTAGCTCCGTATTCAGCAACCTTAGATGCGCAGTGGGGTTTGTTATCTGTCCATTTTCCATGAAGCTGCACTGCAACACCAGTTTACCCCACTGGAGAAGTGGGTCATGGGAATACAGGCATGTTTTTTCTGTGTTTGCTGTAACATGTACTACACCTGTTACAAGACCAGATCAAAGACAATAATGTGTGCGTACACTTTTTTTTCACCCCCACAGAGATTTACAGTCTTTTTTCCATGTTATTACATCGCTGATCTGTTTCATCTTTTATATATTACTATTTTTCTTTTTTTGTGTCTCTTCAGCCACATGGAGCCAACAGAGAGCCAGGCTGAATATGTTCAGGTGAGTGGGCCTTTTCTTCATGTGTGTTATGCTCTCATCCACTGTGTGTGTGTGTTTATATTGCATATTGAATCATTTTCTCTGGAAATCTGGCGATCGGCGGGGTACACCCTGGACAACCTCACACCTACGGTCAATTTAGCGTGTCCAATTTAACCTAATCCTCATATTGCATGTTTTTGGACTGTGGGAGGAAGCCGGAGAACCTGCAGAAAACTAGATTTGAAACAATTAATCGATTACTAAATGAATCGACAACTATTTTAATAATCGATGAATCGGTTTGATTAAAACAAGATTTCCGATTGTTTAAGCTTCTGAAATGTGAGTATTTTCTTCATTTCTTTGCTCTGGATAACAAATAAATCGTTAAAAGTGAATCATTTTGTTTTGTGGACAAAACAAGACATTTGAGAACATCATCCTTTTCCAGGTTTGACGAACACCGATCAACATTTTTTAAGGTTTTCTGATATTTTATGGACCAAACGATTCATCGAGAAAAGAATCGACAGATGAATCGATTATGAAAATAATCGTTAGTTGCGCACATGCGCACATGGGGTGAACATGCAAACTCTATGCAGAAAGGCCCCTTGTTCTGACCAGGGCTCAAACCCTGCAAAGGCAAGAGTGTTAACCGCTATACCAACCGTGTGGCCAGCCTCCTAACATCCACATAAACCAGCAATGGTTATTTTTATTCGTTCTAAACATCCCACATTTGTGAAATGTTCCACGATGAAGATCAAATCTGACAGTGTTATAATCGAATCCCTAAATTTGAACTGTCAGCAGCAAATTCTCATTGCTGCTGCTTCATTAACACTGATTAAAGTAAGAATAGAATTATTGGCAACGAATTACATTCCGACAAACTTCTCAGCCCTTTTTTTTCCCGTCGTCGTTAAAATTTCGCACACACATGCACTCGTGTTAAACACCTCATTTGAAATATGAGTTGTCATTTAAAGCCTAAATGAGCAATACAGTTTGGATTTCCTCCCTTTCTCTCATGTTATTTAATTTGTTGTTTTTTTTAAATGTGAGCTCTCAAATGTAATTGCGGCGTATTATTGGTCCTTCATCTGACACATTTATACTCTTTTCAGAAGGCTCACTCTGCATTTTGCCTAATTCACTCTGCCATTTAGGTAGTTGAACTGAGAAAAAGGAGCAGAGCTTATGTCAGGCCGCCTCTGCTGCTGCAGCCAGTAGGTGGCGGCACATACTCGAGCTTCCTGGAAGCTCAGAGTGGGAGCATGTGAAGCTCTTTCATGACCTTGGATGTGCATGTGTATGAAGATGATAAGGACCGTGCGGCGTGTGCACTACAAAGACAGATGTTCAAACGTTGGCTTTAAAAGTTTGAGCGCAGGCGACAAGAAAGTGAGGCTGGAAAAACAAAGAAAGGGAGAAGCAAGTAGTGAAGAGAAGCTGAGATCTCTAGGGATCTGTTTTCTATTGATTATACATCACAGGAGTGGAGGTAAAAGCCATCTCCTCTGACCCTCAGCTGTGTTTTCCTTTGTAAAACAAATGCACCCAACTCACGGATTGAAACAAAGAGTTTGGATCCAAATGGAAGATCCTATAATTACAAATATAAGCTGGGTTTTATTGATGGAAACAAAACTTTAATAGCATTCAGCCAGCGGGGTAATTTAGTGAGAAGACCCAGGGCATAAACAACTGCGTTTTTTTTTTGGTTTTGTTTTTTTGGGTAATTGCCTCCCAAAATGAAAGCGGCTCCCTGAATGTCCTGAAGGTTAATGCTGGGATTTCTAAAAAGATGTGCTATATATTTTTTATTGATGCCGTCTTTAAACCCAATAACAAGGTGGTTCAAGTCTGTTATTAAAAAAACAATAAAAAAACAACAAAGAAGAGCTATGGTTACTGTTCATATAAAAAAAGGAAGTAGTTTATGACATGGGCACATACAAGGAGGCATGTCGCGTGCTCGTTATTGCTATAAGTGGGACTTTCTCTCGGTCACGTCACTCCATGTTTGGCAGTGGACATTTTGAATGTTTGCTTTACAAATCCCGCTCATGTTTTGTCCCCAAATTGAATTATTTTCTCCTTTTCATCGCTCCATTTCTCACGCACACCACCCGCCGCCCCACCCGCTCCTTGAAAGGCTGCCAACCCCGTCGCCTGTCCCATTCCACTGCCCTGAAACATTTATGACAGCTGATGTTTAAATCAGGACTCGGTGTTCACTGTCATAACGGGAGACGGCTTCCTTCGGTTCATCACATGTCCAACGTGCACATGCCACATGCCACACAGAGGAGTATCGTACATTAAACTTTAAAAAAAACAAACAGATTTAGTCAAAACTAACATTCCATTAGAAGCAATTCTGTCCGGCTTTATCATCAAATATCCATCGTCATTTATTTTTAATGAGGGGCCGCGGTTGGTCAAGCACCGTCCACTGTTTGTGTTTTTGTGGTAAAAAATAAACTTCATTGAGTCTAAATGTGAAGTTGGTTGTGAACTATATGGTGTGAACGTGGCGTGTACAGCCCGGCCCTGTGCTTTGTCTCCCGTCTTATTTAGTGGTCTGGTGTTGGGATTTGATGGGAGGGGCAGCAGGAGGGAGGAGGCGGCTCATATCCTCTTTATTAACATATGTCTGGTGCTGTGTGTGTGTGTGTGTGTGTGTGTGTGTGTGTGTGTGTGTGTGTGTGTGTGTGTGTGTGTGTGTGTGTGAAGGGCCTCAGCTGTGCATCAGCATTACTGCATGTTTGATTATGTAAATGGTTTGGATTTTCCAAAATCTGTATATCTGTGTTCCACCTGATTACATTAAGGCAGTTCCCCCTGTGGCTACACACACACACACACGCGTGTGCTTCTATTACAGTAGACTGAATTAGTGTGGTGCTCCTGAGATGGGGGGGGGCGGGTGTTAACTGTCAGGCATAGGACAGAGCCCAGGAAAGTCTTCATAGTCGTAGTTCCTCAGATTTGCAGACAGCCCGTCACCGTACACAGTCACTAACTTACTTAAGGGCGGTTGTCATTTTGAATGATCGCATGAATGCACTTTATTTAGGTCACCAAATGGAAAAGGGCTCCCAGTGAGCACTATATATCTTTTACGCTTTCATAAATGCCATATGTAAATCTTCACCTTAAGATCAGACTTTATTGACAAAATCACGTAAGTGCCTCATGCGCTGGCGGGAAAAACGCTGACAAAGGCCTTTTTTCAGTATGATTTTCAACTTAAAGTGTGTCGTCGTGCAGTCACCTATGTTATTATGATTTAGAGTGCGGGGATTGCGTCCCTGAAACTGACTACCACGTCCAAAATACCCCAAAAATAAACTGTGTATTGTCATTAAAACAAACAAAACAGTGAGTTGAATCAAGACATCTGAGAGTCTCGTGAAGCTTTTGTAGTCTTCTGTTGTTCAAGGTCGGCGTAGAATAAAGCGCAGAATAATGACACATTGATCCACCGCGACGGCATCACACACACACTTCATTCATGTGAAAGACGTGTGTTTGTGAGATTACAGTCACTTTAAGGGGATAAAAAGCAACAGGGCAAATTATTTATTTGTCTACAGAGTTCCCAGCAGGCCTCGTGCTCAAAGCCCATGTTTCAAAACAAGAAGGCTTTGTTTGAACCACATTATGTGATGGTTCGATACGGACTCACCAGTTTGAGCGAAGGGTCCGCCCTGTGCAAACACACTGATGACAATCAGACACACACACATCATTAGCTGTGTGTCCCCGAAATCCCCGGCGGAGCCCAGTCTTTGTTTCAGACGTGTGTGCATGTGTTCAGACACAGACACTCATAAGTGTGCACACAGAATCTTCATCTGCCCTCAGTGAGGCTCTCTTCATCTCTCACACACACACACACACACACATACACACACAGCTGCCCTTTTAAGGACTCACTTTGACTTCTGTGAATGTGCACAGCCTAATGCCTGATTCTTAACCTTAGCCGTAACCTTAACTTAACCACAGTTTAAATCTCAGTTCCTCAGAAATAAGGCTCTGCCTCATTACGACCACATTTTAGTCTCTATGACAACCGCTGGTCATGACAAGGTCAGAGATGATGCCAGGAAAAGGTCCTGAAGAGATAACAAGTACAAGCGCACACACACACACACTCCTTTCATTAGTGGGAGGCTTGCAGGCATTGCAGGGATTCTCCATTGTGCTCCCTATCAGCCTGCGGGATGGGGCCTTACTAATTAATATATAACTAAAGACCAAGCAGGGGAGGAGATGTAGAGTTAGAGAATCGGAGGGAGGGGAACCTGGAGGGACGGTCATGGAAGAGAGATGGAGGACGGAGGAGATAAAGAGAGGTAACGAGAGTTTCGGTGAGAGGAGGAGGAGGAGGAGGAGGTTAGGCTAGTGATGAGAGGATGGGATAAGGAGGAGGGAGAGATGAGGAGAGGAGCACTGTGATAAGAAAGGGTTGGCATCGGCAGAGCAAGGGAAGAGGTGGTTAGGGGGATACGGGAATCCTGAAAAAGTGAATTCAGTGAATGAATGTAAGACAAGTAGACACAGGCGACATAAAGGGAGGGAGTAATGTAAGAACCAGTACAGATGTTTCTCCTGGAAGCACTTGTAAATGCAGAGACAGAAATCGAAAAGAGATTCAAGTCGTCGTGGATACAAAGTAAGGACAAGGCAAGAGGAGGAGAAGAAAGAAGGATGGTGGAGTGTAATGAAGTGTACAAGACACGCAAGGGAGAGGGAGTCCCTCTTTAGTCTTCCCAACGGCACAAAACGAGACATAACTTACATCCATTTGTCTTTCAACCTGTGTCCGCGGAGAGTTCAGGCTATTACATTACACTAAAGCGCCTTAAATAATGTGGGCCAGTGAAGGTTAGAGCTTGATGAGATGTCCAACGCTACGTTGTTGGATAAACTGCCTCATTTATCTCCATGATAAAAATTTGTGAGCTCAACAGTTTGCACTGTAGTCGCTGCGCTAGCTGCAATTTATTTTTGCTTGTTTTTCGAGCACAGTTAGCCACTGACGTTGCTTTGCTTTTTTCAAATTTAAGTTGCAGTGTGTGTGTGTGTGTGTGTGTGTGTGTTTTTCTCTTTACATCACGGCATGCACACAGCAGCGATTTAACACCGGTTTGATTCAAACTAAACAATATTTGAAGATGCAAAACGAGATGTGGAAACACACATTTGTCACGATACACAACACTTCTGCAAATGCATGTTTTAAAGGTGGGAAAGCGGGAAGAAATCTGTCAGTGCAGTACCCGTTGTTTCATGTGTATATTTGAGTTTGTGGGTTCGTGTGAGAGGCGTGACGGCGCCTCTTCCAGCGATATATCTGTCACATTTCCCGCCGATACCTTTTCATATTTCTTCTCCAAACAGCGTCGACAGACTGGCTTCACTTAGCAAGTCACCTGCCAAGTTCAAAGCCTGTCGCGCGGACAGATATGTGATTAAAACACACAGAAGAATGAAGTATGCGTTGTTGCTGAGGTCATGTGTTTTCCCCACAGTGTGAGTTGCGCATTGCGTGTGTGGTGTGGCAGACAAATGTAATACGCTGGATGTTTTGATTGTTTTGGCATGCTATTACAGAAAAGATGGAGGGAATGAAAGCACAGGGCACCCCCCCCCCACACACACACACACACACACACACACACCCTCTCTTATGGAGATTATTTTTGCCCCCACTGTGTAATCTGTCTAATCCAGTGCTGGATTGTTTGAGATTACATTAAGAGGAGACACTGCAGTTAATGAATCTATCCTATATCTTGTAGCTTCTTATCTGACGCCCCCCCCCCCCCTCTTTTCTTTGCCTCAATCGCATGCGTTCAAGAGGCAGAGTGATTACTGGACTCATGTGTGTGTGTGTGTGTGTGTCTGTGTGTCTGTGTGTGTGTGACCTCCAAAACAAAGTGTAAGAAAACAGTATCATACAATATGTTCACAAACCGGTGTTTCTTTCTTATCTCTTTCTTTTTTTGTTTACCTACTTCTCCTTCATTGCCTCTCTTTCACACAACGCTTCCCTGCAGTGGTGCAGACCGAACTAAATGCAGTGTCAGAATTTTGGATGCTGTCAAGGTTCTCACTGTGTTGCCATGGTGAGGCGTCCTCAGTGATGTCACTCACCTAGGCCTCTGGAGACGGAGCCCCTCCCGTCCTGAAACCTCCTTGCCTGTGTGTGTATGTGTGTGTGTGTGTGTGTGTGTGTGCGTGTGTGTGTGTGTTTGTGTGTGTGAAATGGGCCAGTGAAAATCATACCGTGTTATCCTTGAAACACCTGCCCGTGTGTTTCAGCTTATAATGAGCTGTCTCGCTGCAGACTGCACACATTTTTAGAGACACATCATTATATTGCACACACACAAATATTCAGTGTTGTCTAATACATAGTGGTGTGTATGTGTCGACATGTGGGTGTGGAATTAAAGGTGTTAAATGTGTGTGTGTGTGTGTTTCGGGGGGGTTGATCCCAGTTGGGTCCTTTTTTTTTGGCAAAGGGAAGCTTGGATTCCTCTGGGAGGCTGCATTCTTCCTCTGCTCACATCTTCATTCATCATTTCATCTTTTAATGATTCCCCCCCCCCCCTCTCTTCTCTCCCCCCCCCTCCCCCTCCCATCTTTACCATCTTTTACTTCACTTTGTTCCTGTTTCACATTCCCTCCATGTCCCCCCACCCGCGTCAGCATTGTCTCTGTGCTGAGGCGGGGGTCGTCGGGGTAGTTGGGTGGGTGGGGTTTTCTGCCTGCAAATTCGACAGCACTCCTCTTTTGCTTGTGCCTTCTAGTATTCAACCCCCCCCCCTCCCTCTCCCTCCCTCCCTCCATCCATCCATCCCTCCCACCCTCGCTCTCCCTTTGGTCCGCCCTCCCCCCACCCACTCTCCTTTCATCAGCAAGCAATGAGGTAATCCCTAGCAGCCGCGTGAAGTGCAGCAAGTGCAGTGAGAGGAAGCAGAAAGCGAGAGAAGCCGGTGCAGGGCAGAAGCAGTGGAGATGTCAGGAGCTGTAATATCACTCACTTCTATCAGCACCAGCTGTTAGCGACTCGCTCGTGGGCCAATTGCAGATGTGGTACCAGCAGCTGCTCGCTGGTGTTTGCGGTTGTGCTCGAAGCCTGGTGGTTTTTTTTTGGGGAGTGATGGTACTATGTTGACGGGCTGTTAGGCAGGCAGGCAGGCAGGCAGGCAGGCAGCGAGGCAGTGGAGGCAGCGGTGGGACAAGCCCGAGTCCAGGGAGCTGGGGTTTCAGATTGGACACCCTGGGTGGGGTAGAGAGAGAGAAAAGGGGGAAGAGGACGGGAGAAGAAGTGCAAAAGGGAACGGTATCAGAGGAAAGGTGTGTTCCTACCATGACGGAGCGGTGTAGTCTGTGGAGTGCTCTGTCGGCTGCAGCATGCTGCTTCTACCGGGGATCCTTCATGCAAGTGCAGGTGAGTGAGCATCAGTGTGTTTGTTTGTTTGTTTATGTGTGGAGATGCACAGACACGGGAGTGTCTCACACACACACACACATGGCTTCTAGTGCTTGATATATGTCATCACACGGCATATGTGTGCTCCATGTATTTGGTGCATTCGTGTGTGCACGTGTGTGTGTAGGTCTGTGTGTGTGTGCGTGGATGTTCTCGGCTGGTAGACAGATGATCTCATAGAGGCTGAACACAACTCGAGTGTCGGATGCACGGCGTGGAAATCACAGTCTGTTTATTTATAGAGGAAGTGGAGAGGGTTTTAAGTGACATGTGTGATTGTGTGATTGTGTGTGTGTGTGTGTGTGTGTGAGGGTGAGGTGAAAGTGTGTAATGGGTACAGTAGAGGGAGGCGTACAGTGTCCCACAGTATCAGTTTAACTTTGGTCTAATTCCGGTGCGCTGCTGGAAACACAATATCCGACCTTTTTGACAAAATGACACCCAGAGTGTATTTTATTTTTGTGTGCGTTGTGTGCGTTACCCTCGGGGAAAAATGTCAGCATTTAAGGGACCAACAAAGTTCAGCTTCCATCAGGTTTAGTGTCTTTATCCACACGGGGGTTGTTTTAAAAAAAAAAAAAAAAGTTTTAGTTTACTGTGTCATCAAAGGGGGTGTGTCAAATCTTTCACATGACCGTGATAAAAGAAGAGGACGCATAAAGGGCATTGGTTGATAAATGAGATCATAAGAAATAGTAGACTATGAAGAACCAAAGGATATTTTTGCCCGGGGTAATGATACGACTGGACTGAAGGAGCATGCTTCCTCTCTCCTCTCCTCTCCTCGTCTCTCCTCTCCTCTCCTCTCCTCTCCTCTTCCATCAAAGCAGACTGTGCCGTTGTAATTATGGCTTTGCTTTACGTTAAACAGGAAAGCCGGACAGTTGTGTTTGCGATGCGTTCCCAAGACAGTAATCCGGATGTGAAGTGTGTTGACATGTCCCACCCTGTCTCAGGGAGCTAGGACATCTCATCACTGTGACGACTGGCTGACACAGTGTGTGTGTGTGTGTGTGTGTGTGTGTGTATGTGTATGTGTGTGTCTTCATCTTGTTTTGTTGTTATTTAAAACAAATCCCCATCCTGCAGACAGAGGTAGTCTGTGTCCTCGGCCTCTGCTTTTGTTTATATTGAGTTAAGAGTTTTAAATTAAATCTGCTGTGGGGGTTCCAGCATGGTGGTTGTTGTTGTAGTGTGTGTGTGTTGGGGGGGGTAAATTAATTAGATCTCGCTCAACAGTTTTGGGAGCTTATCTAGAGTGAAAAAGAAGAGAATTAGACTTTGTGCAAGTTGGGTTTGTTTACCAACAAGAGAGATGTTAGACCAGCATCGATGAGCTGATCTATTCTAATTAAACACAGCCTGACAAACACAACGCTGTGTCTCATGCTACCTTCACTTCGTCTGCTGTCCAGACCAGTAATGCTTTAATCGTTATTGTTGCTCCACACATTCAATGTCATATTGATGCTTTTTCTTTGCCTCCAGGGAGTAATCACTAGTTTCAACATTTAGGCTTTTAGTTTCACACGGACTACTTTTCCCTTCAACGAAAAAAAAGGATTAAGGCCTCACTGGTGTGTGAAAACTGAGAGTGATCAAGGTCACGAGTAACGTTCATCTCTGATTGCCATTGAACAGTTCAGCCCTCATCGTCTCCAATTACAGGGAAAAAAGAGATTAGACTTAATTTGAGTTGTTATCTAAGTATTAAAGGTGTGCCCTATGCTTGACACAGAGGTTAACATCTGTCACGTCTGCGTCAATGTACTTTTTTTTCCCCCCATAAGAACAAAAATAGACTTAAATAGAAAACATGATGTGTTTTTCACGACGCTATATGAGAGTAATTACTCACAGTGTGTCTCATCGCTGTCTCCGCACCACTAATGACTGCAGACTCTCGGGTTTGCTTCATGAGTGTTCATTAGTGGTCAGTCACCACCACAGCAGAAAAAAAAAGCAACTGCTTCCACTACAGAAAACCCCTCACTGTCATATTTTCTCTTTTCTAACCCAAAACAAGTGACAGGCGGGGAAGATGATGCTGATGCAGTGATAGTGGTTTGTGACCTCCTCTGCTCATCAGCTGTATCAGTGGGCAGAGATTACATGTAATCCCCTGGTCTGGTGTGTGCAGTGTGCTAACTATGAACACACACACACACACATACACACACTGAGGTACACATATGCTGTGTAGTGTGTCTGTGTTATACCAAGGGGCTTACAGTGTGTCAAAGAAAATCAGGACAATGTAACTGTCTGCTTGACTTCTGTGGCGGTAAATACCTACTAAACCGACAGACACCAAAACACACACACACACACACACACACACACACACACACACACATGCTGGTTTTGCATTCTTTGTGCGGACACTCATAGACATAATTCCTTCCCTAGCCTCTAACATTAATAACCTTAAGGAATACTTTTTAGAGCCACTCGTAGGGGGACGGGACCTAATTCCCAGAATATAAACAGTGTCCGCCATCTTTGCTAACAGTTACGCTAACAGGACCAAGTGTCACTGGTGGACACGCAACAAAGAAAAGAACGAAGATATTTCTCAACTCAGGGGAAACTGAGGTTGGGAAGCACAGTTTTTCAAATATTTCTACCCCTATTCTAGTAATACAATGCTAATGCAAATCTGTAAAGTATTCCTTTAACCCTAACCCTAACTAAAACCAGGTCTTAATCTTGAAAAAGCCTGTTAAAGTTGTGTGGACCAGCCAAAATGTCCTCACAAAGATAGGTTTGTTTGACAGTTGGTCTATACAACCTATTTAAAACATGTACACACACACAGAGCCTAACCCTAACCCTAGCCTTCAAATGTTAGACCTTAACTTAACTGGTTTCTCGGAAATGTGGTTCTGCCTCATTAGGACCAGTTTTTTAGACTTAAAAAAAAGGACTACTGGTCCTGACAAGGTCAGTTTTTATGCCTCAACAAATACAACAGGAACAGAAATACAAAGAATCTCCCTCCTTCCCCACTCTAAAATAGTTTTTAATTAATCCATTAATGCTTCCCACTCTCCCACACTGTAGCCTCCCCTGCTGACCTGAGCAGCATGTGGGCAGCCATCGCACTGGCCAGCAGCCGTCCCCTCTGTCCTTTAATGTTCTTGCTGTCCAACTGTATCTGGGCCACTGCTGCTGACCTCTGACCTCACAACATGGCACCTCTCTGGCATTTAGTCCTGTACACTGTCAAGATTCTTTTTTTATATATATATGTATATGTATATGTATATATATATATATATATATATATATATATACATATATAACCAATTTTCATTGTACCATGAAACCAAAACTAATATCCTTCATCACCTTCATTATCAACCTTTTTTATATATATAATTTACTTACTTTCAACTAAATAATTTAAAGTCATTTTCACCTCACCAGTTATTTATTTTTTTTATGTACCAGAAGTTGTTTTTGTTTGTTGCTGCACGGAGACCACGAGTCCCAGTAATGACACACTTAATCCCTAAAGTTTTGTATTAAAGATTTTTGAATACCAAATGAACACCTGCTCTGCAAAAGCAGAAACTAACAACTAATACATTAACACATTTTACATACCATGTGCAAAAGTGATGGTATGTGTTCATTTATGACACCAGCCTGTTTTTGTTGTTGTTGTTGTTGTAACAAATAGATCATACATATTAAACCGCCTGGCTTTATTGCACTCGTGTCCCTTCTTTATGTCTCATCTCTTCATTCTCAGGAGAAAGAAAGTCGCAGATTTAATAACACAAGCTGAACCTGAACCTCTTTCAAGCTCCTCTATATGATGTTTAATATCTATATGAAGTTATTATTACTTTCCTCTGCTTTGCTTGCATGCTAAGATGGTGTTAGTTTGGTTTTGGTGCATTTATTAGATGACTGTAGTAGTAGAAGAAGAAGAAGAGCTTGGCTGGTTTTGGTCCACTCAGTCATTCACAGCAGGTTAACCAGCAATCAGCTTGTCAGTCACATCCCCAGGGGTCACAGTGGTTTTGTATTAGTGTTACCCATCACCCTGCTCAGTGTATAGCCAGTGTGAAGCTAGCCGTGGAATATATGGCCCTGCTAATGCCATTATGTGTGTGTGTGTGTGTGTGTGTGTGTGTCCCAGCCAACTGGTATGTTTCAGTACTGAAATATTCACCATGTAATCCCCTCTTCTCCACTCCTCCTATCTCTCTCTCCCCCTCTCACCCTCCTCCCCGAAGCTTTTCACCACAAATCCTCTTTTGGCATGCCTGCCTGTCACACCCTGCAGGCTCATAGTGTGAAGGGCAGCTGTGCATAAGTGTGTGTGCGTGCGTGTGTGATGTGTGTGTGTGTGTGTGCGTGCGTGCGTCTTTAAATTGCTTTGTTCTAGAGTCCATATCCTCATTAGAGCACCGTGATGTTTTTGGCAGTAATGAGGATCAACCCTGTCTGTTTTTCTACGTCTCAGTCAGCGATGCACACTGTGTGTGTGTGTGTGCGTGTGTGTGTGTTTGTGTGTGTGTTTGTACCTGGTATTCCTAATGTTGTAGGGACCCAAATCTGATTACATAGTCACATTATGGGGACAAAAATCAAGTCATCCTGATGTGAATGACTACATTTTAAGGTGAAGACATGTTTTAAAGTTAGGTTTAAGTTAAAGGCGACATAGACCGGAAGCTCCAATTAACGCTGCGTTTGTGTGTGTGTATCTGCGTCATTACCTCGTTTATGAAACCCTAAAGTTTCAGAACAAACAGTTCAGCCACTGCTGAGAAAATAGGGTTTTATAGTTTTCCTGGGCTCTGCGAAGCGGATCGGCACTTCCGTAATTTGATGTCGTCATCAAAAATCCTCACCACTCCTCTCACCACCGTAGCACCTCCCGGTGCAGGCACTAGTCCGGGCACATCCGGTTGCATACATTCAACCGCAGAAGAAGAAGAACTACTCTCGTTGTAGCTGCTGAGATGCAGAGCATCCACCGTGCCAGAGGGGGAGCTGTGTATCTGAGAGCTGGCCTATCTATTACGTCACTTCCAGGTACCTGGCCAATCACAGGACAGTGGGAAAGCTCTCGTTGGCTGGCCAATCACAACACAGTCCACGTTCTGGGGGTGTGGTTTTGGTCTGAAACAGCGCGGCTATAACTAACATATTTGTGTGATACAAGCATTTGATGTCACCTTCAACCATGAAAACAAGTTAATATATGTAAGTAGACCTCCATAACTAACATATATGTGTGATACAAGCATTCTATGTCGCCTTTAATAAGGTTTGGGTTCGAGTAAGTCTGCAGGAAATGAGTGTAAGCCAATGTAATGTCTTCTTAAATCATAGAAACCAGTGTGTGTGTGTGTGTCTGTGTTGCTCACACAAACAACGTGTTGTTCATTCAAATGTCTACCTGCTCTTTGCTTTGTAATATCAACAATATACCAAGCACAAAACACAAGATTAATGTCATCAGTTACTCATAAGTGTTTGCTCGACACTTATTGTTCTCGTGTCGAAGCCCGACAAACGCATCCCACTACTCCTGCTCCACTCAGACTGACACCAGAAGCCGCCTGTCAGGAAGACGTAAATGTGCGTTCAGTCAAACGCACCAAAGTCAAAGAACGAACCTTTAACAGGGAACAGTTAACAACAACAACAGAGGATTCATCGGGGGGAAATCTGTCAAAACAAATGCATGAACAAAAACAGTGCAGGGCGAGATTTGCATCTCCTTCTGGGCTTCTCCTGGATACCGTGCATAGTAACGTTGTAGGGTAATGTGGTTTGAGATAAAAAAATTGGGCTCATTATGCATGGTTTAAACCCTGCATGACTACCAAACATGTAGAGATTATATACCCAAAATCTGCCCGAACAATAGACGAGAAAACCCTAAAGCTCAAAGTCTCATCACTTGGAGGCTTCTACTGTGAATAAGCTACAGGAAGTGTTACGTTTGTCTCAATGGCACCATAAAGAGTTCCCTGTAATCTCATTCTTGAGCAGCGCTTTGTCTCTCTGATACATTGTACCCCGAGTCTCCTTTAATCTTCATCTTAGTCCAGCTCAGAGTGAAGTGATCCTCCAGCTGCAGGTCACTGTTTAGCACTCTTAAAGGTGAAAATAGTCTTTTGATTGCGATGGAGATAGATCGCGGATTAACACGCGTGTTGACAGTGCGCTTCGCCGAGCCTCTTATCAGATGTTGTTAACTTGTTTCTGCGACGGTAATTGTGCAGATTAAAAGCTCAGTCCAGAGCCGCAGAAAAGAGTTATAGATTCTGTGATATTAGTAAATGCCGCTTGTCATATACTGTACGTGTGAGTGTAGTGATAGGCCGTGGGAGCAGGGATCTGTCTGAAGGCATCCCGTGGTTCAGCGAGTGCACAGTGTGCTCAACGCTCAAGCAAGTGAAAATGTAAGAAAGAAAGAAAAAAAAAAGAAAAAACTGGAATTGGCCTCCTCATATCATGACGTTTTAGCTGCAGGCCCGGGATCACAAAGCTTTCCAGCTCAGCGCTTCATGTAATCATCCCCCTTTTCTCCCCCCAGACAGAATATCACGGGAACACAAACCTATGGAGAACACAGCTGTGCATTTAATAATTACAGTCTAGACCCTTCACACAAAGGCTGGTGGAGGGGAGAGAGATTATCCTGGAGAATACCTGCAGGTTAGAGATGGAAAGGCCCTTAAACTCCCGTCTTATAATCACCATCTTCTCTTTACCTGTTTATACAGGCAACAGTGTAATTGCTCTTTGTTCTCTGCTCATGGTTTCACTTGGTTTTATTTTTATTTTAGGCAACAGGGAAACTTGATATTCTACTGGATTTGAAACAACAACTAAAGATATGAGCCATCTGGCCACGTGAGACAATAATGGTCGGGCTCTGTTTGTTCGCGGGTAGAAGTTGTTGCTTTGAAGTAAGGAGGAACAGAAAAGAGGGAACTTTTGAATTGTTATGTTAAGGGACAATAGACAATATTATCACTCATCGTGATTAAAAAAAAAGCACAGATTTTTATTGATGTGATCATCGTGGATGAGGAAAAACGTTAATATCGCACACGATTGACCAACATCCTTGTGATTTATTTGCAACTACCAATTATTTTCATAATCGGTTAATCTGTCGATTGTTTTCTCGATTCATCGAGTCATCGCTCGGTCCAGAAAATGTTAAAAATGTTTTGTCCATGAACCAAAAATGAGTCAGTTTTAACGATTTCTTTGTTATGTGGAGCAAAGAAACCGGAAAATATTCACATTTAAGAAGTGACAGGAAACGCACTGCACATAGAGTGTGGGTGAATGGGTGAATGGGTGAATGGCGAAATTTCACTGCAAAGCAGCTTTGAATGATCGTCAATACTAAAAAATCATCAGCAGTTAAAAATAGCTGCTTTCCTACCAGCAAAGAATGAATATAACTGTTCATTCTTAAAGGGGACATATTATACCCTATTTCCCCCATTAAAATAGTTCCCTGGTGTCCTAATGAACATGTCAGTGACATGCTTTGGTCAAAATACCATAAGGATGAAGAATCATAGTAGTTCAATAACCCTGCTAAACCCGCCCCTTTCAGAACGCTCGGTTTTCGTGCAAGGTCCCTTTATATGCAAATGAGACACAGGCAAACACACACCCACTTCTTCCAGGGGGTTTCTGATTTGTCCTCTTTACAGCTCTATTCGTCTCCCCATCCCTCCACTAGCTCTCTGACAATATCAACATGTCAGCGAGAGTGCCGTCACAGGAAGAGACGTCCTACAAAAGGATCAAGCCGAACACTGTCCAACTGTAAATCAGTTAAACAGTTAAACTGTATGTTGCTGTATCAGATCGTGTGTTCGTGTGTTCGCACCACTTCACATCATACTGCAAACAGCGGTCGCCGCATTTAGTCAGGGGACGTATTTCACCGACGTACAAACACACACATTGTTAAGAAAAGATCACATAGAGCTCATAACTGACCATTCTGACACGTCCTAATTAAACATATTTGTTCAGTACGTCCTCCATGACCGGAGCACAGACTCAGTCTGATACAATCACATAAAGCAGCTGTTTATGCAGCTCGCCGCTGACGATCAGCGGTGCTGCACTCTCTGTGCAGCGGTGCTACACTCTCTGTGTCACCGATAGCCTAAACTGTCGCTGGCGATCAGCTGATCGCCACCGCTGATCGCCAGCGGCGCGCTGAATAAACTGTATGTTGCTGTATCAGACCGGAGACCTCACCACCGCTGACCAGCTCCGGTGCTCCGGCGAGCTGGCGATCAGCGGTGGCGATCACCGTGTAACGCGCCACCGCTGATCGCCAGCGGCGCGCTGAATAAACTGTATGTTGCTGTATCAGACCGGAGACTGTGCTCCGGAGACCTCACCACCACTGACCACCTCCGGTGCTCCGGCGAGCTGGCGATCACCGTGTAACGCGCCACCGCTGTATCAGACAGTCTCCGGTCTGATACAGCAACATACAGTTTATTCAGCGCGCCGCTGCCGATCAGCGATCGCCAGCGGCAGTTTAGGCTATCGGTGACACAGAGAGTGTAGCACCGCTGCACAGAGAGTGCAGCACCGCTGATCGTCAGCGGCGAGCTGCATAAACAGCTGCTTTATGTGATTGTATCAGACTGAGTCTGTGCTCCGGTCATGGAGGACGTACTGAACAAATATGTTTAATTAGGACGTGTCAGAATGGTCAGTTATGAGCTCTATGTGATCTTTTCTTAACAATGTGTGTGTTTGTACGTCGGTGAAATACGTCCCCTGACTAAATACGGCAACCGCTGGCCGCAGTCTGATGTGAAGTGGTGCGAACACACGAACACACGATTGCTGACTTTATCCGGCACATTAGCTTCATATATAAAATCCTCTGTAAAACACTGTGCTCCACTGTGCAGCCACCAACAGCACACTTGTCCCGCCACGTTGACATAATACCGCTCTTCCTCCCTCGCCTGCACTCTGGCAGGGACAAGGTGGAGCTAAGGTGGAGCTTGCGAAGTAAACGTACTGGTGGGGCGGTAACATTCGCGGTGAAATGCGCATGCTGACGTCATAAGCGCAGGGAATTCAACATCGAGCGTTTTATCGCCTATACTTACACTAAGCGGAACCACGAAAACATGACTGAGTATTGTTTTTCCACACTTTGGCGACTGGTAGGGCCCCCAGAGTCCCAAATATCAGTATTAAAATGGTTAAAAAGTTGATTTTGCATAATATGTCCCCTTTAACAAATGAAGTTAAATATTGGGTTTGATTGTCGCTTTAAATCTTGCCCATGAGATAAAATAAAGATAACGAGAACCACAGTTGCATTCATCTCATTTCGGTGATGTTAAACAAATGAAAGAGGAGCTGATTCTAGTCTGCAGATTTAGTGGCGTTTGTGAATCACGTCCCCCGCGTTCACAGCAGCGCCAAAGTGAGACTGATCGTTCCCGTACGAGAACTTTTTATTCACAGATTCTGCTGTGAAGTGTTTTAAGATGAATGAAGTGAAGTGTCTGCGTTTGAACTGAAACTGTGGGCTATACAAACATTGTGTGTGTGTGTGTTTCTCACTGGAGAACGCACACACATGCCTGTGGATACACACACACACACACACACACACACACACGCACACACGCAGCTGAGCTGGAGCGTGGCAGTGAAGGGATTCGGAGCAGGAGGTCTGCGATTGTTCGCTCTCTTCATCTCTGACCTCTGCTGACCTCGGGGAATGCGGAGGCTGTTGGACGGCAGGCGGATGCTGCTGCTGCTGCTGCTGCTGCTGCTGCTGCTGCTGCTGCTGTTGCTGCTGCTGCTGCTGCTGCTGCTGCTGTTGCTGCTGCTGCTGCTTTAAAGGTTCAGTCCTCCCAAATGAAACAAATAGCCGGCCGCATTTCAAAGCCCCTTGTTTGATACACAACAGTGTGGGCCGCCTGGTGTAAAGTGAGTGTGGCTCTACGACGGACACTGTGTCGTCCTTTCCACCGAACCACACTGCGACCGCGTGATCGTGTACTGCCGCGCTCTAATTGAGCGTAATAACGCTGCATATCTTAAAGAACTGTGTTAAGGTTGTAATTTTCCAGCTCTCCGAGTGGCGGTTGCATTTGATTCTTCATTTTAAATAAATCTCACTAAAGTGTGTTTGAGTTACAGAAGGCTGCGGACCCCTGTGGAGTTTTTAATGCATCATTTTCTTTTATGAAAAGACTCGGGGCTGTTAAAGCGTCTCTGGGTGATTTGCAGAGAGCAGCTGAGAATGGCAATGAATGCTCTCTCCCTCTCTCCCTCTCTCTCTCCCCCTCTCTCTCATACTCATGCGTTCATGAAGATGAATTTAACTGATTTAATTCCCTAAAATATGATGGCTTTGTTGGACATAATTCAATCCAAATGAGATTAAGCATTTCTGCTGATAAGAACCATGCAGTGTGGATGTTCGCATAGATTACGTCTAATCACTGGGTTTTTGTAAATGTGGACTGGTTAAAGTAGTGAAGACAGCTGGTAGAAGTCATTATTTCATTAAGTACAAGATTCCACATTAGATATTAAGTATTTTTTTTTAAATTACATTATTACGGTTACCTTCTGGATTTGTATCTGTCCCGGTTCTTTCACAGAGACCTGGGCGACTGAGATCCAGGGCTGGCTAGTGTCACGTGTTCACATGTCAAGTCCTGGAAGAAGTCCCTACAGCTACACTGGCGCTTACAAGCCTGCGAGTGATATCATACTCTAAAAAAGTGATGAGTGGGAAGTGTGGGACGGAAAAGTGGGGGGGAGGGCGGTGGTGTGGGGTGTAAAGCATGTAAGGAGGAAAGAGAGAGAGAAGGAGAGTGAACTCGGGGCTTTTTTATAATAGGCTATCTCGGGCTAATTTCCCATGAGCATCTCTTAGACGAACGTGTCGAGTGTCTCTCAAGGGAGTGTTTACGCTTACACCTATACACGCACACACACACACACACACACACACACACAGAGCAGTGAAAGGGAGTCCCTTTTCTTTTTCTGTCACTTGAAAGCTCTCACAAAGGCAAGGTTGCTTAGTGAAAAGAGGTAAGAGCAAGTGTGTGTGTGTGTGTGTGTATGTGTGTGTGTGTTTATGGGGGAATAGGTGTGTAGTTTATTGCAAAGTGAGAGTCCCAGCTAGCAGTAAAAGCTCCATCTGCATCACCATGACAACAGCCCGGTAACAACAGGGAGACAACACCCATCTCAACCCTCCTAAGTGCCACCAAATGGGTGTGTGCAGCTGTGTGCGTTTGCATGCTTGATTACCTGCATATTTGATAGTGTGCATTTGAGCGAAATTCCAGCGTGTGTGTGTGCGTGTGTGTGTGTTTGTTATGTGTGTGTGAGAGAGAGAGAAACAGAAGCAGCCATTAGGGAGCAGGTACTGTCTGTGTCTCTGAATGATGGACATGTCCCTATTAGCTCTGCATGTATGTCCAAATGGGGAGTGGTCACTCTCTCTCTCTCTCTCTCTCTCTCTCTCTCTCTCTCTCTCCCCCTCTCTCTCTCACACACACACACACCGTTGCCTCCCCGTATGAATGGAACTGATACCTCAGCACGCTCTCCCACCGTTTGCGTCAGCCAATTGAACAGCTTGCTGCTCATTCTCCGGGAAGAGAGATGACATCATTTCTGGCCAATAGCATCATGGCTCTAGGGTGCGCTTCTTTCTGCCGGTCTGCACGAGCGGAGGTGTTGAGGAATTGTGTGTGCGTGTGTGCGTGTGTGTGTGTTTGTAACAGGGAGATAAAGCTGATTTAAATGCATCTTTGTTCTACCTATGGGAGCAGACTGTTTCTCATTTCCATCTCATCATGTGTGTTCTCCACTTTCTTTTTGTCCGTCTCATCCTCGCCCCTGTTGTCTTCTGTCCCGTCTCTGCAACTTATTTATGTATTTTTATTTGTTTACCAGTGATGAGAGGATATGCAAAGGTCAGCATTGTGTTTATAATGGCAGGTTATGTGTCCTTGTTTATTGTGTATGTGTCTCTTATCTTTCGCTTTATTTCCTCTACAGTTGCCTAATCTTTAACAGTCAGTGTGTTCACATGCATGTTAAAAGTCGGATTTTCGTCAGACTAAGACAATAATTCGGTTTTCTTAATGTCATGTAAACAGGTTGTTAGTCCGACTACATTCGAATCGGACTAGCATGACAATGTGATCCGTAGTCTGATTATTCCTGCATGTTTACGCTTAATTGGACTGGAGTCAGACTTAATTTCCTCCCCTGGTGTTTAATTTCCTTTCCGGTCTTTGACCCAGAAGTAGAAGGAGACGATGTATGAACTGCAGCACTGTTGCCGCGTCTTATTCAGCAACCACAGGAGCCCATGCTTGATCTAATTTGTATCTTGATTGACATGTACAGCAGCAGAACCACAGCACCATCCATTGTTTTTCTGTGACTTAAAGGTCAACAGGAAACTAATTCAATAAGCTCTAGCATATAGAGAGATACAGAGTCCAACATACACGGCCAATAAATCGACTTTCTCCTCCCTCCGCATGTATAGTCAGACTGGTCAAGTTGTCCGATTGCCCGTCTTAGCCGGACTACGGCCTTAGCTGGATTAAACTGTGCATGCAAACGAGCCAAGTGTCCTCACCATCATCTCTTTGCTGCTCGTGGGGTGTGTTTGTGTGTCCTGTACCAAGGTCTGTTGTGGGTCATTGTTTGTACTGTGACTGGGCAAACTGTGTGTGTGTGTGTGTGTGTGTGTGTGTGTGTGTGTGTGTGTGTGTGTGTGTGTGTGTGTGTGTGTGTGTGTGTGTGTGTGTGTGTGTGTGTGTGTGTGTGTGTGTGTGTGTGTGTGTGTGTGTGTGTGTGTGTGTGTGTGTGTGTGTGTGTGTGTGTACGTGTGTGTACTGACGCAGCAGTAGTGTAGGATGTCACTGTGACCGTGCGACTAACAAACATGATGATATACTTCCCCGCTGTGACCTTCCGTCCAAAGAGAGTGTTTGGAGACGCAGAGCAGACTCCACACATGGCACTCTTTGTGTCTGCATCCGTCCATTTGGAAGAAAATGTCCCTGCTGGTTGTTGAATCAACACGGGAACATGAACATGAAGATTGTTCTTACATACAGCTTGCAGAATGTGTGTTGTCAGCTGTCTGTTGTGCTTTTTTCTCCCCTTTGCTTTCCAGGCTAATCGTCTTTTCAGAGATTACATACACACATATATATATATATATAGCTTCATATTGAAAGGACGTACTGAGAACATGAAGCCCCTATGGATGTTTATCTTGTCAGTTTCTAAGCTTGCATTAAAGGACGTGTTAATGAAGTGTGAGTCCAGCTTTATATCACTCAGCGTCGTATAAATCCTTGCATCTAACTCCTGTTAAGTCAATCAGAGACAACATGGATTATTCAGGGGTTTAAACATCCCCAAAAATGATCTGCGAGGAACACCACATTTAAAAAAAAAACAACCGACAGCCTGCCAAGCGGCACCACAGTCTATCATAAGTCATATGGCCACAAATAATTTCTTCCCAGCAGAGTTTCGACGCGCTCGCCTCCTTGTGCTCCGAGGAAGTGAGATCTCCTCCTGTAAATGCAAACAGTGCAGTTTTTTAGGGCAGTGAATTTTGATTTGATCCGCTTTTGACTTTTATTTGAAGCTTAAATTTAAACCTAATCCCCGAACACCGGGAGGGGGTGTGAAATGCTCCATTTTCAAACAGAAATTATGACTAACAAACACACACACACACACATAGGCAATTTAATTAACTTTGTGTGTCTAGAAAAACAACAACAAAAAAGAAAAACTTCAAAAGCTGTGGTCGTGTTTGTCTATGTTTTCATTTGAATGCTGTTTCTTGGCCGTGTTTAATACGGCAAAACTGATTAATCCTCTGCTGTCACTCATTGATTAATTAATTAGATGCTGTGTCACCATATGTGTCTGTATCCATGGTAACAAGGCTGCGTGCGGTTCAGGCCACAGCCTTTATTGAAGTACAGTAAATAAAACAGATGTGTTAATTGTGTAATGTGTACAAGTCGATGTTCGTAATGGAAGGTTTTTAATTTAAATTAGAAATTCAATTGGGCTTTACGCTTGTCAGTCACGTTGATTAAATATGTGACCTAAATCACTTTTAATCCTCAAAAAAACTTATATTAACGCACCTAGAGCTTTCCATACATATCAAATATTAATGAATTTTTAACACTTTTAACCCTTAAATTGCCAAGTTTTGGCACGATGCACCTTCATTTTATGGTCTAAAAAAACACAATAAATTTATTATTTTCAATATACTTCATGCAAACTGGATTATTTTTGGTTTGATTATTGCAGCCTTGTATATCTTAAAGATTAGCAGAAACACGATGCATCAAAAATAGTGACGTGAACGGGTTTCAATGAGCACATTTTGTTGTTTAGGTGTGTTTAGTGTGAGTATTTCAGTTAACATTGTTTACAGTCGACTAGAAATAAAAGAAATACATAATAACAATTAAGAAAACTCAAAAATGCACCACCTGCTATAAATGGTTAACATAACATATGCAATATGCATGAAAAGAAGGATAAAATATGCTAGAAATGAAAAGCCTAAAGCACAAATATGTGTCTTTAAGGGTTAATATCATATGATTGACACAGATATACAGTATATATTTGTATTTATCTTCTTTTAACTCTTAACCAACCCCTCACAGTTCACTCCCATTATTGTCCCCTTCCCTGTTTAACTCCATGCAGTAAATGCATTGTGGGTTTGTGGTTTGTCCCCCTCACACCTGTCACTGTCAAGATAAATGGTACTAGTATGGATGGTAATGGCACCGGCCTGTGGTAAATGAAATGGAAGGAATGGATGTGTGTGCATGGATGTGTGTAAATCGGCATATATAGAACATCTGAGTTGGTCATGAGTGCTATAGTACTTATATATGCATATATATATATATATATATGTTATGTTGTACATAAACTATATGTGGTGTTAGGACAAATAACACTTAATATTGATGTGTCCTCAGACCTTCCATCCATCAGAGTGTTGACCTTTTACCCCCAAAGCTGACAAATTAGCCATTAGTGGTTCAGCCCAGAGAAGTGAGGATGACAGCGAGTGACACAGTCCTCAAGGGAAATGGCGTGTGTGTGTGATTGTGTGTGTGGGGGGGGGTGTCTCTTTGTGTCCACTTACAACACTCCACATTAACTTGTCACACAAAGAGACGGCGTGTTTAGAGACGTTTGGTGATATTAGTGATTCTCTCGATGATTTTTTTTGTTCATGACCCCTCTGCCCCCGCCCGTGCCTCGCACCTCTCCAAGCTGCCAAAATGAATGGTTAGATATGTATTTTTGAGAGGAGTGAATGAACTGCCCAAAGCATCTTTCAGCTGTCCCAGCTGGTGCTGGTTGTCTGACAGCTCCTGATTCGCTAGAAGACATTAAAGAGGATGTTTTGGGGTTTTTGTTTTTATCTGGAGGGAAATGCTGCTAAAATTAAAAAAAAGGACAATTAAAGTTGAACCTGATTCTTCAGAATAACAGCTGCAGAGAATTATGTGATGACATATTGGGCCGGTGTCGTATGAACAAAGCAGACAGACGCATATATTGTCAGAACCGCTGAAGACGAGATGAATGTGAGCACGTGTTTGTAAATTATTGATGTAATGCTTAATTTCATGCAGCTTTTTAGTTTTTACTCTTCTCCTGCTGCCTTTAAATGTGTCTCTGTCTCTGTCTCTGTCTCTTGTTTTGCTGATGGAACAAGGTGATTGCAACAACACACACACACACACACACACACACACAAACAGCCACACACTGACAGAGAGCGGCTGAGTGGATCCGTGAGGGAAAGTGCAGAGAGGGGGAATGATCTGATGTGTGGCTGAGAGATGACAGGTTAGAGCTTTAAGGAGGGATGTAGAGAGCGATGCGGGGAGAGGAAGAGAGAGACACACAATGCGATGGAGGGAATTTGTTTTACAACTAGTCCGTGAAGTGAATATGGTCAATGCGTGAAAAATGAGGATGTTCTCGGTGGAATTGCAGTGTCCCAAAATTCACCTGTGACCAAGTCATAATTGCATTTTTTTTTTTTTGTGCATACATTGGCTGAATGTTGACATTTGTGATGGTACATGCAGTAGATAGATGCTCCAGGTCAAGTCTACAAAGGCTTAGAGAAAGCAGCTTGTTTCTGTCACACAGCAGAAAGGGCTCTCAGTGCAGTACTCTGGACCATCTTCCAAAGACAGAAGCTAAGGTGTGTCCAAAAGAAAGATATTGTCAACCAGGCGGTGGCTCAGCACCACTTCATGGTGACTGATATTGATACCAATACCAATATTGCAATCAGAATCAGAATCAGAATACTTTATTGATCTCCGACGGGCAATTCTTGTGTTACAGCTGCACCTTTTCAAAGAGCATGAAAAAAAGGATAGAAATATATAAGAATAATAAAAAAGCGAACTAAATGGTTGTAATTTGCGTTGTTATACATACAGGTTATTGAAGAGTCCAGATGTGCTTCATGAACTATTTAGAACTTTGGATCAATCTTTGGATCTTATCAGTTTCTACGTTTTCCTTTTGTCCGTGTCCAATGTGGTGATTTGTAAGTGTAAATAAACCCCTAAATGACTTTAGAGCCAGTGTGCATGTGTATTCAGTCATTTTATCTGTTGATCCAGGTGTAAGTCCTCACAGTTAAGTTTAAAGTCTTAAATGTATACATGTATACATGAAAATCGGCGTATCTGCTACTGCGTTCACATTTTCTCATTGGCTGTTTTAGTCCGTGCTTGTCCAATCAGCAGAAGGCTCATTGTCCCAGGCTCCTCCCCTCACTGTTGCGCTGTTGTCTTTTATCTCTCCCCCATGTTGTGTGAGCACCATCTTGTTTCTTAAACAGCTTAAATTCAGAGTCAGATTTCACTCGTAGTGTACCGATACTGAGCGATGCACGGTATTATCGGCATGATATCAGTATGGACACGTATTGACCACAACAGTAGGCTAAATGGACTGTTTCCTCTACAACTGTTGTTTATTTATTTTGCTCAGTCAAATCTGATGCAGGGTCACAGGGAAAACATGTGTATATATATATATACGGTATCGGTATCGATTTCAGCCCAAGCACTACCGATATATATTGGCATACCGGATATTGGCAGAAAGTCCAGTTTTGTCCATTGATGTCAATGTTTTTAATGTGGAAAAATGGTAAATAAAGTTGTAAAAAAAAAAAAGGTCCAATATCGTGTATCCCTACTGATGCTTGTACTCAATACTGCATCGAGTCATCCGCATTGTCACTGATATAATCTGATGCTAGAATATCATGTGTGTCATGTAATAAATCGTCGTCACACTGCACTCAGCCGACACTCGGTGCTATAACCCTCGACACCGTGTCAGGATAAAAGCCAACTGTGGAAGGCGGCGGTGTTTGACTCACAGGCGGTGGTGTTGATGAGGCAACAGAGCCCGGATGAAAAGCAAGTGGAAAATAAAGTGTGGTAGTAAAGGAGACGCCACATGAGGTGGTGCTGTGTGTGTACATTTTGAGTGTTCTATAAATTGCACTGCAGTGAGGGAGGAGTGAAGTGTGTGTGTGAGGCACAGAAATATTTATTTTTTTATTTCCCTTCTCTGTGATTACTCTGAGCTTTGAGCAGCAGGGTCGGGTCAGCTGCACCAGTCAATAAACAATAGAAACTTGATTGTTGTCTATAATATTTGACAGAGCCAAGGTTTTATTCTTTAATTCTGTACATGTGTGTGTTTGCATGTTTATGACCGTCTGATTGTGAAGTTTTCATAATCTACAATACAAAGATTATAGATGGAGCATAGATTACATTCATGTAAGTCAGGCTCATGCTAAATCCTCAATTATATTGGTGGACTGTTTTTGCTGTAGGCAACACAAGCGAACAGCTGGAGACATGACTAAATGTTGTACTGCTTTACCCAAATCCTCTCAGCCATTTTGGCAGAAAACCAGATAAGCACACACTGTAATGTGAGTAAATTTAAAAGCATGAGTCACTGTAAGAAACACAGCAGAAATCAGCAGGACTGGGGGAGCTGCACTTTCTTTGTTTTTTTTGTTTGTTTTTTTTAAGCTTCTGCTGCGATTTTTCTATTGGATTTTAATTAATTTGGATTGAGTTCAGAATTTGACAGCCAGTGTTTGGCAGTTTCAAAAGAAATATTGTTTTTTTTTTTATAAAATTTGGCTTCAAATAAAAGTCTTTCAGTCTCCATTTATGGGTGAATTACTCTACAAACCACTAGGTATAATACAGCCAATAATACTATAGAAAAATATTAGGCACAGACAATCTTTCACACAATTGGGCGCCATTATAACTGCTCCAAACCTGCCATGTTTTCCCCCTCGGTGCTCGCCGCTGCACATGACAGAGCAAAGCACACATGGGGCACATTAACCTCTCTGTGTCTCACACACACACACACACACACACACACACAGCCTACATATTTTTTTCCTCAGGGATGTACCAGCTGGGGCATGCAAACTATGGAGTTGCCATGGCAACAGCATCCATAGGTGGGGCACTGCTGAGTCGACGTTTAACGAGTGGCGGGGTGTTGTGCCTGTGTGTGTGAGTGTGTTCAGTTTTTTTGTTTTTTTGGTTTTATTCTCCATAATGATTTTGTTTTGTGGACATTAATCATTCTATCGCGTCCACAGCTTTCACATATTACACACGGACAGATAACGGATATCTGCAGTCGGGCACAAAGAAGTCAATGAAAACAAAGCAAAACACTTATGTGCTGTTTTCTTTTTGATGTTGTTGTTGTTGTTGTTGGTCGGTCTCTCTATGTGAAGTGATTTCATATAAAGACTTTGTTTCCCTTTCTGCAAACTCTTTACATTGCCGATATTCAACCTGGAAATGATGACGTTCTCAATATGTCTTGTTTTGTCCACAAACGAGATGATTTCTGTGTTATATGGAGCAGAGAAACCAGAAAATATTTGCACATAAGAAATTAAAACGATCAGGATTCTTGTTTTAATCATGAAAAAAACCCTTAAAACCGATAAATCGATTATCAAAATAGTTGACGGTTCATTTAGTAACTGTTTCAGCTCTAATGTACAATAATTTAAAGTAATTTCAAGGTAAATTACATTTTTTTTATGTTTAAAGCCTCTTTTTTTTACGTGCAATAAATCCCATTTGTTTCAAGTCCAAGTCAACGATGAACCGTTTGTCAAAATCGATCATTTATCGTCCCATCAAAGAAAACGAGGCCTTTCAGCGACAACACCTTGAGAAGACTCTTCCGACAACATGCGCCACTGTATGTCCACAGAGAGCTTAGTCCCTGCTGTGAAAGTGTTTGCGTTAAGTCCACGTGCGTATCCAGTTACAGCCGCGCTGCTGTGTCATTAGTGGAGGTATTAAACTCGTTAGGATCGAATTAGCCTCCAGCAGGCTATCTCGTTTCATCCATAGAAATGTATAATTGAATTGAATTGAATTGAATTGAATCTGTGTAATCTCCAATCAGTGTCTGGGTGATGCCCTGATCTATAGCCGTAATGACTAAACACGAGGTCGCTCCCTTTGGTTAGTATTATGGGACACTGTCAGCCTGACTTTACACTTAACGTAACGGTTTCTATGTTTCTCTGGCTTTTTCTTGTTTTGCTGTGTGTGTGTGTGTATTTGTGGGGTTTGTGTCTCTGGGGATGCAGCTGGTTTCTTTTTTCCCCGCTTCCTTATTTTCCATGTGTGTGTGTGTGTGTGTGAGAGAGAGAGTAAGAGTAGCCTATAGGCCTGTTTAGCAGAGGAACTGCGGGGTTAGGAGGCGAGGGAGCGGCGTGCAGGCAGGAGTCGTACTCAGCAGTCAAACATCATTAAAATCTTATCTACTCCTGTGCCTGGTCGTGTGTGCGTGTGTGTGTGTGTGTGTGTTTGAATCTGTCCGTGTTTCAAGAGGATAAAATACATTTTTATGTTCTTCTTATATTTGCATCTGGGATGTGGAGGTGTCCTCTCCTCATCATCCCCTGCAGCGCTGTCATCAGCAAACCCTCGGCTGACTTTAGAAGACCAGGATGAATGAGCCCAGAACGACGGATACAATTGAATTCACAGGAGTGTCGGTATTATAGCTGCACATAATCACACTCATAATAACACAGAGCGGACGTTCGGCTTTCATTCAGATTGTCAGTGTCTATCTTTTAGATGATGACACACACACACTCATGTTTTACTCTCATTAATGACCCTTTTTTTATCAAAGTGCTGATAGATGTTTCTCAGCAGGTTGATGAGAGAGAGAGAAACAGTGGGAGGCAGAGAGAGGAAATAATTCTACTAAAAAAGTGTTTTTGGTCAGAAACTAAAAGCAGGAAATGAGGTGACTCAGAGAAGGAGACATTAAAATATGAATAGCAGGGGGTTTGGTTCATAGAGAAAAAGGCGAGTGCTGGCATTCATTTATATAAAAAGATTCTTTTACAGCCTGTGTTTAATTCTCATAGCTGTGTTCAGGTCTTTCCAGGCAGATGTCTGTGTAGACTTCCCATGGTTAGTCCTTTAAGTGCTACTGGACTTCTGTTAGGTTCTTGAAGACGTTTCGCCCCCTCATCCAAAAAGGCTTCTGCTGAATTCCTCTGGTGCTGAGTTTTCCTTGTGTCACAGAGGAAATTCTGCACCTTGACTTTTCCGGTGAAGAGTGGTGCAAAAGAAAATTTGAAATCCAATTTGAGTGTTATTACCGTGACATAATGTGCAGAAATCTTGTTGAATGAGCTCTAAGTGTGGTTTGGAAACGGTTTAATGAAGTCAGATTCCATTGCTTTGCTGCCTGGACTTCGGAAACCAATCTAGTCCGAACAAGGCCTTAGATTTCATTCACCCCCCCATCACTGATCAAAAATCAGACCCATGCCCCCTAAACCCACTCTATCCCCTCTTTAACAGTCTGTTCTCGTTGCCCAGCCACAATAATTCACATGACAGGAGAGAGGAGCTGATTAAGAACGTTTTCCCGACTGACGAAGGTCACTTTCAGTCGTAGGAGTAGTTAAGTTTTATGAGCAGAAGACAGGAAACTATAGACTTTGTGTCTCTCAGCTCACACAGTGGGGAATTATCGCAGCTTGGCGCCTCACAGGGGGAAGACATGTGCTAAACACCAAACAGAGCATATACTGTATACTGTACTGGAGCTTCATCACTTCCTCACACCCCAGCGATGATGTGTATCACGGCTGTCAGAAATCATGTTCTGAACTGAAGAGAGAGATCGGAATCACAATCGAAACAGCCGAGCAGAAGAAGAAGAAGAAGAAGAAGAAGAAGGGGAGAGAGAGAGAGAGAGAGAGAGAGAGAGAGATAGAGCACGCGGAGCCGTGTGGAGCAGAGTGCCACTTTTGCTTTGCACAGTTGCAGCGGGAATGTAGGTGTGTGTCATATCCAGTTCACCAGCTGTCACTCATTCCAGGGGGTCGCTTGTGTGATACCATCCTCCTGACTGACAGCTCACACCAGCACTCTTCACACACTGTACACACTGTACCCTGCTGCCTCAAGGGAGGATTAGATCCTGTTTGTGTTCGCACGTGCATATACTGTACAGTGTGTCTTGTATTTGTTACAACTTTAGCGTTGACCTTGTCAGGACCAGTCGTCGCCATGGTGAACAAAAACAGGAACTGGTTAACTCGTTAAATCGCTGGCGGCACGTTTGCACAAGCGCACTTTGCGTCACCGTAGTAACGCAACGTTTTGTGCTATCGGAAACAATATCTGAGAGCTGAGACGTTGCACGTCAATGCCAACATGCGGTTATTACGGTAATTTCCCTCACGCTGTTTGTGTGTGGGAAGAACACCTGTTTTTGCATATTAAACATTGAGAGACTCAAAAAATTGTTTTATACTGTGCAAATTTCTGTTGCTCTTGTGCAACCCTTTTTGTTTTTCTTCATTTTAAATTGTTAAAACCGTCATTTTAACATGCAGAAACTGTACATAACTGCCAGATATTGGAAATGATTCTGTAAAAATGGGCAAAAGCACTAAGTTACAGGACATTCTCCGGTCCTTTTATGGTTAAAATGAGCCAAAAATGTCCAGATGTTTAGGGCTCGGGTTTAAATTGTGGTTAGTTAGTTAGACATTTACCTGGTTATTGTTCGGGATATCACTTTGTTTGGGCTGTCCATGTGAATGTCGTGTCTTAAGAGTGTGTGTGTGTGTGTGTGTGTGTGTTATCCGTCTCATATTCTCGCTCTCTCGCTCATCGTAACCAAAAGTTGGTCGTCTGATGTTGCTATAGAACATCAGCGCGGTCATTTTCTTCAGGCTGTTTATTATTTATTTATTGACTTGAGTGCAAAGTGGAATCCGTACAGGAAAATGTACATTGAGAGCGGTAACTGTTCTTTTAATGGCAGCCCATATATATATATATATATATATATATATATATATACATATATATATATATATACAGTATATATATATATATATATATATATATATATATATATATATATATATATAGTATATATATATATATATATATATATATATATATATATATATATATATGAGAAACACTGGTCTCATTCCACACTTAAGTCGGTTTTTTATGGTTTCCACTTTTCAGTAAAAGCAAATAAAGATGTTGTCATGCATTTTTATGATTTGGTCATTTACCATCAACGCATTTAAATGGGACGTGAACATTAAAAAAAAAAGAATAAAAACATCTAACAACAAATTCAGGCTGGTATATAGGTTTTTTGGACTGACGAGAGCTATTTTATGCTCTGACAATTTAAAGAATTTCATATTTTTAAGTTAATGGATGGTAGGAAGACACGCCTCCTAGTGGAGTGGAGGTCTGCACACATCATTCAATAAATGAATTCCCCTCCAGTGCTTGTATACTAGGACAAGGCCAGTCGTCCACTGTAACTACTCTACTCTCCTGTAACTTGACGACACGACACTGTGCAGGGAAAGTAACAGACTGACTGTTGGCACAGTCATCAGGGAGCAACCACAGCCTGCGATTGAACCCTCGACACATTTCAAACCTTGTTTAAAAAGTCCTTAAATGTATGTGAACATTTTAAAACAAGGTTTTAAAAAACATTTAAGAAATTCGCTCTATAATAAGTATGAGACCAGGGTGGGTGATAAATGCCAGATAATTAAAAAACAGAGTTCTGCTCCTTAATGAAAGTTGAAGAAAACTTTGGTGAAATGATAAATAAATAAATAATATAAATAAATATCTCAAAGTATGTTTGCGCAAGTCGACATTTGTTATGTCGCTATTGAAAAGAAAACTGTATTGTGATATTGTCATTGAATCAGTGCCCAGTCCTGGTCTGAGAAATGATTAACGAAAGACTGATTAACTGACTTTAACACTAAAAACACAAGTTGGGAGTAAGGAACGCACGATATTATCAGGACAATATCGGTCTCAGCAGATATATAGGCTTTAAAATGTGTTAGCGGATATGAGTAATGACTAATTGTTTTGATGCTTATTTATTTTGCCCAGTGAAGATATTTTATATCCCCGTCTGCTGTGACATGAGTATAAACTGAGTAAATGACCCCTGCAGTTGGGGGGAAAAAGGAATCACTGAAATATCTGGATATCGGCTAAAAGTCCCACTATCGTGCGTCCCTTGTTGTGACCGCTCAACCTTGTGAGTTAAACACAAACCTCACGAGTGCAGATATGGATTTTATTTGTTTGTTTGTACGACGAAGGTCAAGCGAGTCCATCTGCCCGTATCTCCAGTCTCCAAGTAAATCCCCAGAATAATGATTTGACGTGCCGAATAAAAAGTCAAGGTGTCGGATAAAAAAAAAAGAAAAAACAGCGTGTGCCCTTGCAACAGCAATTTCATTCACTTTGACGCCACGCAATCATCACCTCGCTCTGAAAAGGCAAAAGGTAAATAGAAAGGTGTGATGTTACGAGCGCTCCTTTTACTGCTCCTATCATTTTACACGTGATTTAAAGACCATTATACTCGTGTGAACCACTGTGAATATAACAGTGGCAATCAGGCTGGAGGGCGCAAAGGGATTACATCAGTCTGGAGAGGGGGGGGGGGATGTCTGATAATGTGTGTGTGTTGGTTGGTGGTGGGGAGAGGGGGTATATAAGGATTCAAGGGTCTTAATGCATTAATCCTGGTTTCTATCCTCTAAGAGGAGAGGTGGAGTTTAAGGGGAAAAGGAGAAAGAGGGAGCAGATCAAAGGATATCAGCATTTGGAGCCCTCACCTCAGTGTGTGTGTGTGTGTGTGTGTGTAGGATTTGGGACCCTCACCCCTCCACACCCAGCTCTTTCCTACCCCCACTGCCGCCACCGCCACACATTGTGTTACCATGACAACGGGGTGAGAGGCTAGCCCGTGAGCTGAAAAAAGAAAGAAGGTGCATTCTGACATGAGCTCTCATCTGAGCGCTGCAGTCTGTTCTCAATGCATTCTTTTTTTCTTTTTTTTTTACCACAGTTGAATTCGTTTTTTAATTTATTCCCCCCCGAGACTTTACCTGGGGAGGGGGTGCGGGGTTTAAACTTGTCAGCTGTTATCCTCCACTACATTTCTCATTCACGCCATCACTTGGTGTTGTTTGTTTTCACTGAAGATTCCCTTAAATGTGCTTAAGGTCGTTGGATTTATGCTCCTTCTGCGAGAATTAGCAAACAAATTTGTCATCAGCATCGACGCCGTGCTGATTTATGCCGCATGAGTTGCTCCTCCGCTGTCTGTGGATTGTACGAGTGTGGATTTCTCTTTAAAATTGCCAATCGAGTTGTGTTCATGAACTTTTTGTTCAAACCCAAACGTTGTTGTCCTGAAAATGTTATAAACGAACGTGCAAACTGGACAGAATAAGCAGTGTAAATATGTGCACATATCTTGACTTTCTCCTTTTTTGAGTGATAGCAGTGTCTGTTGTCCTCGGCGAGGGTGTGGCTGGTGATGAAAGTGTTTAATTGTCCTGCAGCGAGGAAACAGGCTCGAGTGCACGTTGGTGTAACTTCTGTGATGGATCACACCGTGTTGTCGTCTATAACTCATATTCACACGCTCACACACGCCCCTCAGACCCATGTAGGCCTGACTTTCCTCCGTCTATTGAAACCGGGGTTTTCAAACATACGGCCCCGTGGGCCAGAACTGGCCCACCCAAGGGTCCGATCCGGCCTGCAGTCTGCTCATTATGTGCTCAAAACTCAATTTGTCAGTTCCAGATATCTTGTGGATCCACTGGGATCTGTAAGTAGAGCTGCAGCTAACAATTATTTTCATCATCGATTCATCGTTTGGTCCATAAAATATCAGAAAACCTTTAAAAATGTTGATCGGTGTTCGTCAAACCTGGAAATGATGATCTTCTCAAATGTCTTGTTTTGTCCACAAACCAAAATCATTCACTTTTAATGATTTCTTTGTTCTCCAGAGCAAAGAAATGAAGGAAATGTTCACATTTAAGAAGCTTAAACAATCAGAAATCTTGTTTTAATCATGAAAAAAGCTTTCAACTGATTAATCGATGATCAAAATAGTTGTCGAGTAATTTAGTAATCGATTAAGCTCTGTAGGTTATGTTAAACGTTATATGGAGATCTTGTTGTTTATAGGTTATTATGCTGTTATTTTTACTGGTCCGGCCCACTTGAGATCAAATTGACCCCTAAACTAAAAATGAGTTGGACACCCCTGATTTAAACTATATGTTTTTGCACGTTATAATAAACATTTGAGGCAAAACAAAAAGAAAATGAACAGTGCCATGTAGAACTCACACGTACTGTATGTATAATATGGATGAATTTGCACACACATGATGAACACACATGGGCCACATGGTTGGTGTAGTGGTTAGCACACTTGGGCAAGGTTCTCCACGTGTGTGTGTGGGTTTTCTCCGGGTTTTCCAGTTTCCTCCCGCAGTCCAAAGACATGGAACATGGGGATTAGGTCAAATTGGACGCTCTCAATTGACCAATGGTGTGAGACTGTGAGTGTGAGTGAATTGTCGCCCTGCGATGGACTGGCGAACTGTCCAGGGTGTGACCCCGCCTATCGCCCGGTCCCCGCCTACCCTCATGTGGAGGAGAATGCATGGATAAACACACGTGTGAAATTGAATTGAGTCAATTTCCCTCACACACAGACACACACACACCAAGCTCTTTTTCCTCTCTGTATCCTCTTGGGAAAACTAAGTCCTGCATCAGCTGCTAAATTACCTGAACTCTCTCATCTGCTAATGGGCTACCTGTCTTCCTGCACGTCTGCCCTTAATGTGTTCCTGCTCTGTGTGTGTGTGTGTGTGTGTGTGTGTGTGTCTGCTTCACTTCCTCTCCTGTCTGTCCCTCCTTTGATTCATGACATGGACTATTTTTTTGCTCTGTCAGTGAGTTGTGTCATTTTCACACGTGTTTAAAATGAAGGGATGACCACGCGCCACAATGGTGCGGTGCATCCATCAAACTGATACACACAGCAAAGTAAATACGGAGCGTGATTGCAGACTGCATTTGCATTTCAATCTCTCTTTGCCACTGTTATTGACTCTAATGGCGTAGAAGACAGTAGCAATTAAATTTATATAGTAATGGCAGGAGGAGTGGAAGCAATGAGAGCTATAAAATGAGCAAGAGAACAACAGCGGCAGGGGCAAATCACCGAAATAGCATTGTGGAAGTATTATAATTGTAGTTGTGGTACCGGCAGTATTAGTACTGGTTGCCTGGTATTGGTTTTAGTTGTATTGTAGCTGAAGTCAAAGTACAAATTGTATGAATAAATATGTAATTGCGATTATTTTGACAGGAGTTGCGATTGCGAGATTCAAGATATCATTATTCTCATTTTCATTAAAAAAAAACATATTTAAAATGATTACTGTATGAACAAAGATGTTTGGTAATAGTTCGATCAGTTGTTAATTCATAGTTGTCATAGTAGTTGTATGAATAGTTGAGGGTGTAAGAAAAAGAGTGATTGATTGTGATAACGATGATAAAGTCCTGACTAATATAAGTGAACCATTAGTAGTTGTATCGTAGGTGTTAGTGCCGTTTGACCCAGTAGTAGCAGCAGCTGCTGCAGAATGTCCTCGACAAGCCAACAGTGCAACAAACACAAGGACACGTTGCCATGGCAACCGAGGAGTCGCCATGCTAGTCATCACAACAGTCGTAGTAATACCACGTTTCCCTTTTGTATTTCTATAGTCCAAATACTTGTCTCGTATTCTTTTCTCTCAGCTTTTGTGAACTCCTTTATCTCCCGCTCTTCTCTGCAGAAAAGACACCGTGTGAAGGGTTCAGATGGATGACGGGCGTGTGCGTGTGCGCGTTCGTCACATACATGTGCCATATTCCTTAACCCTCACATATTGGAATTTAACGACGCCGATGTTCTCTCGTGTCTTTGTTTGTCCTTGTCGCATCACTTTTGATTGTCTGTCCATTCCCAGTCCTCTCTGTCACCGTGTCCCCGCTCATGTCAGTCTATTGCTTGAACTGTATCATAAATAGAGCCCCACTGACATTTCAATTTACCCCAACACCCCACACACACACCCCACACACACACACACACAGATGCACACGCACCACCTTCACTGTTGAGCATCACTTCAGTGGCGAGGCTCCTCTCGGTTTCCACAGAGACAAGGAAAAGCAATAACTGCACACTTGACCTCTCTGCTCTTTTATTGGCCTCTTCTCCCCTTTACACTCACACTCACACACACACACACACACACACACACACACATACATATATATATAGATATACATTCACACACCTCAAATCTAATCTGGGAGAGTGAGCCTCCATTGTGATATTCCTCCATCCTTCCCTGAGGCCCTGGAGAAGAGAGGAGGAAGAGAAGGGCAGATGGGGGGGGGGTAGAAGTTAATAATGACCTGGAGACGATAACATCGATTATTTTGCTCATGTAGTCTCCGCGTATCGCACACACACACACACACATACACACATATGCATTTCTGATGCTCGCTCACAACAACAACAGTGTCACAGTGTACTGAAACTTTATGGCGGTGTGGTATTGAAGAAGAAGAAGACGGGAAAAGAGAAAGAGAGAGAAAAGAGATGAAGGAGCGTATTGGGGGAAATGACAGGGTAGCCTTAGCGACAAGACTGTTTACTGTTTATTTTGGTCTCCACTCTCATTTCTCTTGATATTGGCAGAGTCAAGATTATTTCCTCTCTCTGTTTATTCCTGAGTGGATTTCTGTGTTTTGTGCATATTTGTGTAAGTGTATGTGTGTGTGCGTGTGTGTTTGTGTGTGTGCCCTGTTTGCCTCCTCTTAGATCATCCATCTCAACTCAGTCTTTCCAGAGTCTCCTGTTGTTATGGCGTCTTCACATAACATCAAGGTCCCAGTGTGGGATTTACTGTCTCTGTGTCCGTCCACCTACAGCAAACAACTGTTGACTGCCGTTGATGCTGTGTATATATATATATATATATATATATGAACACTTTCTCTTCTTCAGGACCACTTCACGCGTGTTTACTTATCGTTGGCCTCTTATTGTGCGGCTTTAAACAAACCATGTGCAATATGCAAAAACCTCGACTTATGCCGCTTTCGTTATCTCTCGCACGCACACACACACACATGCAACGCTGAGTCTTTGTGTTTGTCCGTAAATAAGTATGAAAATGTTCAGTGGAATTTATTTCCATGTTTTACAAGCCTGATTTCCCTCGAGCGCAGTTCTTTGTGCAAACGGGAATAGGAAGCTTTGAAATCAGAAATCTGATCCAGTGGTTTGTGTGCGTGTGTGTGTGTGTGTGTGTGTGTGTGTGTGTGTGTGTGTGTGTGCGTCATTACAAGCCATCCTCCTGTGTGACCGTCGCTCAAAAGCTAAAGCGAGGTCTCTGCAGTAAATGAGAACAATAAGGGCTTAATCATGATGATTTGTGCATCGGTTCTTGTGTGTGTGTGTGTGTGTGTTGCTTCCCTGCAGTGTTGCCTTCTGCACGTCAGTGTTTGTTGAAATGAAGCCACACAAGCATCACATATTTTAATGTCTAAAAACGTGTATTTTTATGTTGAGAAATAACCCTCTGAGAGACAGCTATAGATACTCTGATGACACTGATGTCTTTCCTTTCCTCCGCATGTTGCCTTCGTTCAGTTCTCCAAGGAGAAGTACCTGCTGGAGTCTCCTCCGGAGAAGCTTCGCAAGGAGCTGGAGGAGGAGCTTAAACTCAGCCCCGCTGACATCAGGAGCCATGGCTGGTACCATGGGCACATACCCAGAGAGGTAAGCGCACACACATTCACGCACAAACATGCATGAATGCATAGTGGAGCTGAAAAATGTTTGTACTTTTTAAATTGAAATTGCAACATAAAGCGAGGCCGTTTGCAAATGGCAACAGCTGCAGTTTAATTCTCCTCTTTATGTTTATTTTATCACTGCAAATTAAAAAGTTCTGCTATCAGAATGTGAGTAGTTTGAGTGTTGATAGTGTGTGGCTTTGCTCCATCACATACTGTAGAACAGCATCTCAGGAACAGAAATGTCAACATCATCATAATGAAACTTAACCCAAGTGCACAAATAAACGTGAAAATAAACATAAAGTGTACACTATTTTAACAAATGTATGCATTCAAGACACTCTTATCAATATTTACCCCTTTTAAACATCTTATTTATCACTTTTAACCATATTTTAAGGTTGTGTTTACTTACATAACCATGAATTTGTTACAAACCTACAAGACATTAAAGGAAACCAACCTCTTTAGACAGTTACACAGTGAATATTGAGCTGAAGTTAGATATTTTCCCCCAAAATCATCCAGCCAAAACATCTACACTGATATGATTTGATGAAGATGTCACCATGGAGTGCGCAGCCTATTATTACCTTTTATAATATCACAATATAACATCAATAGATTCACTGAAAATGCGATTTTACAAATGAGTTTTTGAAAAGAAACACCGAACTTTCCCCTGTGCAGAAATCCCATTTATCATTTGTCATCTTGCAAATTATCAGTTTTCAGTCCTGAAGTTATTAAGAAAATAATGAATCCTGGATCAATACTGTAAGTAAATAAAAAAATAAAGAAAGGATTAACCGCTGCAGCAGTTTTCATTTCATAATGCATTTTAATATAATTTGAAAAGCCGTAACTAGTTGAGCTAAAAGTGACAAACATAATAGTGTTTCTGTGCGTGGCGATGTGGTTGCATTGGCTCAGCGGTTACTCGGCCAAAGTCTGTGGCTTTGAAAGCGCAGTTTAAACGCTTTAGACACAGAATGACACTGATGAATGAATCCCATCGTCTGTCACAGCTCAGTAGAAATTGCTTTAGTGTTCAGAGGGAAGGAAGGAAGGGGAGACTCTGCCAAACGGACAGCTGCACGTGTTGCCGATCGGCGCAATTGAATTTCACAGCTGGTGACTAAGACACAGATACAAGACACGGGGGGGGGACACACAACAAGAGACCTGTGCGCACACGTCACATGCACATGTGGAGGGTTCTTGTAAATAGACCCAGCTCCTGTCTCTCCATCAGCCTCTGCTCTCTCTGTCTTTCACACATACACACTGATTCAAATCAGCCATCTGTGAGTGTTTCCTCTTTTTTGATTTACATAAAATATTCATGTATTCATAGCTTTGCCCTGGTGCAAAGTTGGGGGGGAAACCCCTGAATAAACAATACTTAATGACTGGATCTCGTCTACAACTGTACACCAGCGTTCCCAAATCCCCCTCTGTCCCTTCCGCTCGCTCTCTTCATCCTTTTATCCTCTAAAGTTAAATCTATATAAAGCATGTGGACGAGTCTTTCGTGTCAGTACAAAAAGTTACTCATTTACTTTGTTCCACTATGTCATGGAAAAGTAACTTTTTATTGAATAAAATTCACCCAACAACAACAACAACAACAACAACAACAGCAGCAAAAACCCTCACCAGAAGTTGAGAGCCTCTCATTTTGAGCTTTTCATCTGAGTATATACTGCCCCCTGCTGGTGCCCAGTGCTCTGTGCCGCACTGAATATTTGATGTCTTCTGTTGGGGTAAATTTATAGTGATGCACAGCGTTATCCCTCATCAGAAGTCTTTTACTTTTACAGGGCAACATTGCTGAGTTTGTGTAATGTTTGTCTCCATTAAAACATGAACGCCGGATCAATATTTGTGATTGCCTCTCTCGCAGACACCACTGACACATCGGCGGCGTTTGGTATTAGTGAGAGAAACAGCCTGAAGCTGTCCCATTCACATTAAATGGGGAGATGTTTTTTTTTCTTCTCTCAATTGCCTGTTCTGTCAATAAAACTAAAATAATAACGTGGGTTTTTTTTAACAGAAGCTCAAGTCAACAAAACGAGAAAATCATTACGGCTATTGTCCTTGGCATGTTATCAATCATCGCCGGTTCCAACTGTGCATAGCGCGAGCAGTTTGGCAGCGAGGGAGATAGTTGTGTTTGTTCAGCAACGCAAACTGTCCTAGGGCGCTGTCATAAATAATCATGATTCCCTTATTTCAATTATTCAACAGTGTGTGTGTGTGTGTTTTGATACTGAGTGAGTTTTATTTCACACTTGTTGTTTTCTCTCTCTCTCTCTCTCTCTCTCTGTCTCCCCGTCCAGGTGTCTGAGACTATGGTTGTGCGCAACGGCGACTTCTTAGTGCGCGACTCTCTGACCAATGTGGGCGACTACGTTCTCACCTGTCGATGGAGTAACGAGGTTCTGCATCTGACGATAAGCAAAGTTCTGGTGAAATCCAGTGAGACTAAGGTACGGTTTCCCCTTTCTTTGACGTTATCCTGTAGTTTTCTGCAGGCAGAAAACAACAGGAACAAGTGTCGTTGCATATTGTCCATAGTTTCACTCATTCATTCATTAGTTTTCTACCGCTTTAACCTCCACATGACGACGTACACCCAGTGCACAGGGCCACATAGAGAAAAGCATCACCATTCACTCTCACACTCACACCTACGGTCAATTTATTAGAGGGTCCAATTTGCGTCATCCCCAAATCGGCATGCTTTTGGACTATGGGAGGGTTAGGGAACCCGGAGAACATGCAGAAAGACCCTTGTATCATCGATACTTTGTTTAATGCTAACCAAATGATGAAGTTAATTGGCTACATCCATATTTACAGTTAAGAAAACTTACCATTATTTGTCTATGAACATGCATGTCTGTCACATCTGTAAAAAAATATCTAGAGCTGCAATTCACGGTTATTTTCATAATTGACTAATCTGTCAATTATTTTCTCAAACCTGGAAATGATGATGTTCTCAAACGTCTTGTTTTGTCCACAAACCAAAATGATTCACTTTTAATGATGTATTTGTTCTCCAGAGCAAAGAAATGAAGAAAATACTCACATTTGAGAAGCTTACACGATCGGAAATCTTGTTTTAATCATGAAAGAAGCTTTGAACCGATTAATCGATTATCAAAATAGTTGTCAATTAATTTAGTAATCGATTAATTGTTTCAGCTCTAAAAATATCTTTTGTAAGAAAGGTCTCTTAATCAGCCTCAGCTCTCTAACATGTGCTTCCTGATAACTGCAGGTCCATAAGGTGGTGCATTAAACGCCTGCTGCTCTCGTGTCCTCCCCCTCAGGTGCAGTACATGTTGGAGACCGACAGTTTCGACTCGGTCCAGGAGCTCGTGCGGTATTACATAGGCCAGCGCAAACCGGTCTCCCAGTCCAGCGGCGTCCACATCTACTGTCCAGTGAGCAGAACTCTCCCCCTGCGTTACCTGGAGGCCACGTTCGCATTGTCCAACAACAAGCAAGGCTCCGGTTACTCGCCATCCAGCCAGAGGGGAGCGTACATCAAGAGGAGGAGCGTCACGATGACCGACGGGCTGACCACAGAGAAAATGATACCACACAGGTGAGCGGGGGGCGAAGGCGAAGAGGTTAATAATAATAAAGGTTAATAATCCTTCTTCAGTATTTTCATTGTTTCATTCTTGCCTTGTGTCACTGTGCGTACACGATCAGTGACTCAGACAGTCCCAGTCCAGTTGGGACTCCGGTGGCACCGCCAGATCCAGAGCTGGAACCTGTGCCCAACAGCAGGTCATGTGTTTGAGTGACACTAGTCTTGTGTGTGTTTGACCACTAAACTAGTGAACGTGACTCCCCCACACCCCCGTGGTCCCCCTCACTTCACCTCCCGTAGTTACGAACGTTAGTGATGTTGTACAAACGACTTGTTCGCTCGACCACTTCTGCACTAGATCACTTGAGCTACAGCCAGGATGTTTGGAACGGGAGACGCAAAGAAGGAGCAGAGAAATATTCAGTTTTTATACAGTACGGGACAACAACGATGCAAAGTGTACCAAGTGTTCTGCTCCTGCTTTTAAGACTTATTTGTCAATCCCACAATGATATTTCTGTGTCATGCAGTCGAACAACTTCTCTTTGTGGTTCTACCAGATAAAACAACGTCTCTCTGTTCTCTCACCCTAGCATTTTCATCCTGAGCCACACTTTGTTACACGTTCCTCCCTGAGTTTCACTCCTTGTGTGACGTTTCCTTCACTAACTTGGCCACTTTTCATATATACTGTACATACATTTTTATATATAGTATATATATATATATATTTATAGATATTTATTAAAAAAACTCCTTTATGCTCTGTTTGCAGCCCGTCCACAATCCACCACCACAAAGATGCAATGCGAAACTGTGCGATGAGCATGGACCAGATCCAGGAGTACCGCTGCCCATTGTCACCTGTTGGGGAAACCCCGATGTCGCCTGCGTACAGTGCGAGTAAGTGTCGCCAACGCGCCCTAAACTCTAGGCACGAGATTCACATTCACCCTCAGATTCCTCAGCACTTCACCCACATGCAGATTTTGAGTGGATTCTCTTGGTTTTTCAGTCACCAGGCAGCGAGCCCTCTCGGGCGGCCGGGTGCTAGCGGTTGTCCCTCCCTCCCCTGTGATGCGTCACTCCAGCGACCCTCAGCTCAGTCCCTCGGCCGGTAACAACCCTCCGGAGCACCCCGCGCACACCTCACATTCGGCGCACTCCTCGCCTGCCCATCATCCCAGCTACCAGTCGCATTCCTCAGAAACGGCGGGGAGCTACTGTGACCTCAGACCCTGTCCCGCCGGGCCCCCCAAGCCCCCGACTAAGAGCTACGTGGAGAGATTGCGGGTTGAGGAGAGGAAGGAGGAGGGCGCGAGGGAGGGAGAGGAGGTGTTCTGCACCCCACAGATGGAAACAACTTCCTCGTTCAGGCCGTCCAGGTACGAGACACAAAGACATCTCTCGTGACTCATGGACTCATGAAAAGTCAGAAGAAATAAATGAACACACAGTCCTTTTTTCCACTTGCAACACACAAAGTGATAATTACACTAATTACATTTATTAGGAAGGTCAAGCTCTTTATGTCATTTGTGAACCAAAGCAGGCTGTAGAAATAAATTGGGGTCATTGAGAATAAAAGGTCAAGACATCTGTTGACATTTTGTCATAAGGGCACAAATGTGAGAGTGAGGCACTGCAGTACACAGCCAGAGTAATGAGTGAGCGGAGACTTGGGGGAAAAAAACAGACTTGAGTAAATGGCTGGCGCTCCTCTGGGAAATAGCTCAGGGGCCACGCTTTGTTCCGTGGTCATAGACACGGCAGATATGGGATGTTGTTTGACTTACAGTGTCACTGGAGGACACAGTCGTGTGTGGGGTTTTGTGCAAAAGCGTCAGCAAAGGAGATGAAGCGGGCTTTGGACAACTCAGAGTCTGCTGTGGAATAATAGTGCCGGGGGATTATTGTGAGGTATTTGTTAGCACTGCTGGGAGAACTAGAGCTAAAAGCGGTGAAGGCTCAGCAGATGCACCAGTTCATTTAAACTAGGAAATGGGTATAATTAAAGTTGCTTTAGAATAATATGTATTAATAGCTCTATATTCTGACAGACATCACTTGGGGTTTGCTGTGTTAGGGTCCACAGCCACTCAGAAGCCAGAACCCCACAAAGAGACAATCCTCCAGAGGCTTGTGAGTTTAGGCTGTTTGCCCCCTGGCAGCAGCAGCAGACAGGAAGTTGAGCCAAACGCTGACATCATCGACTGCAACTTTTAAGACCCCGTGTGTCCCTTTACCCCTCCCCTTTCCAGTGTATCAGGCGCCTACAGTGGCCTGTTCCACCTCCACACTGTAAACAGTTTTTTTGTCGATGCTCCGGCGCAGGTACGAGTCTCGCCTCATGCCGGCTGAGAATAAGCCTCTGGAGATGTCGGTGCTGAAGAGAGTCAAAGAGCTGCTGGCTGAGGTGGATGCGAGGACCGCGGCTAAACACATCACCATGGCGGACTGCACGGTAAACACACACACACATGCACTAAACGTACACGCACGTACGCACATTTATAACAACTCACTAACAAAAACTGATGTTTCTTAACCCTCGGACCAGGTGGCCAGAATACTGTGCGTGAACTCGGAGATGCAAAGGATGATGGGAGTGTCCTCAGGGCTGGAGTTACTGACGCTCCCACATGGACATCAGCTGAGACTTGACCTCATGGAGAGGTACATACGCTCCTTTTTTTTTTCTCCCCCCCCCCGCTGTTGTCTTTTATGCATCACTCACTGATTTCTTCAGTAATTCAGATATTGATTACCTCTGCCCCGCAGTTACTCTCCCGCCGCTCGTCTACAGTCGTCGTTTATTCTTATCTTTGCCATCTCAGTCTCTTCTCATCTTCCGCTCTCCTGGTCACACACATACGCCGTATATAAGAAGGCACTGAATAGCCACGGATTTGACTCTGAGTGGACGTCGATGCATAAAAAAAGAGCCTATTTCCTTCTTCATTTACGATATCAGTAAACATTTTCCCGAGAGTTGACGATCCCTATCGGTTTCACGTCTTTTGCACACGATATAATCGTGTTTAGAGGAGGATAGATGATAAAGCACGGCACATATGGTTTACAGCTGATATCGTCCAGTTATAACCTGGAGACACCTGCGAACGTCTGTGTGTAAAGCGTGAAGGCCTCCTGTGGGTGAGGTCACGACCAGTTACCTCTCGCTTCCACAATCTGATAAATAATAAACACAAGAGGAGCTAATGTTATAAAAACTTAATGTGATGCATTAAACTGTGCAACACAACTTATTATTATTATTATTATTATTATTATTATTGTTCTTATTGTTATCATTTGAGGCAGAGGAGTCAGTGCTACATCATTACAATCTGCCACAATGTGACTCTTTTATTTTATCCTTTATCCTTTATTTTTTTTTTTTTTTGTAGATTCTACACCATGTCCATCATGATGGCAGTGGACTTGCTGGGCTGCACGGGCAGCACAGAAGAGAGGGCGGCGCTGCTTCATAAGACCATCCAGTTAGCGGCCGAGTTGAAAAGCAACATGGGCAACATGTTTGGCTTCGCTGCTGTGATGAGAGCCCTGGAGTTACCGCAGGTCAGAGAGCTACTGATTTAAAACAAAAAGTCACCATTTTCTCTCCTCAAGTGCATTATTTCAATGACTATTTCTGGTTTGTTTTTCATGACTTCACAGATTTCCCGCCTGGAGCAGACGTGGGTGACGTTACGGCAGAGACACACAGAGGGCGCCATTTTATACGAGAAGAAACTCAAACCTTTCATGAAGAACATGAACGATGGCAAAGGCAAGATTCTCCCTTACATGTACTATTAATAAGTATTTGTATTGTATAAGTGTGCGTGTGGATTTTACATTGAATTATTAGTTTGAATTAAATGGGACTAAATTGACCGTCGATGTGAGAGTGTGAGTGGGGGGTTGTTTGTTGTTTGTGTCCCACAGTGTACCCCGCCTATCGACCTATGTCATCTGAGATTGGCACAGTGCCCACCCTCGACCCTCATGTGGAGGATAAAGTGGTAGTAAATGGATGGAGATGGTTGGATTATTTCGAATTTCCTTTGCTTTACAGAGTCCAGTGTTCTGTCCAGCACCTCGTTCCCCCACATCATTCCCGTCCTGTCGTTACTGGAGCGTGGCCTGGCGCTCGGCGAGACGCTGGAGCCGTGGGAGAGCGCGGAGGTCGGCGTCGACGTGGTCATGTACCACCTAGAGGCGGCTCGCACCATCGCACATCACGGGGGAATCTACAGAAGCAACGCCGAGGCCAAGCTGCAGGGTAAGTGGTAGCCTCTGCTCTGACTCATCAGCGGACACACGAGGACCAGAGGAGACATTCTGCAGTTTATTATTATTATCTTCACCCTCAAAGGATTCGCATTTAATTAGTTGTCTGTTACAGATGATTAAAGAGACAAATGAACGCAATAATCAATCAACAAGGGGGGGAAATCTAATCAAAGCACACTTTTACTATTAATCTAAGGCACATCAAAAACTACAATACACACCAATAACACTGAGGCAGCAAAGGGAGGGAGAGGCTGAGCATGAGCATGTGTGTGTTACATGTCATGCTGATGTATTAGCGATAATAAAGATCTGTGTCATCGTGACATAGCTGATTTGATGCGGCGAGTGTGTGTGTGTGTAATTGCGATGTTGACCGTATTGATCCCTAATTCTCTCCTATTGGTTCTCAGTTTGAGGTCATTACTGGTTTATTGAGCAGCCTTTCAGTAACTATCAATTCACATCTTTGTTTTCCGTTATATGTTGCCATCGATCAGCCCTGACCTCGGTGTGCTCCTCACATCGACTGAGCGAGGGAGCTCACTTAACGCCTCTGTTGGAACTGTTAATGTTCAAAGACCTGGGATCTAGGATTTTGTTTTGTTTTATGTTATTGGACAGTTGGGAGGGAGGCCCTGTGTCACCGTGGAGGGATAGCGGGTTGTTACTGTGACGCCGTACTTCAACAGCTTCGTTCTTTATCTCAGGAAAAGTCTGCGTGACCAGATTATCCCTCACTAAGGAGCCTTTTTAGTGCCTTCAGCTGCTTCCTGTCGAGTCAGGGTTATTGTTAACAGTATGTGTGACAAACTTAAATGACTTGTTACATAATGCACTAAGTGTCCATTAACATTTCCAACTACATTTTACGTCTAATGTTTATTTTATGAAGTGTAAAAAAATCAGAGACACACCGTAAAACTTTTCTCTGCCATTTTTTATTCGAGAGTCGGTTAGTGTTACTTCTAGGAAGTCAATTATAAACCTATAAAATGTGTTTAAATATCTGCAAATGTGGATTTTTTTGTTGTTGTAACTCCTCTCTTTCCCTCTCCTCCTCCTCCTCCTCCTCCTCCTCCTCCTCTCCAGGACTCCAGGAGCAAGCAGAAATCCACGAGATCTTCCAGACAGAGTTTCAGATGCGTCTCCTGTGGGGCAGCCGCGGCTCCGAGGGCAGCCAGTCGGAGCGCTACGAGAAGTTCGACAAGGTTCTCACCGCCCTCTCACACAAGCTGGAGCCTCCCGTGCGCCACAGTGAGCTATAGCACATGACCCAGTGGCCCCGGCATCAAAGAGACACCTCCATTTTTTTATCACTCTCTTCTCATAGACGTATACAAAGTCTTGTTTTGCATCACGGAGTATGATGTGGAAGAGTCCAGTATGAACACGGGGGGGGGGAAGGGGGAGATTGGACGAAGCGGCAGCTAAAAGAGCATGTGCACCGAGCACTGTAGGAACGTTTGCACTGACTGTGGACTCCACTTAAGGCACGGAGCTCCTTTTGTTCTCACTTAGGGTTACAAAATATTTAAAAGGCAACAAAGAGGAGACGAGCTGAGGCGATACAGGGGACCAGCTCCTCTGCCTATGGTGTCCTCCAAGGGCCAAACGGAGCTGAGATGGAGAGTTTGTCTTTTTGCTCCAATTAAAAACAACTGCTGTCACACACTGTAGCAGACAAGAACATAACATAGATCATACATAGATATTTTGACCGTGTGAATGAATGTGTGTGTCTGCATAATGTAAGTATAGTATGTTTACATTCCTCTGTTGTTGTTTTTTTTTTCTGTCTTATTTATTCGTCACGATCAAAGGCCGGCTGTCAGAACATCACGGACGCTGCTTCGCCGCCTGTTGGCGCTCATTCGGAGGGAAGCGCGTTCACGGAGACTCGTGAAATATGTATGAAGCAGTCCTCCCATTAATTCCCATTAAAAATGTACCGGGCATGCATTTATACATTTATCAGGAGTGAAACATTTGCCAAGGAAATGTTGGAACTTCCGTATGACGTCTTTATGGGGGGAAAAGCAAATACTAACATCTTTTTAAAGCAATGTTTCACTCGGAATCGGATCATTTACGAACATGTGTTCGGTGTGACGCTACTTTCAGTAATCTGGAGTTTGCAGAGATATTTAAAGCGTTTAATGCATGCATCTCTAAATGTTGCACTCAGTAAAATATTGCTTTAAACTTATATAATTGAGAAGTACAGTATCTGTGGAAAGTCTTCAGCCATAGAGGGAGAAGGAACCGTTGACCACAGCCCTGCCACAGACACTGTTTTTGGTTGTACATCTATCTTTTAAAGTTTCTCTTATAGCAAAACACCTTTAATAATCTGTTTTTAGTTTTTTTTTGTTATGTTTGCTTGTGTTCACTTCTAAAGCATTACTGTATTTTACAGTATGTGGCTCTGAGGTGACTGAGCCGACTCTCGGGCCTATGCAATCATTTCAACCAAGGGCTGAGACCCCGGACACCCCCTCAAACTTCACCTCCCTTCTGAAACATCCATGTCTTACCCAAACTGGTAATCTATATGTCAACGAATCTCAGATATCACTCAAACGATTCCAAACATACATGTACGTATAATGCTTCTTATAATTGGCCCACTTTCTAGTCTGAACTGTGACCTGCAGAGGAGTCATGTGCCACTTCCCACGATTGTCCAACAGGGGGTGATGTTTAGTCAGCATATTTAAAATAAGAATAAAATAAAGAATCATTCATTGTAATTCAATACAACAGAACTCACACAAATAAAAGCATTAAATTGTGTGTGTGTGTTCTGAGACCAAGAGGATGCCTGCTGGTTAAGGTTTGATATCTGCTCACACTGAGGATGAATAAGTGACGACGATGATGATGATGATGATGATGTAATGTTTTATATTTGTCTTGTGTTCTGAATGCTGTACAGTAATGCTCTGACTGTACGTTGATTCTCCTGCGAGAGGAACTTGAAAAGCGCAGATTAAGGACTGATCTCATGTTTTTTTACTTACTGTACATAGCTATTCACTTTCTTTTTCTTCCCTTCTTTTTTAAAAATAAAATGGTTGCTTGTCTCAACAAGTTGACTCCCGTGTTCGAACGTAAAGCGTACTGTACATGTATGGAAATAATGTAAAATGACACCTTGCTAAATTCTCTCTACTTATTGACTCATTGTTCAGTCTATAATGAAAAAATAACAAAATAGCCAAACTTCAATTTTCTTAGATAACATTATCGGACTGGAAATTGTTTTGTGTTTTTTTAGATATGCATGGGATGTTGCCAAACATCCCATGCATCCCCGTGAATGCCCATGTAAGCACGTGATAATTACAGATTACAGAGAGGAGGGTGAGTAGCAGCTGTTAAGACTTATACACATTATTGCTGTTAATGAGTTGCTGTCTTGTGAGTTGTGACATTAAGTCACAGCCAGTAGGGGGAAGCATTTCACCGCAATGCCAAAGCCAGCTGGCTTATACTGTATTTCACAGTCCCTTATGAAGCCAACTGCATTTATGTACATGTTTGGTATTGTGGGTGATTACAGAGCAGTGCTTCTGGTTTTTATTTTAGTCTTTTCCAAACTGTAGTAACATAACATATGTGCTTTTCCACATGTCTCTAATCACACAGGCTCCCACACACTCAAGTTATACTCCATTAAATATTTGTTTGATGGAAAATACACAGTGGGAGGAGCATTGAGCATGCACGGATCGTACTTTGTTCTGTACATGAGCCCCACAGTGTCTGCAGAGGGAGAGAGACAAAGACAGATGGACTCTGTGTGCGTGTGTGTTACTGTGTGTGATTTTTGTGCATGCAAGAACACAGTAGTTGCAGGAATACTGCTGTTGCTCTTGCTGCTTATACCCTGTTACAGAGGGGGGGCAGTAGTGAGGCCTGGCAGCCACTCAGGAGAAGGTGTACTGCTGTCAGGAGAACAGAAAGAGGAGGATGTATTTGTGACAAAGTAAAAAAAAAAAAAAAAAAAGTGATGTGTAACAGAAAATAGTGACGCAGAACAGAAAGACAACGGAATCAAACTGGGGGAGAACAGAACAGGAATCCCCTAGAATAATCTACAATAGAGAATCATCGTTGGCTCTGCTCTTTGTCTCCCTTTTCCATACAGTTCCATAGGCGTAACATGTTATGGATGTAATCTCTAAGAGGATTCTCTCTGCTTGGTATCATGGTACATGTTAATTTCAGCGCTTTATGTTCCTTATTGAAATGGACCCGAGATCTCCCAGGCCTGTCTGCCTGCCTGTCAGCCAACCGTCATCAATTCACCCCTAATCTCTCCCCCCAGCCCTTTTATAGCAAATCCATTGTGTTGGTCATTGTCATCTGATCATGTGTGACCCAGGCTGCTCTAAAGCTGGTGCTTGGCAGCGTAGCGTTGACTTTTGACATCCATCTACGGGCAGATATTTGTGACGGTGTGAAAACTTGACTCGTGGATAAAGAATTGTACATTTGATTCACTGAATTCTAGAAATGTCTGTTTAAATAGCATTTTTATCAGTTAGCTACGGCACTGATGGAACAGAAAAAGCTCATAAAACCATTTGGAAAAACAGTATTTGTCACATCAGAGGTTACTAATGACTAATTGAGTAAAATAATAATATAATAAAAATCCAAGCAAGAAATGTAGATGGTGTCTGAATATTAAATAATCATTTATATGTGGCATTTAACATTGTAGTGTATATTCACACAAACTTTTAGGCAAACAATAGTTCCAAATAATACTTAACAATGTATCTGGATTTAAACCCAGTGTTTTGTTACCCTGTAGCCAATTTAACCCTAATAAAATCCTATTAACTGTACATACTGTCAATATTTTTGTACAGCTATCAACTGTAGGTTAAAGATAATTTTGTTTATGGCATATGGAAATGAAAAAACACAATCACAGCATAATTGAAGCATGTGGTACCCTCCAGATCAGGAGTATTTTAACCTCAGGGCAGCTTAGCAAATGAGAGGTGACACCCAGTGCTGGTGTGATCACTCCTCGGTAATTTGCTCTATAACCATGAAACTTACAGCCATGAAAAAAAAACCACCTTCTGCCTCCCCTCTGAGTTCACCCCATGACTGTTTTTCACTTGTTAAGTTGGGATGGAAGACAACAACCAGCAACCATACCCATCATGTCTTCATTACCTTTCAGCACTTCCACAGCTAACTTTTCCATCACTCTCGCTTTCCCGCCTGCTTCCTCACCCCTGCCAGGCCCCTGGTCGATCTGTCTATCTGCCCCTGCACTGACTCCTCATTAACACATGAATGAAGACAGGGAAGGGCCTGTAAGGCTTGGACGCCAACAGAAGGCGACAGATTTGCAATTCAAACCTCTGACTGACCTCCTCCCACCCCCACCTCGTCCTCCCGTCCCTGTATAGCAGGACTGGAACTGTCACTCGTATGATTGAGGACGTATGTACGGAGGGAGAGAGAGAAAGAGAGAGAGACAGATGTGCATTCACACACATGTCATGCCTCTGCACACTTTCATATTGACAGACAATGCAAATACATGCATATGCGCGTGAAGGGAGTATGTGTAAAAGGGAGGACGGCATTTGTGCTGATGGTTTTCCAATATAATGATTTATCAAAAGAAAGTCAAGTTCAAGGGGATATCGGCTCATAAATGGCACCGCCACGTGCTGTAGTGATTGCAGTGATGTGGAGGTAGAAACAAGTGCATCCGTTAATGTAATCCTGGCCAAAGAAGTCATAGAGAAAATCACTCATCTACAATTCAAACATCATTAATAAACACAATTTGCTATTAATACTTCTGACTCCTCCTCACTAAAATGTGGGCAGGACAGAAATCAAACAAAGCACTAACGTGTTCAAGTTCAAGGTGATTATGAAAACAGAAAGAAGCATTTAAATGTTTGAGACAAGACTCGGGGTGAGAATAACTCAGTGATTTTTATGGTAATACAGGGTTATGTGAGTTTGCTTGGTGTGCTTGGTGTGTAGTGTCTAAGCATAAATTAAGTTGTTGTTAATCCTTATTGTTATTCTCTAGCTTTTAAAGCACTTATTTATTTTTTACTTTTAAAGTACTTGTTTGTTTTATTGGAGATATGTTTTACATGAGCATTAGTTATCTGTCTATCTGTCTGTCTGTCTATCTATCTATCTATCTACAGTATCTATCTTCATTTTGAAATCATTTGCGTGCATTTGTGTTTTCTTTCATAGAATAGAATAGAACTTTATTTTCCAGTTATGTATATACACATACACAAATGAGAGCAATAAATAATAATAAATATCAGATAAAAAGTCATTCTGAGAAAAAAAAAATTGAGAAAAAGGTTAGAATTCTAAGAAAAAGCCAGAATTCTGAAGGGAAAAAGGTTAGAATTCAGATTATTAAAAGTATGTCACTTTTTCTCAGAATTATTATTTAAACTTAATTTTTATAAAATTTTATAACAGGTAATGTTCATCGTTTAAAAAACATTACGTTGGGTTAGTTTTCAGTTGTTATCAAGTCTCTTGTAAACGGAAACTCTTAAAGCTGTGTGCAATGACGTCACTTCCTCCTTCCCGCGACTACTTCCTGCATGTGCCGACAATATGGCAGCGCCTATAGCGATTCACTTGGAGTTTGGGTAAGTGAATATTAAACGTGTTTTACCGCCTATTTACTCACCTTTAGTAATGTTTCCAGCAGCCGAGCTGAGTCAAATCGTTACCCGGTTCATTTAAGTGTTTATTTTCGTATGGTCTGTTTGAAAAAGGACCCGAAATCCGTGTATTTATCAGCCAGTGTGCGGTTTGTTTACGAAACATCCGTCAGTGACAGTCGCTGCTGCTTCTTCTTCTCTCTGAGAAGAGAGTTTGTGTGTCTCTCTACACGTGTTTACGTCACAACACTGACCCACACTTCTATGTCCACATATACACATTTATCTGGACAGCCTGTGAAACATGTATAAAACCTTTAATCGTCAGTTCAGCTCAGACCTTTATTGTACTGCAGCAGTGGTTGAAAAGACACGCGACAGAACTCAAAATACTGCAAACAACCTTTTTCAAAGTGTCACAGAGGATTTGGCTGATTGAAGTGCAAAATCATCATATCTGACTTAAATCAGTACATGTAAATTAATATTTTGAATTTGATTTAAACTTAACTGCTGTGAGAGGTTATTTCACACTTATTTTGTCTGAAACTTGAAGTCCAGCTTTGATTTACAGAAACCCTGACAAATAAAACACAACCAGGACTTATAAACATCCTCACATATACGTGACCAATCATGTCTAAATCATATTTAAGGTTATATGTATTTGTAATTTACATAATTAATTTTAAATTCAGTATGATGTGATGGTTACACTATATGTCTTGTCTGGTTACAGTAAACCCAACTTTATGTTGATTTCTCTGTGGTTTTATCATGTGCTGTTTTTATTGCCTTTTTTTTATCTGAAACTATTCCTTTTGTAACCTGGAGAGTCTTTAAACCAGTTAATATTACAACTGAACATACAGAAAAATAATACATATATGTATATGTGTATATATATATATATATATATGTATATATATATATATATATATATATATATACATATATATGTATATATGTATGTATGTGTATATATATATATATATATATATATATGTATGTGTATATATATGTATATGTGTGTATATGTATACTCTCAAAAATATCTGCTGATAGCTTGTTCATCAGATACAATTTTAATGAACAAGCTGGTCATTGGTACAAGAAAATATAACTCCAACCACATTAACTTCAGTACATCAGGAAGCTTTTCAGAAAAATATTATAATTCTAGGGTTATAATGTGAAAACAATTTAAGTATTTAAATATATTACAAGTCAGGAATGTGTAGATTCCTGGCTTGTCTAAAACGTGTCTTGTTAGTATACTGTTGACGTATAGCACTGAATACAATTTGTGTAGATAAAGATATTTAACAGTAAGAAGGTTTTATACCGTTTGACTTTTAACTCATATTGTTCCCAACTTAGCTACACACTCTGAAGACATTCATGGTTTTATATATTTCAGGACTAAGTCTGAATCTGGTTAGAGAGAGAATTTGGCATGACGGCATTTATCCTTTTAACACTAGAACCTGTTTATTCAGCATATATCTATGTGATGTTCAAGTGTTTCAAATGTGAAGGTGTTTTTTTTATCTCAGGTGAGGATTTTACCTGTTACAGCAGCCAGTGATGATAAATACCGTAACCTTCACACAGTGAACATCCAAAAGCCACAGAAACACACTGGGTCATACTTGTATCTCTTACAGTATCTTTTATCTCTTTCTTTGTCTAGAGGAGGAGCCGAGCTGCTGTTTGATGGCCTGAAGAAACATCATGTGACTCTCCCAACCCAAACTGAACCTTGTGAGTATCACCTTTCACCTGTCTGTCAATTCATAATTATAGTCTCAAGGCCTTGTTTTAATATTAAATGCTGCAAACATTCAAATGTGTAGATGCATCACAGCAGGACAGGAAAGTCTTTCTACAGGTAAATTGACTAATTTACTGCAAATCACAGACACAGATATAATACAGTGGTCATGATGGGTCTCTACAACATTCAATACATCGTTTTCCTTTCTTTGCTTTAAAATCTATCTATCATATTATGGTTTCAAATTTTAATGTTCTGATAGAACTTAAGAAAATAGGAGACTTGTTCACAGGAAAGAACTCCACATTAGGTTTGCAGCTTTGTAAAAGTGACAATGAACCGGAAAGACCAGTGGATTGCTGGCAGGTGGAATTTAACATGATTTTGGAGGAAATCGTCAATCACCTGTGTTCCTTTCATTGACAATGGTCTTTAAACTTTCATCAGGCTTACAGCCGAGTGCACAACTGTGATGTGACGTGACGCTCCACATGAGCTGAGGTCATTTTTTTGTCAGAGATCATTTAAACTAGCTGAACAGGCGTGTGCTCATTTCTCATTTCATAAATAAGTTTCTCACTCCACTAACCTACATGATGAGGTTTTTGTTTTGCCGAGGGACCCAGGTTTCCCCCGGCACTGGCCACTAACTCAGCAGTGAGGAGGAAAAACCCGTCTGTAATCTGGATTTCTTAGCTTCTCGGAGATTAAAATGTCTTCTCATGTCATGTACACACATGACATGAGAAGACAATACATGCACACACATATGCTGTACACGTGTCTCTATGGTTGCTTATGTTATGGAGAGGGATACTGAAGGAAAGGAAGACTATGTGTCTGGTATTTGACTTAACAAAGGGTGTTCGTCCATGGGGCTGAGGTTACCACGACAACAAAAAGACAAAAGTTGACCAGAACGGGGAATGCTAGCCTTATGACCTTGCTTCACTGCCTGACCGGTGTGTGTGGGTGTGTGTGTGTGTGTGTAATTCTCGGTGGAGCATGGAGTTTTGATGAAACATTTCCTGTTTGCATTTACTAATTGTGATCATAATTCGGGACTGCTTGTGTATTACTGAAGATATTGCTTCCAAGAACATATCTGTGTGTGTGTGTGTGTGTGTGTGTGCGTACACACACACACACACACACTCACACACAGAGGGGGTGCAGTGAAGGCAGATATAATTGGTTCTGAATCCTTCGTATTTCTCTTTGACCCCGGCCAGTGATTGATGACCCTCGACTGAAAGACCCCACCCCCACTCTTTCTCTCTCTCTGCTCTTCTTCTTTATCTCACTCTCTCGCTCATACATTCAACAAAACCCCCGCGGTTTAAGGATCACACAGTTTTTACCTCTTGTATCAGCGGAGAGATGGATCGCTCGCCCCCTCGCATGACAGTCATAATTGCATGAAGACAGAAAAGCAAGAGAACGGGAGGGAAAAACTGCACGCGCACACAAAAGAAGAAGTGGGCACGGTTTTGAATCGCCGTCAAAATGGCGCCATTTCTCTCCCCTCCCTCCATGTTTTCTTTTTCCCACCCATGCAACGCAGCTATCCCAAGATGCATCAGGAGGCTGTGACGCAAAGCCCCCCCCCCCCTCCCCACCTCGCCTGTTTGTTCTCTCTCATCCTCTTGTCCCCACTTTACCTGGAATGCAATGCGCTATCAAATCCTTCAGCCCTTGGTCGTACCACGCCATCGTTCTTTTCTTCCACTGTTCCTCGTTTCTGTACGTCCACTCTCCTCGCCTGTGTGCTTCATGTACACACCTATCAGCAACTGCATTAAACCCAGTAACCTGTGGTAATGTAAATCAGTGGGTGACTTCAGTCCATAGACATGTTACCTTTTACAAGGCAGCCATTAAAAGGGCAACGCCTGATGACGTCTGTTTGGTTATAAAAAAATATGAAATGATGAAAGTTTGAATTATTGCCAACCTGCGTTCTGAGCTGTTTTCTATGTGCAACTTTAAAATATGTTTGTGTGTTTATGTGTGTGTGTGTGTGTGTGTGTGTGTGTGTGTGTGTTTAGAGAAGGGAACATAAAAGGCAGAAGATGGAGAGAAAGAGGGGAGGACAGAGGGGTTTTTTTTTTACGAGAGAATGGGGGAGAGAGAATGTGAGTGTGAGACGCAGAGAGAGCAAATTTTAAAAGGAAACGGACGAGAGGATGGAGGAGAGAATAAGGGGTAATGGTGGAGAAAAATACCAATAGTCAAAGGCAGAGAGTGCAAAGAAAGGAGTCACCACAAAGAAGGAGTTATGACCGCTGTCGTGATTAGTTCTGTTTTTAGCCCCGCAGAGGTGCAGGTCAATATTCACTGCCTAGTAGTGTGTGTGTGTGTGTGTGAGTGTGTTGCAAGGGGAGGTATTTGTCTTTTTTTATGTGGGGGCCTGGAACCATAGAAAACTAGCACTATCATTATACTACTGAGCTGGCTGACATCACTGCAATTAACCTGAACACTGTACACACACTCACACACATACACCTTGTACATCACACACAGTCTATTGCCCTCAAAACCACACCGTGCAGATGCATCTAGAAATCTTTGTTTTATTTAAAAAAAATGTTTAGAAAGAATGCATTTGAACTGAAATCACACTCACCGTACACCGTAAGCTCTTTGTAACCTATCACTCTGTGTTTAATCCACACACTAAAATGTCTCAGGCTTTTTACATTTCAGACAAAATATAAACCTATGTTCTGTTTTCTATTTATAGAACAATAAAGTACATTAAAAAAAAAAAAACACATTTGGCTCCGCTGAACGAGCACGTATTTCAGGTCAGAGCTGCTGCTGATGGTTGTTTAGCAGGGATATTAGCGCTGCCTTTGATCCGGCTGATCTTATGCATCCGCCAGTGATTCGACGCCTACCTGCTACAGCTCCGCCGCTCTCCTTGCACCTCCTTACTTACTCGCGATGACTCACTGTCGTCCTCTTCCTCTCACATCTGCTGCTCACTGTCCCTATTTATTTATCCTTTGCTTACACGTTATTTTCTGCACATCATCTCCTCTGGTTGTCAGTTTTATGTAAACTGATATAGGGAAGGAGGCTAGTACTCTGTCTGTGTGTGTGTGTGTGTGTGTGTGTGTGTGTGTGTGTGTGCGCGCACATGCTTGTATTGCTTTTTAAGGTATTTTCTGGTGTAAACACGGACTTTGTCAGGACCAGTAGTCCTCATGGAGACCAAATCCTGGTTCTAATGAAGCTCATTTCTGAGGCACTGGTTCAGTTTAGGGCTCAGATTTGAATTGTGGTAAGGGTTTTAAGGTTACGGATAATAACCTTAAAATTAATAATTTTTTAGGCTGTGCAGATTAATGGAAGCCGGGGAAAGGATAGCTGCCTTAACCCGTGTCTGTGTGTGTCAGTTTTGCTCTCAAATGTTATCACATGTCACTGTGCACAGCTCACCTGAACACAACCAGTGGCTACAAGAAAAATTCATTCATGTGTGTGGGGTGTTTTTTTACAACAGCCACCTTGTGTGTGTGTGTGTGTGTGTGTGTGTGTGTGTGTGGGTCCACATCATAATTTCAATATTACGAGGAGTCACACCAAGCACCCACTAACACACACACACACACACACCCACAAACTCTCTGAGGCTTTAAAATAGCTCAGATCTCTTAACGTTTAATGCTATCACTATAATATATTCATTGTTGGTTGTTTAGCAGGGATTTAGCCTAAAACCTCTCATTGTTGTTTTGCGTTCGCCGGGTCGGCCCGACTGAGGCTCGGCCTATTGTTGAGGAGAGGTCAATCTGATTGTTTAAAAGGTCAAACTCAAAATTCTAAGCATCGCTAATATTCACGCCGGGCCAGAATGAGTGAATTTGATGATTCGAGCAATGGATTTTGTTGTGTATATTATGTGTCCTGCTGTGAAAATCACCTCAATTAAGAGTCTAGAAAGGTGTATTTATATTGTAAAGCTGTACAGGATAGGGTCTACCTCATTTTATTCCCTTATTTTAATTTTTTTACACATTTTTATTACACATCTAGCCGTAAAAAATTATATAATTCCTACATTTTGAATGTTTTATAACCAAGGTGAACAATGTCGGTCTTGGCCATTGACACCAATCAACCCTCCCCCATTTCCAGTGACCACCCCTCCTCCTCCAAAACATTCACATACACTCATAAATATACATGCACACACACACACACACACACGTATACGCAGCCGTGTCCCGCCTGGTGCTTCTGTCGCGTCACATCGACCAGGGGGCTGGGACCGTGCACCTTGACCTCTAACCTCTAACCTGTGACCTCCGTTGTCTGCGTCTGTATGGGCTTTGTGTCTGTCTGTCTGTCTGCCTGTCTGTGTGTGTGTGTGTGTGTGTGTGTGTGTGTACATATATATATATGTACATGTTTTTCAGGGGACGTGAAGCAGCTGCTGGTCTGGATCCAACGGAACCTGCTGAAGGAGCGGCCTGAACTCTTTGTTCAAGGAGACTCTGTGTAAGTGTGTGTGTGTGTGTGTGTGTGTGTGTGTGTGTGTGTGTGTGTGTGTGTGTGTGTGCGCACTTGACACACACTTGATCTCTGCACAACAACACAACCTTGAGGAATATACAGTATGTTACACAGAGATATGACTGTGACCCCCGCTCTCCTAGAAGGAGCTTTGAAAAATGAAACAGAACCACAATGTGAAGCTTTTTTTTTTCGTCCCCCCTGTGGTTTTAAAAACTGCTGAGAGAGAGAGGGAGAGAGGGGGCAGGCACAAAATCCAGCCTTCAATTTAGAGGTTTCGTTAAGGTGATTACCTGGATGCGTATGTATGTGTGTATTTGGGTCCAGCAGTCTTATAGGACTGCCTGACTTTTACAGCTGCCTTTGTGCTGGACTATTTATAGCAGCACCTAAACAATGAATAGAGGGGGGGGGGAAGCAGGGCTACCTATAACACTTATAGATGAGATGAGTGTGGACTCACGTCGACCAGCTCACACTTTGTTTTCAAGCAAAGTATCGTCTCGTTTCTGCATGGTCTTGACACCATGGTGCTGTGTTAGTTCACCATGTTTAATTTTTCTTCTTTTGTTCTGTTTCAGTGCACTGTGTCTGTGCTTGTGTTCTCACAGGTTCCCCTCTCTCCCTCTCTCTCTCGTTGCCCTTTATCATTGACGTCACAGAGCGCGTACAAGGTGGAGAGAGGCTTGTTTGAGCTAAACGCGAGGCAACCGTGTATCTTGTTTTAGCATCATCTCACCCTCCGCACTAACTAAACAAAAAAAGGGAAGGGGGGGATGTGAAAAGAGATAAACACACATTGTTAAGGAGACTGCACCCAAAGGTGTCTGTTGTTACCCTCCACCATTATCCCCCATTACACTCTTTTGAAGGATGGTGAATTTCTTCTTAAGCTACACGTGTGTGTGTGTGTGTGTTATTTTTAGTCTCCCATTAATTCCCAATGACACTTATTTTCTTCCAAATTTCTTTTCCTCAAAAGAAAAAAAAGCATCATTATGGTCATTCCTGGTTAGGATTAACATAATGAGGCAAATAGTAATTGGTAATACAAAATTGAAGTATATTTGGAGGAAAAAAATGTATTTACTCTCTTTTATTTTACATTTATTACGTTACATTTTACATTTTACTAGCATCAAACATGATGTCACACATCGACAGATTTTGTACTGTGTTGTGTTTACTAAAAATATTTGATTTCCTTTATTTTATGGAGACATTTTGCTTTAAATTGTTTGAAAAAAAGTTGTTTTTGTCTTTATTCTGCAAAAAATGTTGCAGATTAAATTGTAATTAGTAACAATTAGCAGCAATGTATTATGATTTTTTTTTTTTACAAAGAAACATTAAATGTAAAGCCTTTCATTGTGTGACAAAATGAAAATGTATATTTTTTCCCTTTCTTTTAACATTGTTTTACTCTACTACAAAATATTCTGTCATTTTACCAAAAAAAAGTAGTTATTTATTCATTTTAATGTTCTTTTTGTCTTTAATTGTTAAATTTGTGTGTATATATATATATATGTATATATACATTGTGTGTGTGTGTGTGTGTGTGTGTGTGTGTGTGTGTGTGTGTGTGTGTGTGGGTCTTTTCCCACTGGGAAAAGCATCTGACTCATAACGGTGTTTTTCCCACAGGAGACCTGGAATTCTGGTGCTTATCAATGATGCAGACTGGGAGCTAATGGTGAGCACTGTGAGCCATGTTCACTGTCACTCTCACTGTGTGTGTGTGTGTGTGAGGCCACCATAATATTTCCATGTTGAGTTTTAAACTACAGTCTTCTCTCCGTTTCCAGTGTTTACTGTGCCCGTGCAGTGTTTATGTCTCTCCCCCGCGTGCATAGATCACCATAACTATATAAAATGCTCGTGTGAACATTTTAAATCAGGAGGAGGAAGAAGAGCGTATATGTGTGTGTGAAGGTTAGCCTATATGCTCGCCGGGTGCCCGCGATAGTTCATTCTCTCCGAGTCATTTAATGTTTTATATAATGCAGAAGCAGCTGCAGGACCGCGGCTTTGTCCTTGGGGCCTCATATCTGAACATATATTTACATGCACGGACAGTCTGAACGCTTCAATTTGAATCCATTGATTCAATTACAGGAGTCGACACAGGATGTAAATGAAATGAAAAGTTTGTTATTGATCGGCCCCCAAAGGGGAACGTAGGAGTAATGCTCATATTTGTATGGGTAAACACACGTATCTCTCCCTCTTTTCTGACTTGTGCAGATGTTTGGATATTGAAGATTTTGTGTGTTTCTTTCTAATCCTCAGGGGGAGCTGGATTACCAACTGCAGGACCAAGACAACGTTGTGTTTATTTCGACTCTGCATGGAGGATAGTAAAATGCGTGTGGGATGTACACATGTCGTTGACATTTCTCTAACTACCTTTCCTCCACATCCTCCTCCCCCTCCCCGCCCCCCTGCACACACACACACACCCCAACAACACATAACCCAGTGGGAATCTGTGAACCTGCACCGTGACGACAGAGGTGATGGATGTCCGTTTCTAGGAATTCAGAAGGATACAGAGAAAATGTGGAAGTGCATGGTGAGACAGGGATACGAGGATCTGTTTTTGTTTATTTGTTTATTTGTTTTTGTCATATTAGACGGGCTGAAGGAGCGACCATTTAAAGCTCCGGTCAGCTGACGGTCAGCTCACAGATTGACCACCGCCTTTATTTTTGATCCCCTCAAATCTTCCATTATGAATATGAAGGCAAAACAGCTTCATTCTAACATTAAAATAACTTTACGGTCAAAATGAATGTTAAAGATGACATCACTCTGAAGTAATTAACATTTGAAATATTAATAACACACAATAATGTGGTTGTATGATTATTATATAAAATATGAATCATGTTTTTGTTATTTTATGGATGTTGGCACACCAGAAACCACGTTATGGATGATTCACAGGTATAACATTACATTAATTACTTTAAAAAGAAACACCTTGGCATCTCATTATATATTTTCTTCTACCTAAATTATTATTATTAAATATTGTATTGGGTTTATAAATTCATCTGATAAAATTACATTTATTTTGGGGTGTTTTTGTAATTTTTTTTTATTTTACATTTGAAAACATGCATTGTCTTGAATGAAAACAAAATATTAAAAGGTTTTTGGTTTTTGTTTTTTTTTAAGTGACTGTCCCTTAATATTTTTTATACTATATCTTCCAGAATTTGAATTTATAATAATTTCTGGTATTATGATCAAATCAAATTAATCTTCAAAATCATTTCTCAAATCTTCAGTTCATTTAAAATTATGTGAGTATATACATGTACACATAGAGAGACTATTCCTCAGTACATTTACATTTTTACACATATATATCTATGTGTGTGTGTGTATATATATATATATATATATATATATAAGATGTTGTGTTTTCTCGTCCTCAGGGGGAGCTGGATTTCATATCCATTATATTAAACAATAAATTGGGGGAAATTACTTTCATATTTCAATTAATAACAATGTTTGTATTCAATTTCTACTGCTATGTGTTAAATATTAATATTACGAATTTTCCAAACCACATGATATGTGTCTACGAACAGTGAAGTCCAGTGTGAGGCCTACACAAGCAAGCCCTCTCCTCAATCACGACTCCACTTCATCTCCGTGATCTCGCTGCACTTTCAGTTAGTTAGTTAGTTGAGATTTTGTGCAGATTTTTTTTTTTTTATTCCTTCCTTCATTCATTCATTCATTCATTTATTTATTTTTAATTTATTTTACCTCACTGTTCCACTCAGATGGAATATTCATATCACTAAAGAGGAGGAGAAGGAGGTGGAGGTGGAGGCGGGTGGGGGATAATACAGAAGGACCACTGCGGGAGGTCGAGGTCTAGCCTCCGGGCTGTCCTACCCTGAACGCCCGGGGCAACCTTAAACCTTTTCTCGGCTGTGGAGTCCGATTTGCAACGGGAAACCGAGCGATAATGGCCGGTAGAAAGGAAATGCAAATGAGGGTTGCGAGGGGGTTAGAGAGAGAGAGAGAGAGTGTGTGTGTGTGTACCTTAGGCTATACGTGTGTGTGTGTAGGTTATATGAGTGTATACATACAGTGTGTGTGTGTGCGTGTGTTTAAGCTTGTATCTTTTTGACCTAATTATTTGTCTTAAATATTTAGAAAATCAAAGTTTTTTTTGCTCCTGGCTGATTTTAAATGTTACATTATGTAACACGAGGCAGCGTAATTTCTGTTAACCCCATATCTTTGTTGCCCTCTTCCTTTTCTTTTTTTTGTCACCTGCATTTAGGGTAAACACAGGTTACAGTGGGGGATTGTAGTTCCATGCAGGGATTATGCCCAGTTTCTGGATTATCATCTGGGCCCGGACTATATCACCCATGGTTCAGTCGACATGCAGGCTGCACGCACTGACTGCTCAGCATGGAAACTGGTGGTAGTGTCTCACACACACACACACACACACACACACACACGTATAACGACCCTGAACTGTGGGAATAAAACGCGCCTGTGATCTCCACTCTGAGGTAAACAGCCATAAAGTAAACACCAGCCAATAAAAAATAAAGCACTAGACTATGATTATACATAATAGCATTGATTTAGTGCATCAGACTGACAGCATGTATAATATATAAGATTTTTTTTTTTTAAATACATTTTTCCACCCTGCTGTTTTCGTTATATTGGCCAAATTCCATAATAATAATATGTGTGTGTGAGTGTGTGTGTTGTGTGCATGATCTCCTGAGCTATAAATTTAGATTATTCACTTTATAAAATGTGTGTTTTTGTATTGTTTGCTTTAAAAGCAACACTTTGCGACATTTACTGTCCATTGTGTTCTGACGTTGCACTCGTGGGCTCCCACAATTCCCTGCAGCGAACCTACACACTAAAGTCATGTTGGACAGTTGTGCAATAATAAAACAAATTTTACTTAAATTTAGAGGATTTTTGCATCTATCATCGTTATCAAAACCTTTACCAGACTCTAATTATAATGCAATTATGATTTTTGTATTGTTCTCTTGTATGTTTTTGTGTGTATGTTCATATATATATATATATATATATATATATATATTTATATATATATATATATATATATATATATATATTTATATATATATATATATATATATGTAGTTGCGATTTCGAGGATAATTCTATTCTTACATAAACCATTAAAATCGAGAAAGACGAGTCCATTTGGACACAAATACTTGTACACAAGAGCAGACATGATGCACTAATCCCACGGAATTAAGGAAGGTTAACCTTTCATGTTGATCACAACACACACGCTGCCTGTGTGTATGTGTGTGTGTGTAGAGTTTTAAATGTGAGTGTCTATAAATGAACAATTTTTTAAACGTTTTTTTAAGAAATAAATTCATTTTTTTAACATAAAATATGTTTTAGATGTGAGATGTTTGTTTTTTAAAAGGTACTTTAACCATAAAAACCTGCGTTGTTTTATTACTATTCGATTAATATCAGTGTCAGTTGCTTAATCTGCTGTAAAATAATAATTTCAAGATAGAAAAACTGTATTTAAATAAATGAATACCGTTTTTTTAAAGTCCAAAAAGGTGGATTCGTTGAGGCCTACATGGATGTGGTGAAGCACGCACGTTCCAAAATATGGAGATGAATGATTAGAAAGTGTTTCAAGAGAGCATTTATGTGAGCAGATTTGACTTTTAACGAAAAGGAAAAAATGAGTCCCACTTCAGTTGAATCTGCCTCGTTCGTGAGTTTTGAACCCTGCGTTTATCTGATGACATACATGTGTGTGTGCGCGTGTGTGCGCGCGCTCGTGAGCCTCCACCACCTCCTGTTTGCCAAACACAGTCGATAACATCAATGCATGCAGTCGATACTTGCCATTTAAAACAAACAGTCTTCATTAGATCTTCGACAAAGTGTAAATACCAATCGGGTCATCCACGACGCACACGACGGACGCCACGCACGGGAAACACATTACATGAGGCAGAGTGAGGTTTCCTCCACTTTATTGCTCCAGACCCGAATCTCCTTCTTTTCTCTTTTACAAACCCTTTTCCATAACATGCAAATAATAATGATAATAATAATAATAATAATGATAAAGACGATGATGGTGTGCATCTTACCTGAAACGAGACAGTTACAAAAACACAACGAGACCTTAAAGGCCCTGATAACGGTCGTCTTTGTGGGTTTGGCGTGGATCGAGGCCCCACAGCACATCCTTCTTTCTCTCTCTCCCTCTCTCTCTCTCTCTCTCTCACTCCCTCTCTTTATGTGGCGTTTGAGCAAACACAGCGGTGATGAATGTGAGTCTGCAGCAACAGATGTCCATACACAATTCTTGGGGTTAAATTTGAGTTTACGCAAGAATTGCGTTTGGACAATCAGCCGCTAGAGACTCTTTATAATATCTGCCAGGATACATTAAAACATAACAACAACATTAGATTATTATTATTATTATAGTTAATGCATGCAGGCCCATGTGTGCACCTGCTTTCCTCCTCCTCCTCCTCCTCCTCCTCCTCTTCTTCTTCTCTAAGATGTGGAGTTGCATTCTGTTTGACATCCTCACTGCCTCAGCATTGCCTCTTGGATTCGCTCACACTCCAAACTGAGCTGTTGCATCAACTCCTCGCATAACCTAGTTTGTTCCAGAGGATGAGTAACAATAAAATAGCCTGTAGTGCAACTTTCCTGCATGTCACACAAGTTTGATTGATTCTCCTCATTCATAATCGTGCCACATGTGCATTGTTGCTGCCACGACCTTTCCCCCCTTTTAAACAAAGCAAAATACACACCAGTGTCTTTACACTGGTGGCTATAAAGTTACCCCAGGATTGCACTCCTCCCTGGGGCCTTAAAATGGCTGAATGGCCCAGTGCATCTTTGGTAAAAAAAATAAAAAAATAATTAAATGTCATCTCCTCTCACTTCACACAGGGCCCTCTCTCTCTCTCTCTCTCTCTCTCTCCCTCTCTCTCTCTCTCTCGTTGAAAACCTTGTCAAAAATGCGTCCATATAGAAAATAAAAGGTTCTCAACATGGACTTTTCATTCATTGAGAGAGAAAAACCCCGTCTTTTCTGCACCTGATGTGTTCTGTCATCGATCTGTGGAGGAAAACACTGTTCACTTGTGGTGCCACAGATGCACATGCACACTTGCCTTTCCACGGATGTTAAATATAAACACACACACACACAAACACAGATCCCTTCCTATTTTTTAGAGGGAGGCAAAAAAAAAAGAAAAAAGTTCAATTCTTCTTCTTCTTCTTCTTCTTCCCTTCCGCTGCAGGTGAAAGCGAGGAAAATACAGAAAAAAGGGGGAAAAGGAAACCCCTTTATTTCCCGTTGGTGCGTCCTTGGTTCATTTCCTCTCTCTCTCTCCCTCTGGATCTCTGCGTCCAAATGCCCCCCAACAGTGAGCAGCGTCAGGAGGATGGTGGCCCAAAAAAAAGCAGGAAAAAAAAGAAAAAAGAAGAAGAGGCTGAAGGAGCAGGAGACACTCCTGACAGACGGTGCTGCCTTTCCCCCCCCTGCATCCTTCCTTCCTCCACGAGTCTCTCGGACTGACTGACTGACCGACTGGATGGATGCATCTCTGCCCTCCTGCCTTTTTTCCCCCTTTTACGCTGCTCCAACAATAAACGACGCGTCCGCGACGCAAGGCGGAGTGAGGAGTGGAGAGGCTCCTCGCTTGGTACTGAATTTGAATAACACCACGGGGTGATAAATGTCCATTGTACTGCTTAAGTAATGAATCTCCGCTGTCCTCTGTGTTACACACACACACACACACACACACGCGCGCGCGCGCACACACACACGCCAGCAGCTGCGATGAGGGACCAGCAGCTCCTCTTAAAGACACAACAGCCCCATTTTCTACCCAAAAAGAGATTACAATCCCGACACTGTTTACTCTCTGACCGCACTGCATGACGTTTAGTGTTTCTCTTGTGCCCCCCTCTCCCTCTCTCTCTCTCCCTCTCTCTCACTCTCTCTCTCCCCCTCTCCCTCTCTTGTGTGAGCAAACTATAGTGCAACGCTGTAACCAGGCACTTGGTGGCATAAAGCGGTGCCTTACAGCGCCATGTGCAGCCATTCTGCCGCAGAAAATGGGCAGTCTACTCACTCGCTTACTGTATAGGCCTCTGTGCCAAGGGAGAGTTGCGCGAGGTGACATGTACAAAAATGAGAGGCTTATTATGATGGCGGACATGTGACAGTGGGGTTGATGCAGGCGACAGACACTAAAGTGTTGTCTCATGACAAGTCCTCTTTCACACACACACACACACACACACACACAACGGCACTGATTCGTAAACACATAGGCTAATCTCTTTATTGCGCGTGGTTTTATACAATGAATTCAAATGATGTTGCACATTGTTTCTTTATTCGTTTCAAAATGTCAAGGTTAAGTCTCAGCCCTGGGGCGCATCGACTTAAATTATAGATACAGTGATTTATGGGCCTGAGATGGAGCGTTTGTACAAGCATTAAAACACACGTGTGTGTGTATAGTGAGGATTTGGCACAGGTTGATGTCCACGCGTAAACAATGCCACACATGTGTTGGTGTAATTACACACACAAAAGGTTTAACATCAGTCTGAAGGCGCTCTCCTCAGATTGGAAACAAGAATCTGGACCAAACCCATCCTCGTGTCTTGCACATCAGCACTTGTGAATGCTGCGTTTGCGCTGCAGCTTTCTGATGCTCACAAACGTCACCCTCTCTCTCTCTCTCTCTCTCTCTCCCTCTCTCTCTCCATCTCTCCCTCTCCCTCTCTAATAAATCATCCTGACTGATCCCGCCCCAGGCGCAGGGGGTCCTCCTCTTTAAAGCTCAATCCGTTTTTCCCTTTTCATCCCTGTGAAGAAGCCGAGTTAACCTCTCCTGATCCACAGGGCCAGAGCCTCTCTCAGCCTCATCCCGCCTCTCATTCACTCAGCCAGTCACTCATTCATTGCTCTTTTTTTTTTTGAGTGGTGAAAAACAAACCCCTCCGTCTTCACTCCTCTCTCTCTCTCTCTCTTTATGCCCTGACTCTCCCAAAGGCGGGAAAACCAGCTGGTTAGAAGTCAAGAGGATCCACTTTCACTCTCACCTTGACAGCCCTCACTTGGGGCTTGGACACTTGTGGACAAGTGCCACTGTGCAAAGAGCTTTTTTATGACCTCATGACCTCACAAAACATATATCGTTGAGCTCACTGAGAAGATTTTAAACAGTATGTTGCTCTTTGACCTACAACAGTCACCTATGAAGGTGAAATTAAGGGTCTTTGCAGCATAAGAAACATGTTGAAATGCAGAAAAATGAGTTTCCAGACTCTTACAATATTAATACATTGATTGATCCATTTTCCCAGAATAACTTTCAATATCTTGCCATTATTTCCCATTTACAGCATGTTAAAATAGTGTATTAACAATTTATAATGAAGAAAAACAGAACGTTTTATTAAATAAACACTGTAGTTGTGTTCTATTTAAAACAGTATAAAACATATTTAAAATAAACATTTAAAACAAGCCAAAAATGGAAACTATGCACAGGCGTTTTTCCCACTTGTTCCCTTCCTGGCGACAAAGACACTGATTCTCCGGCTTGCTGCAACAGCGCAAGTTAAATTACCGTAATAACCACACATTGGCGTTGACGTGCAACTTCTCAGCTCTCAGAAATGGTTGGAAATGTTCTCATAGCACAAACCGTTGCGTTATTGCGGTAATTCAAAGTGCACTTCTGCAAAACGTGTCGTCTGCAATACGTTCGGTGTTTTTAAAGCTTAAGGGCATAACTTTAAAATATAAACTCATTTCTGTTACACCGTCATCGAATGAGTTCACACAATGCTGATCATCAGCTCCACATCACGCTCTTTGTATGGTGGTAACATTCCTGTGCTGCACACGGGAAGTGATGTGTTTCATGTCAACACAGGAGCTAGAGACGCGAGGCAGCTTCAAACAGTTCAGAGTATGAATGGCACAGTTTCAGAAGTGAATTCTACTCCTAAAAAAAAACAACTTTCACCTGGTTAAAGGGATAAACGCTTGTTGCCTCCGTCCGCTCCCTTAAACTGATAGTTTTGCTTGACAGAGCCTATTTCCTGGTGAAGGACAAAACATACTAATTATGGTATGTCGTTTCTGCTCACGAAGGCCAAACAGAGGCAGAATAATAACAACGTCAATAACTACAACTTACACACTGCAGCTTTAAAACCCTTTAACATGAGCGAATCACAGACGACACGTTTGCATCACTGAAATTACGCGACGTTTCCATTGCCATTGAGACAAAAACTCAAACAAATGTTATTTTACATACGTTTTATAATGTTACAATTTCAAAATCTGGTGTTCATGTACAACTACAGTGTTTTTTCTAAATAAAAAATTGTTCATACACTATTTGAACATGCAGTAAATTGTAAATAACTGCCATATATTGCCATATTATTCTGGAAAAATGGGCAAAAGCACTTACTCACAGGACATTTTCTGGCCCTTTTATGGTTAAAATAAGCAACAAATAATGTTACGATCATAGACATTTGCGTCTGTCTGTGAGAGACAAAACTGCATAATTATGATACGTGGGATTTTAGCAGTACTGCAAACTTTAAGAAACAGCTTAGAATCTAAAAGTCGTTATAATGCATAAAAATGAGTTTGTCCCTTCCAAAATGGTTGTACTCTGTGTAACAGAGATTTGATTGAAGTGCTGAATGTGATCTTTGTCTTGACTGAAAAAAAAAGCAACACAAACAAAATGTGAACCCAGTGTTCCTATCTCCATTGGCTCAATTTAAGGCCCTTTAGCTCTGTAGCTTTCATGTTGGCTGTTAGTCTTGGTGGCGCATAGTCGTGGCTATGTGTGTGTACACACAAAAACAGTAGGGATCCGCTGCACTCGACGCGGGGGCCACTGTGCTTCCCCCCATTCACAAATCAATGTTTAACCCGGTGGCTAAAAGGCCTGGCAGGGGAGAGGGAGGCCCAGTCGGCAGGGTGGGCTATGAAACCGTGATGCTGAGAGATGGAGAGGAGAGAGAGGACAAAGGGAACAGGGGAATCCTTAAAATAAACCTCCTCTGGTGAAGGCATCTCCTCCCCGCTGCTAGGGCACAGCTACCGATGAAGGAGAGCCGGTGTGGAGAGGTTAGCGAGGGAAGCAGGAGCGGTGGCAGGGGAATGTCACTGAAATTTATAGTGGGAAGGCAGGGCGTATGGAGTCAGACGGACAAAGGGGCAAATTGGGAGGAGAGTTGCACAACAGGCTCAGTGGGAGTCGTAGCACTTCCTCTCGCCTTGTATTTACCTGCTAATGCACTGCCTTTTCTTTAAAAACAAAAATAGTACACACGGGTTTCTCTTGCAGTATTTAGTGTTAGAGGTAATGATGCAGAACCAGGAGCATTAAAGCAGACAGGCGGCCAATGCAAGAAACCAATTACAGAAGTGCCGTACAAGTCTTAAGGCTGTGACACACAGGAGAGACGGGCCTGAAAATGTCTAGTTTTTTTTTTTTTTTTTGCATCTGTGTTGCTAAGCTACGGCGTCGCTCACAGGTGAGGTGTTTGATGAGTTTGACGAGGAGGTTATTTTCATAAAGAACTATAGCTCTGGGAATTGATCGTGTGATTGAAACAAATAAAAACACGCTGCAAAGATTACAGTTTTAAGATGAGTAAAGTTGCCTCAGTCTTCAGAGATTACAGGTGTAAACTGATGAAGGGCCAGGATTGGAAAAAATAAGAAAGAATCCCCATCTGGCATAATGGCCCGAGATTAAAAGATTAAAGGAATGTGTGAGTGTGTCCAGCTACTCCCTCAGACCAATGCACACACACACACACACACACAGATTCACACTCCTTCCCCCCAAGCACGCTGCTGCCTAAACATCCCCCAGAATTCTTTGACAATAGCTGCGCTGTTGCCTGGCAACGAGGCGACGGACAGCGCCATCCAGGGAGTAAGAGAGGAGATGAGAAGCACAGAGGAGTCTGCTGCACTCGCCTCTCACCAGTACTTTGTAGAGATCACGGGGCATAAAGAGAAAAGAAAAGAAAAGAGGACGACTGTAAATTGTCACTGTTTATCAGTGTTTGCAAAGGATGAAAAGGAAAAATCAGCCTTTGAATAAATGGGGCGAGGTCTGAGATCTCCTTAAAGTCTGGACTGTGCTGAGTCTCACTGTAAATGTTCACTTAAAATAGTATTTTATTTGGCTATTTCAAGTCTAATATAAATATCCTGCACTATGTTGAGAAAAGGAAACATTTTATTATTATTAATAATAATGGTGATGATGATGATGATGTGTCTCTCTCCCTCACACCTGTGTCACTGACCTCATCATATATTATTATTTCCAGCATTATCAGAGCATTCCTGTAAAGTTGAAGTTGTTTTTTTTAAAGCAATTCTGTTTAAGTGTCTGAGTTAAAATATATAAAGAGCAACAACATCCATACTGACCTTTATTAATTCGTCCATGATGCTGTTGGCAGTGCAACATTTTACTCGTAGCTGCAAACAGGAAAACAATCACGGTCTTGACTTGTACGACTTGATTTGCAAGATAAAAAATGAAAATGTTCTTCTTGGATCATCGTGTTGTGAATAAATCGAACGCCTTAAAACTGCAGGAAATAGGTAAAAAAAAGTCTTGTATTTCTCCAATTAAAGTGAATGAACTTTACAGTAGCACCGTTTGAGACATGAGCCACAAGGTGCTTCACAGGTAACACAAGACACATAATTCAAATCCTTGCAGATTATTATAGAGTTGTTGAAAGGCCAGCGTGTAGTTTTAATCTTTAATGATAAAGAAGGAGAAGGGAGGGATAAGAAGTGGCAAGAAAAGAGAGAGAAGAAAGCAGTCATGCAAACATTGTATATATAATGAATAAGCAAATAAACAAACAAGTTGAAAAGAGAAAACTACTCAACAAAGGTGCTGATAATCAGCCGCTGTTTTTAAAGTCAGTCTCGAGAAAATGATTAGTGACAAAATAAACTTTTGTCTAAAAAAAAACCCAAAGCAATATAAAAACTGATTATGATGATGTGTAATATTTATGCATTTATTATCATCCAGTGTTGCTCTTATGTATTAATGAATATGTATTTTAAGTTTGGATTAGTGGAGCCTGGATGGCTTTTATCTTTTATCTTGACCCAGTTTTAAGCTTTGATTTCATGTATTACTCTGATGGTCATGTCTGTGCTGATGTTTTATCAAAGGATGCCACTGTAACAGCACGTACATCACTGTGTTTACATTTATAATAGTAGATATTTATTGTTTGTACAAAATCACTGACACAGTGGCTCCAACTGAGCACATGTTTAAATAGAACATCACTCCTTGAATATAGGGGAAGCACTGCACATTATGGGATGACAGTGGTGGGGTGTAGTCGACAGAGTGAAGCTGCTGCTTCTGCTGCTGTAGCTGCTGAGTAAGAGGGTCTGTGCCACGGCTCAGACCCTGAGTGACAGGTATTGACCCTTCCCAGCCAAAAGACGTCTCTGTGGGAACGCTATTGATTATTGCCACGGCAATAAAGGTCCCGGAAGCTTGTGAGAATGTCATGACTCTGTGCTGCCCACCAGCCCACGGACCCGATACACAAACACAAAGACAGGGAACACTTTCACTGTGACACATTAATGCGTCCGAACCTGCAGCCACTCATTCTCTCTCTCCCTCTCTCTCTCCCCCTCTCACTCTCACTCTCTCTCTCTCTCTCTCTCATGCCAACTTAAGCTTTCTGGACCGGACAAAGAAAAGATGAAAGAGAGATTGGCGGCATAGTGACTGCCTTACGGGGCCGGAGGAGAGCGTTTGTGTGTGTTTGACTGTGTGTGAACATGAATGAGTAGTGGGCCCCTAATAACACCCCCCCCCCAAACAACTCAAGTAGAGGGTCAGTTCACCCACATTCCAGGAAACATATTGACGTGCTGTTTTCATCCTTTCTTACATGTAGGTTTGTGTTTTATTTTGTAAATTCATAATTACCCAACATTTATGTCCTCCCTTGTGTCACACACACCTTTTTTCCTTGTCATTTCCAGGCTATTACTACTACCAGGTGTTTTACTACTGAAATGCACTGGACTTTAAATGAAAGTATTTACTTATTGCATCAAATGAAAAAGCATCAGCATAAGTAGCTACGTTGGAATGAAGGCTTTTAAACCTAATTTTAAAGTATTTGCGTTCCTGCTCTGTTCTTCGAGAGCCTCCACGTACAACTTGAGCACTTAATAAATAAGGTCAAACCTTAATGTTTCCTTCCACAAATCAGCAAAAACATGCTGTCAACAGTTTAAAAAGTGGTCATTTTATCACAGGGAACAAATCACACTGAGGTCTGTGGGTGTTATCGAGCATAAAACCTACAATTCTTCTCCCAGATCCATTTTCTTCTTCTTCTTCTTCTTCACTTTTCTGTGATGTGACTCCTCCATCATCAAGCTAAAACCTGCAGTAATTTGCAAAGAGGCTGAAATGTCGTTTTTTATGTCTCAAAACTTGCATGAAGTGATATTAGTAGATCATAAGAGAGATAATGCTTTGGTTTTTTGTCAATATGGCTGAACTAAGTATTTAACTGAGTCAAGTGAAGCCGTGTTAAACACACACGATGGTCTTTTGACTGCAGTCCATCCACTCTTTAAATCTGTCCTTTGCAATCTGTTTGAAACAATGCAGATTTTTTTTTTTTTGTCTTTTTGTCTCCCCCCCAACACCCTCCTTTCTCTCTCCTTCCTTCGATCTCCCTCTGTCTCCTCTCATTCACACACCCCCCACACACACACACTAACGCCACCTCCACCCTTGACCTCACTGTGAAAAGTTAGTGCACCCGAGGTTGAACTCTCCCAGATCTGCTGCGGCCACAAACGCTGGGAAAGTGCCCCTGTCACAAATACACACACATATGTGTGTGTGTGTGTGTGTGTCTGTCCGACACTCGGCGTGTCATGAATAGGAGAGAGTTGACCCTCAACCGCCTGACCTGTCCACACAAATAAGGCTTTTAACCCAAGGTCGCTATTGTCCGCAACGACAGCCTATTAGTTTATTCCCAGAGCCGCCCAAAAGAAATCACTATATACCACTTTGTTTTTGATTTTTTCCCACCCACATTTATGCCTCCTCTCATGTCTTATGTCTTCGTCGTTCTCCACTGCTCGGTCAAAGTCTGATCTTGAATTGTCCCTTGAGATCTGAGCAGATTTGGATGATTTAAAAGTCCATATTTTGTCTTTTTTCCCCTCGAGCTGTAATCTGTGGCTGTGTAATATGCGGGTGAACCGCTGCAAATGACATAATTACTATAATATAGATTGTCAGTTTAAGGATTCTGTGTCTAATCTAACAGATTTAGATAACCGATGTGGGATTATGTTAACACACACACACGTGTCACTGTCATGTTATAAAAAAACCATTATCTGACAGTGTTCTGTACAAACTGGTCACGGCTTATTTAAACTGGCCGGGGTGTGAGGATGGATTGAGATCTTACGTCTCCTTATTTCCTCTGAAACAAATCTGACAACAGCTGTTAAAGGAGATCCTCAAACCAGGCCCTGAGGATCCCCGGGGATGATGGAGGAGGTTCAAGGTGGTCGTCGCCCGCCTGCCCGCCTGCCTGCCTGCCTGCCTGCAGCTAACTCTCGTGTGAACACTTGTTCTGATTCACATTGTTGGGAAACACAATGGGGGACATAGGAAATAGGAAAAAGCCCTCATGAGGGCAGACAAATAAGACACATTTGTTGGTTCTAACCAATAACTGCTTATCCAGGTTAAGTCAGGTCCATTTTTATTTATATAGACACAATTTGCCTGGAAGAAAATACTCCACAGAAATCCTTGTACAGGGGGAAAGAAATGATGGGATAAACCACAGGAAGAGCCTCAGAGATGACACACAAAACATCAACATTTACAAATACAGATAGAAAATAGCTGTGACAATAACTGGTGTTAATATTAACATCACTATTAGTATTAATGAAGATGGCAGAGGAAAATAATTTATTAATTTAATAATTGAATAATCTATATACTATATATCTTTTCCTCTCTGATACCCAAGTATCCCAATCATATTTGAGCCTTTTTACATATTTAGGAGTCAATCTATATTTTCCTTGGCTCATTACAGAATTATTAGGCTTTAAATTCATAACACCAGAGAGCGAGCGGAAAATTACGGGACTACATGTTGTGTTTAATTATTTGTGATCAGCTCATAATTAGCAGGAACTCTGCCGTGCTGTTAATAAGGTCCACTGACTCAGTGATCAATCCTCCACTCTCTGGTCCATGGCATGGTTTGAATCTGCTCTCATATAAATGTGAAGAATTCAAACAAAAACAAAAAAAGTCATGAACAAGGTTTGTCTCGATGATCAAACCCTGTGTGTCTCATCACATCATCGCCTCAACATCACTTTATATTAATACATCTTTATATCATCATCATCACAGCGTGAACAAAGGAAGAGAAGCAAAAATAAAACACAGTAAATAATGAATTACATGAAGTCTTGCATTAAGATCTCCTTCAGTCAATGTGTAAAAATGCAATCGGCAAAATGTACTTTTTATTCCTGGAACGTAAATAATCTGTAACGTCTCATTAAATGGATCAATAATTGTTAAGACAAACATAGAAGTGCATATAAATGTAAAAAAAAAAAAAAAAAATAGAGATATATATTACTTGTAAATAATGACACACAGATTTTTTAAAAAATGTTTTTACTGGCAAATTTATTCTCATTTATTTATCCAGTGTGTGTGTGTGTGTGTGTGTGTCTGAGGCCCTTGACCATAATGGTTTTGTAGTGATCACAATTATACACACACACACACACTCACGTTCTCGTACAGCATTCTCGAGAGGACATTCATAGACATTATAGGTTCTCCAGCCATTTAACCTTAACCATCACAACTAGATGTACCTAATTTTATGCACCTAATGTACCTAATAACCAGAACATGAGGACCAACCCAAATTGTCCTAATTCCCATAAATATGTCCTCACTTCTTTTGGATTATAGGATAGTGGTCCTCACAAAGTATGAATGTTACACACACACACACACACACACACGGGCCTTCTCTTGGATCAAACCCTCCCCCTGCTGGTCAACCTCTGAAACTGATGCCAGGATACAAACCAGAGATTACACACACACAATGCAACATGAACACAGACTCCACATTTACCCAACATGCAACATAAATCCTCATCATCATCATCATCATCAAATAATGCTTAATGTGTGAAACTGGAACTGTCTATAATGTATATGTTGACAAAAAACAAGCCCATGATATTTTGTTTCCACTAAAGAATAAATACATTTTATATGGATAACAGTAGTGTTTTTTTTTGTTTTTTTTAATAAAGAATAAAACATAACAATTTCCTCCATTTTCTCTGCTGTAATTTTCTAAGATCATGGCCGTGATGTGTGATCATGTGATTTATTTAATCTGTTTTCAATGAATAGTAATAAAGGGGAACAAAGAGATCATCTTCAGGAAGTGTCTCTATTGTTTTAACTCATGTCTAACTGTATGTGATTATATGAATTATGGATACGTGTAGTTTTTGATCTGATGACCTCCTTTAACATTTAGTTTTCTGTGAATAATCTTTTTTTTTTTTTTTTAATTGTTTGAGATTTGATGACCACGTTCTACGTCACTTTCCTCTTCAGGAAGTGTCTCTCGTGTGTCACTTAGATGCTTATGAAAAACTACAGTTTGGCCAAATCACGCCTTCATTTCTGGATCCAGACTGTGTTTTTTTGTCCTTTTCCTTTTCCTTTTTTTCTTTTTTCCTTTTTTCCTTTTTTCCTTGAGTCATAAGCTGAAAGCGGAAGTCGGAACTGAACCTCAGTGTTTGGGGGTTGAAACTTTTAGGAAAGCCCTTTTTTTCTTCTCTTGGACTGCTGACGCGTACACAGCTGCTGCTGCTGAGCTGTTACCCTGTCCACTGTCCCTCACTGTCTCTGTCTCTCTGTCTGTCCCTCTGTCACCATGTTGCTCCACTCTCTGCTCTTCGCGGCCTCTCTCTTCCAGGTCGACTGTTACTTTTCGGAGGAAAAGTATCCAGAGGAGTCGAAAGTGCAGCCTCCCACCGTGGTTATCGCCATCATAGCCCGGAACACCGCGCACTCCCTGCCGTACTACCTCGGCGCACTGGAGAAACTCAACTACCCCAGAGACCGCATCTCAGTGTGGTGGGTTTCCTCCTCCTGCTGCTCCTGCTCCTGCATGCACACACACACACACACACACACTCAACAGACGGGGCTCTCCCTCCTTTTTATCCCACTGTTGCAAACGTTCAAAAGGTCAATTGCATTTAAATGAGTCTGTGAAAGCAACAGCTCTCCCTCCTTCTTCCTCCTCCTGTGTCCCCCCCCTCCTCCTCGTCGTCGTCGTCGTCTTTCTGTCTTCTCTCTGTGAGTCCACAGGCTGTCTTTCACTCCACACACACGTTCATTTCCCCTCTGTGGACTGCATGAATTAATGCTTTGACTGATATCAGCCTTTCCTAACAGTGTCCAAAACTAAAGATAAAGAGAGGGAAACCTCTGGAGTAACAACTCCAGGTCATTTTGAATGTGTCTGTCCTTATATGCAAATGTGACGTCTGATTTATTTGAAGATGCTGGCTCTATATCAGTGTATATGAGTGTATATCAGTGTATATGAGTGTATATGGACCACTGCGGCTCTGCTGAGCAGCTGTGATGGTCATGTGACTTTGCTCGGAGGTGAATAATAATGTGGTCACGTTAAAAATCTGATGATTTTTCAATGTAATATTTAAGGTTGATGATCAGTGGCGTGCACAGACATTTGTGAGGGCAGGGGCGAAAAAGAAAAGGGCACCGGCTGTGCACCGGTGGGGCAGACGCCACTAGTGCGCTTAAGTACGCTTTCGCTCATACTGGGCAGCTTCTTGTGAAAAACACTGAATATCGTTTCCTCTAAGGACGCTCGTTGGGACACTGTCATGTAGGGACAGTAGGGAACTTCATAACGACACCTTTTTTTGGTCTGGAAGGACACCCATAGGAAACAAAGTTGCAAGGGCGTCTTATAGAGCACTGCATCACTTTCCTCCACTAGAACGACGCTCCCTCCACTTTTTTAATTAGGGCACTTCCTCATGTTTTGAGGGTAGGTTATCGTGTGTCCTGTTAACTCAAGAGGGCAGCATTTTTGTCCACTAGGGCACCAGGGGGACCACCACAGTAAACATTTACTATTTAAATAGATACTGTATAGTCTACTGTTTGTTATAATCCTTATATCAGTCATGCACATATATTCTATGAACTCTTTACCATAGAAAAGCTCCGATAATTGCCTCTGTATCATGTAGTCACGTATGTCTCTCCACAGTTCTCTCACCAGCGGGGAAAGTGTTGCATATGTTGGAGAATAATCTCTGGTGTTCGTCTTCCCTCCGTCAGAGCAGCAGTTTGACTTTCATGCGTTTTGGACGTGTGTGTTTATTATTACCATCTGCTTTCGATCTCTTCAGGGCTGCCACGGATCACAACGCAGACAACAGCACGGCCATGCTCAAAGAGTGGCTCACTGTCATGCAGAAGTACTACCATTATGTGGAGTGGAGGCCAATGGAGCAGCCCATGTAAATCAAGTTTTAATACCATTTTTTTAAATGTTTTACTGAAGGTTTTTATAACTCAAGCTCTTTTTTTGCTCCAAAAATGTTCTGGCCGAATACACATAATCAAAGGTTCCCACAAGTGTCGTATGGATGGTGATAACATAAAGGAAAAGCCCTGGCTAATCCTTGAAGCATTGGTGTTCCTCGTCCTGTCTTTACTGCATGTTTTATATAAGCAGAGTGAACCTTGAATTAGGTTCAGCTCTGGGGTCCTTCCGTCAGCCACGGTGGAATCACTGCGTTTCGTCTTTGCATAATGAGGTAACGACGTGGCGCGTCGCCGCGTGTTCATACACATTTCTCTGCGTGGACAATTCTCTCTGCTGACGATGCCGTCGGTGGAAACGACACATAATACACAGTTAGTTATTCATACAGTTTTTAGGGTATTTCCAATGTCAAACATGCTAGTTTTATTTTTGGATGCTTCCATGATTTGGGTCAAAATCATTAGCCCCTTGAAGAACTGACCTTTTTTTATTATTTTTATAATACATTTTATTTGTTAGCTGTTGTGCAATGATGTGCTTAACTTTGTAATGCACAAAAGCCTTTTAAAATCAAGTTAAAAATGAGGGTTATCTCCCGATTCATCTGTCTGTTCTCAATACGTTTGAAGCATGTACTTTTTCATCCATTTTCTCCAGGCTGTTCTGGGTGATATAGGTCAGACTCCTGGTCCATAAAGATATACATTTGAAATAAGTAGACCATGGAATATGTTTCTTTGGAGTAAATTTCACAATTCTGCTTGGAAAGAAACACTTATCTTTCAATGTGTACACAATTAGAAGTCACATTTCTGGGAAAATGGCACAAAAAAAGCATTATTATTATTATTATTATTATTATTATTATTATTATTATTGTGCTGAATCTTGCTTTAAAGCAAATGTATTGCTTTAAACACATCACTTCATGATGATATATAAATATGGATTTCTTTTGTTCGTCTGTCTAAAGATCCTACGCCGGAGAGCTGGGTCCTAAGCACTGGACCAACACCAGGTACGAGCACGTGATGAAGCTGAAGCAGGCGGCGCTGAACTTTGCCAAGAAACGCTGGGCTGACTACATCCTGGTAGAGAAGTCTTTTTTTTTTGGTTCAGCCGTACATGATTCACGACGCACTTCATTCCTTTGTCTTATTGTCCTTTGCTCTCCCGTGTGTGTGTGTGTGTGTGTGTCTGTCTCTGTGTCTTCAGTACGCCGACACTGACAACATCCTCACCAACCCGGAGACGCTCAACCTGATGATCGCGGAGAACAAGTCTGTCATCGCGCCCATGTTGGACTCTCAGGGAGCGTACTCCAACTACTGGTGCGGTATCACTCCGCAGGTGAATGTCGAACGTGTTGTCTGTTGAAGTTTGACTGAAAACACAACATAAAAGTGATTCTCAAGCTTTTACCTGCATTTTCTTTTCTATCTCTGCATCTATGTGTGTCCGTGCAGGGATATTACCGTCGCACAGCCGAGTATTTCCCCACCCGCCGCCGCCACAGACTGGGCTGCTACCCGGTGCCGATGGTTCACTCCACCATGCTGCTGGATTTAAGGAAGGAGGGCATGAAGAAACTGGCGTTCTACCCTCCTCACGAAGAATACTCCTGGCCTTACGACGACATCATCGTGTTCGCCTTCTCCTGTCGAGCTGCAGGTTTGCACTTCACTGCACAGAAAGGATAATGTGTCATGTATTCGAGCAGCTATTGAGTGATCTTAATCCCTACTCAGAGATACAGATGTACTTGTGTAACAAGGAGCGCTACGGATACCTGAACATCCCCAGCAAACCTCTCCAGACCTTGGAAGATGATCGCCTCAACTTCGTTCATATCCACCTGGAGTCCATGAGTAAGAAGAGACTGTGCTTTTTGAGTGTTTTGGTTCAGGTGAACAGACATAGGGCGAAGTAAATGTGTTCATTTGTGTCTCCTCTTTGTCCCGCAGTTGATGGTCCTCCCATGCATCCGTCTCGTTTTGTCCACGTGTTCCCCAAACAGAGAGACCTCATGGGCTTCGATGAGGTAATTTGGACGACCAGAATCAAGATATTTAGTTTCTAAAGGTCCCCGATGTTACCAACATGCAGCTACAACGTTTGATTAAATGTCCTCCTCCTCGTTTCAGATCTTTCTGATAAATCTGCGGCGCCGCACTGACCGCCGCGACCGGATGCTGTTCTCTCTGAACGAGCTGGAGGTTGACGTCAAGGTGGTGGACGCTATCGATGGAAAGTAAGTGCAGTGAGAACACTTTTTTCAATGTAGATTGGAGAAGTGTAATATACTGTGTATTTGTATGTCATTGTTCTTTCATCATGAAAATGTAATACCTGTACGTTTTGTGTATGCAGCGCACTGAACAGCAGCGAGATTAAGATCCTGGGTGTTGACCTACTGCCGGGCTACTACGACCCGTTCTCAGGACGCACCCTGACCAAAGGAGAGGTGGGCTGCTTCCTCAGCCACTACTTCGTCTGGAAGGAGGTGAGAAGCTCTCGTATCAGAAGAGCCACTTTTGTGACCCCCTCTGCACCCAAATAAAAATAACCTGGAGCCGCAAAACCCCTTTGAACCCATTAAAATGAAGATAACGTCACACATAAAGTTTTATATACTGTATAGATATAATAACTCAAGTTTGTTGCACTTGTGAAATTTGTAGATTTGTGTCCTTCCAAAATAACGTGACCCACTTTGATTCAAAGGTGTACTTTTTAAACATCGCTTTTGATGTGGACGCAGGACGTGACGCATGTTGTTATTTGACGAAATATTAAAACACTTTTATTTATTGCCTTGATCTCTAAATAAGAGGTGCTCATTTTGGTTTGCAGAACCCTGGTATAGGACAACAGAAAATGTCATGCTATGGTTACTATTTAGTAAGATTACTTTTGACTGGAACCGAATGTAAAACCTATTTATCAAATCTGAAACTTTCTATAGATAGAAACATCATAGGGGAACTATTTTTCGATGTGTAAAACAAGTCTTGGTTGGTGTGAAAATACAAGCGGGACACACTTCAATGCACTTAAAATGCAGTAAAGGTAACGGGTTCATGGCATCATTTCATACCTTAGATACAACCAAAATAGCTTTTGATCTAAAAAAAAATTAACATTTAAATTTGTACAGATTTGCAGAGAGGAATCAAAACATAACATTAACATTAAAGTGTTTATTTAAGGATTTTCGGTTGAGCCTCTGCAAAACATTTCATGGATGTCTTATGTCTTCTAATTTTATTGAAACATTTTAATGGTTACAGATGATTTAAAACAGAATTTAAAGGAGTGGATTTCCAAGAAACAAATTCAAGTTCTTCTGCATTTTGACCAATGTGAATGTTTTTTTTTATTTTCTCTGCTGTCCTCAGATGGTGGACGTGCAGATGGACAAAGCGCTCATCTTTGAGGACGATGTCCGTTTCCAGGCCAACTTCAAACGACGAGTCCTCAGGCTGATGGAGGAGGTGGAGCAGGTGGACCTTGACTGGGACATCATGTAAGACGTGAATGCTTTTTTTTTTTTTTTAAACCATTGTTCAAATAAATGTAAGGATTAGGAAGTCTGTGTTTTGGACAAGTCAGAAGAAATGCAGAGCAGAAGCAGAAGCAGCTGTAACATATTTAGTTTTTATTGTTTATCCACCCACATTTTAACAATTCATTATATAAATCCTGGTAGATTTGAAGACCTTGTGTCCGTATACCTGTTCAAATGTGTGTTTCTGTGTCGGTTTCTCTCAGAAACGGATGAGAAGTGGCCTTTTGCTGTTGTCTGTGGCTCTAGTCTGAACATGGTGTAACATGTGCAGAACAAATGCTGCATAAACATCCTCTCCGGCACATTTGGCAGCAATTACACATGGGAGAACCTAGTTGTTAGTGACTGACAGTGCTCCTCATTTCTTCTTCTTCTTGTCCCTTTTATGTCTCATCGTGGTTTTTGTGGTGCTACAGATACTTTGGCAGGAAGCAGGTGAATCCTGGAAAGGAGGGGGAAGTGGAAAAGGTTTACAATTTGGTGCACGCCGACTACTCCTACTGGACTCTGTCGTACGCCATCTCCCTACAAGGAGCCCAGAAACTGCTGAACGCTGAACCGCTTTCCAAGATGCTGCCGGTCGATGAATTTCTCCCCATCATGTATGACAAACATCCCAAGTATGTATGACAGCAGCACTGGAGCCACTGGCAGAAATGAGCTCATACTTCCCTCTCTTTAAATCTTTGGTCTGGTGGATAGTTTGTAAAATGATAAGGTTATTAATCATATTTATATTCAGTGAAGTTAAAACCTTGTCCTTTAGCCCTTTTCTGCTCACAGTTATATATAAAAAGTCCTCAGAATGGCTCCTAACATTCCATATAGCTGCCTATATATTTATATTTAACTGGGTTTTTATGAAGCGACAGATTTAGGAGCTATAATGAAGTTTGTGGTTTCACTTCTTTTTAAATAAGGTCAGTTTTGGCTGTAAACTCTATTCTTGTTGGTCTCGCGTTGGTTTGCTTCAAGAGATAAATAAGGAAACAACATTTTAAAAGAAATTCTTTCAGGAAAGTCTTTTATTTTCACATTCAGGTTTGTTGGCTGCATGGCTCTCTGTGGGTGATTGTCTAAGTCTTTTAGCGTCTGTTTGTTTGCCAGATAAAGCCATATGGGATTCAGATGTCTTTGACCATCCCTTTACATTTGATTTGGCGCCACCTTCAGGTCAAAAATATCATTTGTTTATGACTTTGGTTCATGACCAAATACCTGCAGACCCAACATTCCCTTCAGCCACAGCTGCACTGTGGCGTTAGAGGTAAAAGTGAAGTGTAAATGCTTTGTTTCAGACTGACAATTTTTAATTATTTCACAGGACATTCAGGTTTGTTGCCTGCATCGCTCTCTGTGGGTGTTGTCTAATTTTTTTTACCATCAGTTTGTTTGCTAGATAAAGCCATATGTCTTCCATCCGTCCTTCCTTCCTTCCTTCCTTCCTTCCTTCCTTCCTACATACCTACCTCAGTTTGTTTGCCAGATAAAGCCATGTGCCTTCTTTCCTTCCTCCCTCCCTTCTTTCCTTCCTTCCTTCCTTCTTTCCTTCCTTCTTTCCTTCTTTCCTTCCTTCCTTCCTACATACCTACCTCAGTTTGTTTGCCAGATAAAGCCATGTGCCTTCTTTCCTTCCTCCCTTCCTCCCTCCCTCCCTTCTTCCCTTCCTTCCTTCCTTCTTTCCTTCCTTCCTTCCTTTCTACCTACCTACCTCAGTTTGTTTGCCAGATAAAGCCATGTGCCTTCTTTCCTTCCTCCCTCAATCCCTTCTTTCCTTCCTTCCTTCTTTCCTTCATTCCTTCCTTCTTACATACCTACCTCAGTTTGTTTGCCAGATAAAGCCATGTGCCTTCTTTCCTTCCTTCCTCCCTGCCTCCCTGCCTCCCTTCCTTCCTTCCTTCTTCCTTACTTCCTTCTTTCCTTCCTTCCTTCCTACATACCTACCTCAGTTTGTTTGCCAGATAAAGCCATATGCCTTCCTTCCTTCTTTCCTTCCTTCCTTCCTTCCTACCTACCTACCTACGTATGATTTGGCGCCCTCTTCAGGTCACAGAGTATATGTGTTAATGACCCAACGTTCCGTTCAGCCACAGCTGCACTGTGATGTTAGCGGTGAAAGAGAATGTAAATGCATGCAAACATGGAAAAGTGAGACAACAACACTATATACAATGCCAAGGTGCTTATGAAGGCAACACTAATATGCTACTGCGAGGCAGCGTGCCAGTATGTACTAACGTATGACCACCTGAACCCAGTTTTTTTGTTGTTGTTGTTTTTCTTCATCTCACAGCTGCATGGTAATGCATTGCTGTCCCCATTTGTAACCCTAATATCCCCGACATTAGCACTAATCAGACTCTCAGTCTTTTCTCATCATCCCCTTAGTGATGATGGAGCAGAGTAAATGAGACGCATCTGAGGTGCTGACTGTAGGAGATGAAATAGGCCTTATTGCTGAAGGGCCTGCACACCAGAAGGCTTGGCAGCGTCTGCACACTTTGTGTGTGGAAAAGTGGCTGATAGCCAACCCACTATGTCTATTCTCTCTCTCTCTCTCTCTCTCTCTCTCTCTCTCTCTCTCTCTCTCTGTCTCTCTGTCTTCCTTTCTCCCTCCCTCACCTCTGTGGTTCTAATTTGCTATGCCTGACTGGTCTGCTAAGAATGCACAAGAACCACAGCACACATGGCTCCTGCTGTCGCCTCTCATGTTAAGAGTCGCTGAAACTCCACTTCTGTTAAATGCATGGATTTTTAAATTAGCGTCAAATAAAACAGATATTAATGATTAACACTGAATCATGGGGGGGGGGGGAGGTAAAAGATGCCTTTAAAGCTGTAGTATGTAGCTTTTATTTCTCTTGCACACAGATTGAAGTTGCCTTCATTCATGCTCTGTCAAGAAATACTATAGCCGTGTTTCCATCATAGTACGGTTCGGTTTGGTACAGGAAGTGACGCTTTTTGGTCACTCGATCAGCTGACATGTTGTGGGTCTAGCTCCACCCACACCGTAGCGTACCATTACTCTGGTATCCTAAGGGTAGGGCACCGAACAGTTGAGGCCAGTCATTTTGGTACTATTTACTACTGTACTATAACGACTGAAGAAGTCTTCTTCAAAAGCAAACCATGTCATCTGGTTTTCCCTTTTTAGAGGAAAACAGATGATAAAGTAGAGCACATACAAGTGAACACCAACCTTAGTCATCTCACTTTACTAGCGCGCTGTTCCTGTTGCTTCTTTCATAGTGACATTAAAGTCACAAATGAGTCCACGTGACCTCTCATCATGGTTCTCTCTCTCTCTGCAGTGAGGACTACAAGTCCCACTTCCCCAACAGAAACCTACAAGCCTTCAGTGCAAGCCCCCTCCTGGTCCAGCCGTGTCACTACGCCGGTGATGCCCAGTGGGTGAGCGACACCGAGACGTCCACTCTGTGGGACGACGACAACGTGCGCACCGACTGGAGAGGTTCCCACAAGACCTTGAAAGGGTCCGCGCCAGCACCGGAGATGCTGTCGTCGGCCTACAGGGACGAACTTTAGTGTGGAGCTTGAAAAGCTGTGGAGGAACCTGCAGGTCAAGACGCTCACGAGGTCTGAGCGACAGACGCCGAGAAAGAGGAACTGCACTGAGATTTTGTACTGAGTCTCCACCATGCCACACACCTGACAGTGTCCTTTAACCTGGACTATACGTATGCTGTGACACAGACGGATGCTTGAAGTTGCACAGCAGGTTTACTTTGAACAGTCAAGATTCTTCTTCTTAAATATTCCAAGAGTTTACACTTTTTACAGTTTTTTTTTTTTTTTATACGACTGATGTCAAGAGCATTTTTGAATGTATGCCTGAGAGGGCGTGTGTTCCTCTGATGATTGCATGTTTATGATGTTAATTACAGAGCTTTTTTTTTATTATAGGAAACCAGAGAGAGACTTTTCTGCTCATCACAGACTGATTTAGGATCCAGTAGCTGCACTGTTCACAACTCCTGGACAAAAGTATGAGACTGTTATTGCTTTAATTTGTTGTTGTTATTGTTGTTGTTCAATCGGTCTGTTACCCATTCCTGTTTAATACTAAGCTAAATGTGAGCCTTTATTATATTTACCTTGGCTTTAGGTTGACGTGCTTACAGGGATAATATAAGACTATATGCAAGACGTTTGTTTTTTTATATATCTATGTACATGTGAAGCGATCAAACTGAATGTTTGCATTCTGCTAAAATGTTTTTATAGAATATCAAGCTATTATTGATAGATCTGAAACATCAGATCTATTTCCTCTCCGGTTTTATGATTTCATATTTTGCTGCAGATCAGATCTCCATGTAGTTTGAAAATTGGTGTTATTAAATTCACGTATTAGGGATACACACAATCGGTTGCTATTTTTCAGTATAACGTGTTAAAACTATGTCAACAAAATGCCTAGATGTGGTTTCAGGTTGTCTCAACTGTACATGTTGTTGGAACAATGAGAAGTAACATTTTCAGGTCTTAATACACGATTATTTCTCATAAAAGAACAGATTCTACTAAATGAAATGATGTGAATTTGAATTAAAAGGGCTTTTAAGATCTATTAGTCTTCCAATTCCTCTCAAAGGTTATCCGATGTCTCTCATGGACCTTTCTGCTGTTGTGTCTTCATTACTTCACATGTCTTAATTTATTTGTCTCCTGGTGCTGGTCGACAGACCGAGTCATAAACATGATGTGCAACATCAATTCAATAAAAGTGAAATGGCTTTTTGACCCAAAGCTTCTATCTCTAAATGCCCCTGAGAATGACATTATATTATAAAACAGAATGTTTGTTTTACAATTTTTTGCTTCTTATTATTTTTGATGATTTGAGGGCAGAGGAGTTGTTCCTCCGTGTTGCATGGACCAACATTCACCACAAGAGGGTGGAATATCATTTTTCATGGGAGAACCAGGGTGATATGGAGAGACTGTTTTTCCTGCACTCGGTGGTATTCTTTGAAAACACCTGTAGTTTTTCCAAATTTCTTTTTCTTTTTGTGTATTTATGTTGTATTGTTAAATCTCTTGAATCATATTGTACAGTCACACTCATCTGTGATTCTTTTTCACAAGGACTGCAGGCATACAAGCACTCACACTAATCCATACACTTTTTGTGACCTTATTTCCCTTTGGAGTGTTGTAAGATTTAAAAAGCCCATTCTCACACATGTGTAGCTAGGTTTACAGCCCACGCTGCACTTAAGAAGCTGTTAGGTAATGCATGATAGTGAAAAAGCAGGCAGTAAACCTCAAAGGTTAGTGTAGATTCAGCTCCTGTCCTGTTTCAGGCTGTTTGAAGCAACTGGACAGAACCTGTCACAGGAGGGGACCTGAACTCAGCGCCTCATTGGCTGCCCGTGAAGAGGTGGAGTTTCATCGGGTCAAACTTGGCAAGCCGAGAAACTGCACACAGCTCATAGCATATAAGGTTTCATAAGCCTGTGGTCTTCTCACCAGTCATTCCTCCTGCAAAATCAACTTATATATCCAGTGACTTCCACACACGCACAGCCCTGCTGTTAACGTTCATACACCCATTTGTACTGTTAATATAGCCGATTTAATGCCATGTATTTTACTTGCTTTACAAATAATGTTATTTGAGTTTGCACTATTTGCTGTGTGCTGAGCTGCTTCTCTCTCTCTCACACACACACGCGCACACACATGCATCATTTGTGTGGACACTCATACCCTAACCTTAACTATCACAACTGAATGTCTAACCCTAACCCTAAAACTTGGTCTTAATCCTCAAAAAGCCCAATAAAGCATCCAAAAAGGTAAAAATGTCCTCATAAATGGAGGTTTCTTTGACAACTGGACCACACAGCCTATTTAAAACATGCACACACACTTTTGCTTGGTTTGGTCTCTGGCCCTTCAGGACTTCAGTGGCTCCAGCAGCTGTTACACCAACATCTCCCCAGACACACACACACACACACACATACACTATGCCAACATATAGTGAAATGTAATACATCACCCCACAATGTTTTTCCACTACACAATATTTTTATTTGATATGTTGTTGCAGTTGAGAATCATTCTTAATCATCCTTAATGTTTCCAATAGTTCTCCCATATTTTAAAACACACACACACACACACACACAGATCTATACATACAGTGTATATATGCACTGCTTAACAAATTAACAGAGTCTTAGACCACCACCATGTTTCTGTAATGGTTAATACACCAGTATGTAGAAGCGCTTCAACAGAAATGATATTTTTAATGCTAAAATATAATTAGTAGTGTCATTTTCTCAAATTAACCATTTTACAAAAACCCCAGCAAAAATAGTAAAGTACATTATTATTTCTTGATTAAGATGTTAAATTATAGTCCAGTTGTAGTGGTTGCATGTTATGCTAGTTTAATTTCTGAGTTTATATATGTATATATATATATGTATGTATATGTATGTATATATATACTGTATATGCATATATATGTGCATATATTATGAATATATAACAATACCTAGTAATAATTTAAAGCACATTCACAATCATTAAATAGGACTTCCATAGAGTTTCATCATTCTTCTTGCCAGATTATGGATGATTGATTATTATTGATGATTCTTTTTTTTTTACCAAATGAGTTCATTAGATGTCATCAGTATCCACTATCATAATAACACTGATAACGACTAATACGGTTTCCACAGTGTCAGCTGTTAGTTCAGCTGTTTGACCTTATTGATAAATAAATAAATAAATTAATCAATCTGAGAATCACTTTACTGTCTGCTGCTGCTGCACAGAAAATAAATACACTCATGATCTGTGGACTGACAGTGACACTGCGTGGGGAGGAGGAGGCGGGGGAGAAGGAGGGGTGAGGGTGAAAACAGGAACTACAACAGCAGCTCGCTTTTAAACCTCACTTTCTCCCTCTGGCGAGTGAAATCATTCAGCCATTTTTCTTTCCTTTACCGCACTTCAGACTCCTTCCCCTTCTCTCTCTCTGTGTGTGTGTGTGTGCCTCTGCAAACTGCTCCATTCCAGCTCCAAGGATCTCGTGTGGAGTTTCGCGCGGACTATAAACCGAGCCGTGTAACAAGAGTAACTAAACGTAAGTGGAAGGCAAACCCGCGGCTGTCTGTCTGTCATGCTGCAGGACAAATGCTGCGTTTAATGCCACGTCGCTCGCTACATGTAGTGTTTCAGGCGTGTTTAAAAGTTGTTGTTTATCCTCTAATTCATAAGTGAGTGAGCTGCTCCAGTGGCGTGTGCAGACATTTCAGGGGCAGGGGCTCAGTTATCAAAAATATATTAAAAATCTTGTTTACTGACTCATATTGATGCTTATTTGAAATAACAAACTTAAAAATACTTCATGTGTTCATGTTTGTTCACCTTGACATATTGTTGCTGTTGCTGCAGACCATGCTGTTGTCACTTCAAAGTGTCTGCTCTGCTTCTAAGCTGTATATTTGAAACGCTACAGCTGCAGCTGCACAGTTTGTACAGTTTGCAGCCAACAAGAACAGACCTGTATATTTGAGAAAGAGAACGACATTTGAAGAATAATTCAAATGTCTGTCAAACCGGATCTTTGCCTGATCAGAGGGAGCCTGAGCCTGTTTACCTGGGTTCTGTCTTTGCAGGTCCACGTACTGTGAAAGAGTGCAGTACGTCATCTTAAGTTACTTCACTGTCGAAGTTGTAAAACACTAGTTTTGTTTGACCTTTTTTATTCTGCAAACCAGATGACAAGTCACCGATGTGATAACAGGATTACCGAGTCTTATGTAGAAGTAATGCTGCAGGGTTTGTTCCCTCTCACTGTACGCAGCAGTGACGTGGTTGAGAAAGTGGATGCATGAAGTCGGGACTGTTTTTGCCTTCTGACTCCAAAGTCTAATACAGTGGCCATGTTGAAGTTGCAGCTGAACTAGGCTCTTTCTCTCTGTGGACCTTGATCTCGGGCCACCTCCAGTCTAGTCAGATTACAGATTGAGTAGCGGGCTTGAAAACCTGGTTGTAGTAATCCAGGACTCTAATCAGTGCAGGTGTTTGCTGGCTGGAACTGGAGCTCCATGGTTCCAGCCATGGAATCATGAAACCTTACTGTTTTAAACAGATGGCTGAACAAATGTGGGGGGAAATATCGCTTTGTATTTTTTTTAATTCACTGTGCAATAGATTTATAATGTGATGGAGCATTGCCACATGACATACCATTTGAAAATGAACTACTCTTGTATTATAACGCAATAATTATACCCTACAGACGTTCATTACTGCTGCCATAATTGATATATAGAACATGGAGCAATCAAAACTAGTGTAACAAGTATGGCAAATGCTGCAACTGAACAGAAAAGCATATGGCTGTAGTGTAAACAATCTCTATGTAAGTCATTTACTTATGGCTCTGTTTGCAGCAAAGTGTTTTTTACTTAAGCATCTCTTCACATTTTAAAACAACACACAAGTTATTCCATAGATTGATGCCTTTACCTGTGACACAGCGTTCCATAACTTTGGCTCTAAATTTAGTTTATTTTAAAAGATATTTAAATTAAAGTGACTTTCTCTGTATGTTGAAACTTGCCCTCATATTCTGATATATTCTGAGACTCTGTGTGTGTGTGTGTCCACAGCAGACCATGGCCTTCCTGGGGACCGCAGTTCGGCGGATGGTGTTGACCGTGCGTCCCCCTGTCTCTCCTCTGTGCCGGACAAGTGCTCGCTCGTACAGCTCGACGCCCACCCAGGAAAAAAATGTTCCCTACGAGAAAACGCTCAAACAGGAAGATGGCGTTTCCTCTGGACCCACGAAACCTTTGCCCAGGTGAGTGGACGGACGGGAGGAGTGCTTGCTCTATTATAGTATGGGCTAACGTTTGGACATTTGGACATTTGGACATTTCTCATATGATCATTTTAAACAGTAATTGTGTACCTACTTGTGTACGCTGTTTGTTTATGTTTATGTACGCTGACTTGTTGGTCCGTTCAGGCTTCCATAGAAACATGGTAGCAGCATCCATAATGCAAGCCCCTTGGTTAAAGTACATACTGTATGAAAGGCAAACTATTACACATTTATACAAGAAACATACTGACCGTAGTATAATTCATCCACCTATTTCTTTATTACAAAAAAAATTAAAATTAATAAAAAAATTATTTAAATTAAGCTGGTTTCAATTAAGTGAACTGTGTCTCTGACTGGATCTCTGTCTTCATCCTCATCCCACTTTCAAAGTCGTTGTTCTCAGCTCACCTGCAGTTATCTGCCGCCTGCCTCAGGTCAGCAGACGCGGTGGTGATCGGAGGAGGAAGTCTCGGCTGTCAGACCGTCTATCACCTGGCTAAAATGGGTATGACCAACGTGGTGCTGCTGGAGAGAGACAGACTGACCGCCGGCACCACCTGGCACACTGCAGGTAACGCACTGTGAGAGCACGGGTGATGCACAGGTGATGCATTCACCGCATGCTGAAATATTCAGACTGTTTTTTAACAATAAACCATACACATACGCAACTCTTAATCTTAACTTGTCAACAGTTTTGTCACATGCAGAGTGTAAGCCAGTAAAAAAAAGAAAAAAGATGGATTATATATTCTGATAATACGTGAAAGTACAACAGTAGCCTGTAAATAATTTGGTGCCTCCTTGAAGTTCAAGTGTGTTAGAGTTAGTGACATCTCAATGGTAAGAACACACAAACAGTGACAGCGCAGTGGCCTCGGTGGCTCAGTGGTAGAGCGAGTCGTCTTTCAACAACAGGTTGAGAGTTCGATTCCTGGCTCCACTCCCTGGTGGTCCTTCATCAAATGCTGCAGAACCTCTTTCCACATCCACTGTCAATTCCTGTCAACAAATCCCACTAAACACTGGATTTTTAACTGTATATCCACCAGTTTTGGTCTTTGCAGATGAAAACATTGCATTTGTACATGTATGTGTACATTGTACATACTCCACATGCATTCTTATCTTGTGTATTCATTATTAGGTTTGCTGTGGCAGCTCCGTCCCAGTGATGTCGAGGTGGAGCTCCTGGCCCACACCAGGAACGTGATCAGTAAAGACTTGGAGGAGGAGACCGGTCTCCACACAGGCTGGATCGAGAACGGAGGACTCTTCATCGCTTCCAACAAACAGAGACTGGACGAGTACAAGCGCCTCATGTCGGTAAGAAGAGGAAAGGATAGCTGCTGGGTTGGGTAAAGACCTGAATGGTACCTGCTACTACTCTATTTACAGTTACCTCTTCAAAATGTGAAGCTGATTGCTGATTTGCCCTTTTAGTTGCTCGACATGAATGGAAATTATATATTTAATGATAAAATAAAGTGATTGTTGCTATCCATGAATTTTCTACCAAAAATAGTAATAATAGTAATAAGCACATTATTTCTTGATAAATGAGTTTTAGTGGTTGATATTTATGCTTGAATGATCTCTGACAGTGGGCCGGCTCAAATTTGGGTATCAAAAGGTGTTTGTGACCACAAATGACCACAGCAACTTATCCCCTCATTTCCAGCTGGGTAAAGTCTACGGCATCGAGTCCCACGTGCTGTCACCTGCGGAGACAAAGGACTTGTATCCTCTGATGAACGTCGACGATCTGTACGGAACGCTGTACGTGCCGAAAGACGGCACCATGGACCCGGCCGGCACCTGCACCACGCTGGCCAGAGCTGCGTCTGCCAGGGGAGCCACGGTAAAATATCAGTTCATAAATGATCATATATATTTAAGTTGAATTACCTTGAGCGCAGTGGAATGGTTAAGATCGTTACCCAACATTCAAAGAAGTCAGCGTGTTTGGTTCGATTTGTGCGCGTGTGACATAACATGGTGTAAAAATAGCTCCCCTATGCAAACATGAGACTTTAGTCCCGATAGCCATGTCATGACCTTGTGTGCAGCATAACATTATTTGTTGTTTGAAATGGGGAAAAAATGTAAGGCATTTGAAATGCGTGGCATGTTTGTTTCCTCATATACAATAGGTTTTCTTTTTGGAAAGATGGTTTATTCAGCTACTGGAAAGCAGACTGTGGAATCCAAAACACTTACTAAATGATCCCAGTTAGCCGTATGCTGCTCCAGCTGTTTAATTTCAAATGATTCTGAATCAGAATTGGCTTTATTGGCCAAATATGATGAGCGCACATACAAGTCGGGCTGGGCGAGTCATTTCTCTTTAAATGCCACTTGGTGCAGCACTGCAGTCCAAACCCCAACGGCAGTCCTTCAGATTAACACAAGCAGGTGGTGAATAATTGTTCCAGTAACGTGGAACCGGTTCTAAATGCAAACTTGTTTTGAATCATTTTTTTGGTCATTTTGTAAAATGTGGTTTTAAGGAGGGAAAAAAAATCAACATGAACTTGTAAATGGAAAAACATAATACAATACATACCATACAATCCAAAGCTACACTTGTAAACACAGAGTTTGTGTTATTCTCCCGTTCATTTCGTGCTGTGAGGGAAGGAAATGTCCACATGCTGCATCTCCATGTGACGCGCGAGTAACTCCACACACTTTCCTCCACTCTTACGTCAGGTGATCGAGAACTGCCCTGTGACTGGCATTAACGTACGCACGGACGACCTGGGCGTGAAGAGGGTGAAGGCAGTGGAGACTCCACACGGGACGATTGAAACGGCGTGCGTGGTGAACTGTGCAGGTGAGGGGAGAGGGAGGAACCGGCCGACTCATCCTTCCAAATCACAAAGACGAGGACTTTGTTTTTTAGTTAGTTTGTGTTGTAGTAAAAAAAACAAAAAACGACACGCACTGCTCACAATAAGTTATAGTTGAAATTGGGTTCATGCAACAGATGGTTGCACAGGTGGTTTGATGTGAACACTTTGTTTTGTCTCTTTTTGTTACATACAGGTGTGTGGGCCACCAAGCTGGGGGAAATGGCTGGAGTCAAGGTGCCGCTCATAGCGATGCATCATGCCTATGTAGTGACCGAGAGGATTGACGGCATTCAGGTAGGACTGCTTCTGCTTATTTATATATATTTATATATACATATATACTGTGTATATATATATACATACATACATACACATATATGTATATATATATATATACACATATAAGTATATATATGTATATATATATATATATATACATATATATATATGTACATATAAATGTGTATATATGTATATATATACATATATGTGTATATATACACCATTTAACTCTTTGGTGGATCCTTGTTTTCTATTCTGTTGTTTGACATATTTTTCCTCAGTTTCTGGTGCTTTTTTCAGTCACTCACAGGCGGTAGTTTTATGATGTAATATTTTATCAGGTCGGCTAACCAGCTGCTTTTAAAATTCCCTAAGACAAAGTTAAAGACCAGAGTTGCCTTTTAATAATTGTCTTTAAAAACCTACTATTGCTCCACAACTCCCATTATTTTTGTTTGTTTGTTTTGCTTCTTATGTGTTTTAGTATCCCCTGTATCGCTTTTCAATGTTTTTATGTCTTTCTAAAAACTCTCCAGGACAGAAACTCCATCCTGTGTATTGTATTAATTCCATGTAACCAACAGGGGGCACTATGACCACACTTTCAGCCTATAATAGCCAAGGTGTGTCTGAATGATGTGTAATAACTGGAGTTTGTTTAGGTTGTAGACATAAATGTCGGTGTATACATTTCGACTTCGCCATGGCTTGTGTGCGCTGTTAGTGAGTCACAGTGACTCTGCCGTTGTGAGTCTGCAAACGTGTGTGTGTGTGTGTGTGTGTGTGTGTGTTCATCTAGTGTACACATGTACGACTGCTCAGCAGCATCCAGAGGCTGCTGGCTTTGTTTTCGACAGATTGTCACAGCCTCTTCCCTCTGTTCTGCGGTTTAAGAGCAGCTTAAGCAGAATTACTGTACGTTGACGTGAGCTCAGACAGGAAATAATGTTTCCCACTGCAGTGGGTGAGGAACTCTGGGTCAAAACATCTCCTGCAGACTGTAGACGCATGTGTGAATAGATGTAATGAGCTTGAATAATAATAATACAAACGATAAACTTGCTGATGTGGTGTTCCTGTCTGAGATTGTGAAGGACAGACTGTGCTGCAGTGCTCAGTAATGATCGCAGCTTTCCTGACCGTGCTCCACACTGTAGAGGAGCTTTTTTTCTTTGGCTTTTGTTAAAAACGCGCTGAGCCATTTTCTAAATGTCAATCAGCAAATGTTCTTGTAGTTGACTTTGGAATGAAAAGCACCCGCGACAGAATGAATACAAGTCACAACACACATTCTTTCAGTGTGCAAGCATTTCACGACAATGTCTACTTGGTCTGTCTGTCGTTGTATACACTGTCTTCTACATATGCTGAGAAAAGATTAGGAGTAGTCAATGGATTATCCCGCTTTAATAAAGGTGTATATTTAGATTGCTAATAAATTCTAAAGTCAAACTTCTGTTATTCTTATCTGGTGGTTTTCCACTAATTGACGTATTGGTCACATTTGAAATGCTTCTCTTTGTGTTTCCTCTCTTCTTCGCAGAACATGCCTAATGTCAGGGACCATGATGCATCAGTGTACCTGCGGCTCCAAGGTGACGCCCTGTCTGTCGGTGGCTATGAACAAAACCCCGTCTTCTGGGACGAGGTAAGACGAAGAGTGTCAACGAAAGATTGATTATCTCAAGTCGAGTCAAACGTAAAATGTAACTGCGCTGTAGTTAGTGATCATAGTTATAATAATTATAATACATTTTATATACAGAAGAGTATAAAGGGCCATATGTCAAACATAAAATTGAAAGAAAGAAAACAATTATAAAACAGCATGAATGGTGAGGTTAAAAAGGTTGCTTTTTTCTCCGAATTGAATTTAATCTCGGAATTCTGATTTACTTTAATCTCAGAATTCTGACTTTAATCTCAGAATTCTGATTTACTTTAATATCAGAATTCTGATTTTATTAAAGTATTAAAGTTAGAATTCTGAGATTAAAGTCAGTAAAAATCTGAATTCCGAGAATAAAGTTTCTGACTCTTTTTCTCAGAATTCTGACTTTAATCTCAGAATTCTGATGTTAATCTCAGAATTCATGTTTTCTTTTTTCTTTCATGTTTTCTATTTTTTTTTTTACCCTAATGCTCTTCCGTACAGAACACCCAAGGACACCTTACAAAAAATAAAAAAAGACCAATAAAACGCAATAAAGCAGCAGGTAGAAAGCAGTGATACTTAAATATCGATCCTGTACTGCAGTGGCATTCAGTCAAGTGTTTTGAGCACTGGGTTGATGTATCCTCTTCAGTCTGCAGCATGTCGAATTAGTTCAAGTCTAACAGAGTAGTTTTTGGGAAATTCTGAAAAAGGACAATACATACAGTCATCTAATTGGCTGGAAATGAATGAACGCACCAAACGGTAACATTGAGACTAAATCATGAGAAGTGTTCCCATGTCTTCTATAAGGATGCACAGAAGAAAATCCTTTTTTTTTCTCTTTAATAAGTGATCAAAAAGAGAGCCATCTCAAGTGTCTTACTACATTCACTCACACTAATTCACTTCTAATAGGCAGACCGATGAGCATAATGTATGCCCTGAAGGAGAATGTATTATCACCCACCCACAGACCTTATTTTTAACTTCTCCTCCGGTGAAGTCACTTTTCTTTGGAACATTAAACCAAAGCATTTCTACAAAAGACTGAAATAACAAATGAGTGTGAAAAATAGAAACTCAGGCAGGGTTTTGTTTTTTTTAAACACAGGGTCTGAAAGGATGCTTTTTTTGGGGGGAGATTGATCTTTGTAAAAGCCGATGAGTCAATAGGTGGTCTTTGTCCTCATGGATGTGTTCTGTCTTTGATGGCAAGGCTGGCAAATCTGATAGCAGGCCTTTCTGTCTCTGTCTCCTCATGGTTATCCCTCCGTTACTCCTCAGTCTTAATGTAATACTAAAAACAATCTGTTGAAGCTGTTCTTGTGTATATGAATGAGGGTTTTTTTCCTGTAGGACACTGACGGTGCCGTTTTGCCTCTCTTAAGTGACTTGAAGACTTTTCCGTCTTTTCCATTTGGCCGCCTCCTTGTCGACATATTAGAGGAGTTCTTTGTGCCGAAGCAGCTCCTTTTGTTCTCGTTCTGCAGCCGAGTGTTGCTTTGATGTCTCGAGGCGGCTGTGGCGGAGAAAAGAGGGCGATACAGAGAGGGAGACGGAGAGAATGGAGGATGCCTACTAAGTGAAGATGAGCAGGATCGATGGCTTGGGAAGGATTCAGACAAACGTAGCGTCTAGGACCCCGAGCGCTGCTCCTCATATTCTCCAGATACTCGCTAATGCACACTTAAGTTCCCATGAAAGAAGGAACTGTCGGCTTGCACCTTCACGCAACGTTAAAGTGATAATCATTACTGAAAGTATCGCTCACTGATGCTTCGTTTACAGCCACAGGAACTCCGTTGTCTCTTCTAACTTAAGATTTCAGGAGTTGCTCAAGTTTGTTGTCTTTAGAATGTGTCCTAGGATTTCCTTTGGTGGGAATTAAGAGCAGTAGTTGCTACTTACAAGCCAGGAGAGGAGTAAAAAAGAGGCCGATTTTTTTTTTGCCCAGCTGAGCTGACGGGGACAGAGTGGCAGTGGTCCAAATCGGGGCAAATTAAAGCTTGGACAAAGTACTGAGAGTGAAGGGTTTGATTTGTTGACGCCCTGCTGAGAGAGCAATGAGCGGTTTTACAGTGATTTGACTCGCAGGAAGTGATGCAGCTGCAGTGGCCACTTCATTTACACAGTGTCATATTTGTGACGTGGTCTGGGTTCACTGTGACGAGTGCGACGCTCACGAGAAAGAGAAATAATACAGACGTATGAAACGGCTGCGAAAATGTGGATTTCTTTGTAAAAAGGTGGGAAAAAACCCCCAATGTAAAACAAATTGTCTTCCATCTATATATAAAACACACAGACATATCGTTGTGTGCGAGCAGCACATCCCCAAGAGGCAAAGAGTTGGGCTTGTAACAGAGAGGTCGCCGGTTCAATCCAAGGGCTTGAGTCCCCCTGAGCAAGGCATCCAATCCCCCCACTGCTTGTGTGTGTGTGTGTTCACTACTGGTGTGTGCAGTAATAAGAATAATGGGTTAGATGCAGAGGTCAAATTCTACTAATTCTAATATAACGAACACATTCACAGGGCAGAATGTATCGGGTAAAAATGGAAAACACACAAAAAGGCAGAGTTATAAAGATACTCCTGAAACCCAAATAATATAATAGATAGAAGAAGAAGAAAAAAGTAAGAATTATAATTAAGGGACAAATAAATACATAGAAATTCAATTAAAGGCCAGAAAATGAGGAATTCACCTGTTGGTCTTTGTTTGTTTTTTTATTTGAATTTTTTTATTTCCTAGGTATCTGATAAGTTTGCCTTCAGCTTGTTTGACCTGGACTGGGATGTATTCACGCAACATATCGAGGGAGCGATCAACAGAGTCCCCAAACTGGAGCAGACTGGCATCAAGTCTACAGTCTGTGGACCAGGTACACACACACACACACACACACATTGAAAACACCCACATTTCATAACGTTATTCTTTACGACAGGGAACAAGCAGCGATCATGACACTTTTTAAATTGGACAGCTCTGTTGTACTGCTGCTGCTCATGAATACCTGAGCTCGTGGGCTCACTGTGTGTCAGGTATGAGCATGAGACGATGTGATTAGTCCGAGTCCTTGTCCGGGTGATATCACACAGTCAGGTTGAGTGAGTCCACCTGTAGCTGCGCAGGCTCAAGAGGTTTGGTACCAAGGTGGATTTGTGAGTCAATGTGATGTTGTGATGTGAAACAAGACAAACGCAGAGTATAAAGACGGATGGAAAACAAACAAAACTGGCATAGCAGAACGAAAGCGGCTGAAAGAATTGTATAAATGGACCTTGAGAACTGAAGATATTAATAAAAAAAAAAGAAGGAAAGACAACAACAGAAGTAGAAGTGTCAAAGGTGGATGGAAGAAAAAAGGTTGAAGGTCTGAAATAAACCGAGAGGGAAAATGTTGTTTTTTTTCATCTGTCACTCAGTTTATGGCTTTTATTTCATTTCAAGTGTTTTATTTACATAAGTGCTCCGCACTGCGCGATAAATATTCATGCGAGCTCACCGCGTCCTCGACTGTTTATCTGGGAAGAAAGTGAGCTGACTAGAGAACTCTTAACCATGATCTAGGTCTTACGAACATAATGAGTGTCTTCTCTCTGTGTGTGTGTGTGTGTGTTCTCAGGAGGATAGGAAAATTAGCTAAATGCCACATAGACAGCTTTTCTGTAATTAACTTCTCTGAAAAGTTGGATTCTGATTAAGGGTATTTATTTTCCATTTACTCATCATTCTCCCTGTCTCTTCACTTGTACTTAATTGCTCTGACGCTGCATTTCCCACTCATCAGCGCGGTGCAGTTCGACTCCCCGCGGTACACTGAGCAGTGAAAAACACCCGGATCTGGCTCGTGTTTCCAACGCTCGATGGCAAAAACTGAGTAAACTACATCAGTGGCGTGATGTCATACCAGCACGACACAGTGTGTCCTAATGCGGCCTGAGGACAGAAAACATTTATGCAGCTCAGGAACGTGGCCACATGCATCCTAAAAAAACCCCTCCTCTCAATGTGGTTTCTGTGATCAGATCTGAGGACACATTCAGGAAGGATTAGGAGCCTTCGAGCCTGTGCTTAGCTTGTGATCTGATCACTCTGGATGGATGATAATAGCAGGCCTGGGCTTCCAGGATGTGTTCTGCCTTCCAGACTCTTTCTGCCATATTAGAATTCAGCAGCTCACGTTTTCATTTGTAATCTTTCCCTGATAGTTCTTCCAACATGTTACTGGAGATCTTCTTGGATGAGAATCACTTTAGAGAGAAGCAGAAGTACTAGAAGAGTTATTAACCCTCCACCGTCACCTATACTAAGCTCCTCTCTGTTTGTTTTCAGAATCATTCACAGCAGACCATAAACCGCTGATGGGAGAAGCACCGGAGGTCCGAGGTTTCTTCCTGGGATGTGGCTTCAACAGTGCTGGTAAGAGCAGCAGGAGCAGAAAGACTTTTAAAGAAACCAAGAATAGCATAGAATAGAAATGGAGCTGTAAAGACATCTCTGGTCTGTGTAGATTCTCATTCCTCCAGGTCGTAGTTGCTTAAAAAACAAATGAAAACTTTAACACACACACACACACACCACAGTGTAGACCTTTCCCTTAAGAGCTGGAAAGGTCAGCGCAATCTTCATAGAAAGAAAAAAAGGCAGAATAAATTAGACTAAAACAACCCGCGTAGAAATAGTGGAAGAGCGTTTTCTCCAGACTTGGACCTAATCTTTTCTAATCTCCGTGGACACTCTCAACCTACAAATGAATAATGGAGGGCTTTTAGAGGAGAAACCTCGACACTTGCACACACACAAACATCGAGCCGCACTCGGCTGAGCATTTCCAAATGGAGTCAGAGGAGTGTAAGGGGTGAAGTCGTCACTAAATCACAAAAGAAAACGGGTGGAAACGATGCTCTAGCTTTTTTTTTTTTTATGCAAATAAAAACCAAATGTTCTCGCGTAAGTTGAGGAGGGTTTGATATTGTGTTCACCTCCGTGATCTGATATTGGGACGGGGCTTGTTGAAATGTGCCCGGTGTCAGTGATGACACACCTGGCTGCTTACGGTGACTAGATAATAAATAGATTTCTGACCAGCCATGCACACACAGGATACATGTCCCGTGTGCACACTTGCCTTCGCGCATTACCGCACAGATCCACACTCGGTTGAATGGTTTTTATGGAAGAAGGAGCTTGAGATGTGTCCACTTCTTTTGTTTTGTGTCACTGTCGCCATCTTCTCTGTGTCTCACCGGCACGGACACGCCTGCACGTACATGAGTCTCCATTTGGCTGAAGGCGAGAACTGCAGGAAAACACTGAGACCATCACGCTCGCTGCTCTGTGAACTTTTGAAGTCTTCTCTCTGTTCACCTTTTTGCTTCTTTTTGGCCTCCAGTCAGTCGCTGATTTTCTTACTTGTTTTACTTGTTACCTGGCAACCTTTTCAGTCAAAAATCGGCATCTATTGTGCGTTGCTCTATTCACTGCGATCACGGTTGTTTAATTGCTTGTCTCTCACCCAGCTGAACCACTATATCTCGCTCATTAATACTGAGCACTTTGCCGGGTTTTATGACCTGCTGAGCCTTTTTAGTCACATATTAAAGCACTGAAAATGGCAAAAAAACAATACTCTGTGGAGGCTCAGAAAACCACTGTGTTCAGTGGCGTGGAGCTAGTCGCTGATGTGAACGACAAAGTAAATAAATAAATGAATGAATGAATGAATGAATGAATGAATCCCTGAAGGTCAGGGAGTAAAAGGCACTCGCAGGTAGAAGAGACTTCTTCTTGTTGCAGCAGAATTTCAGTGACAAAACATTCAAACAATGGTTAACTAAAAGTGCATAAGATTTGCTTTAAATGGAAGGATTATGGCAAATATGAAGCTACAGCCTGACACAGTTTAGAGACTATAAAAACAAAAAGAGAAATAGCCATTTCAAAACCCAATTCATCTGTAAATTGCTAATTGATTTTGCAATCTTTTGTTTTATTTCTCATAGACCAGTCACAGCGCTGTCACAGTCTGTACAAACAATAATAAAGTGATTTATTAATAATAAGTAACTAATTGCACAAGGAAATAGGCATTTATTAATGAGTTTGAAAAAGAAAAAAAGTAATTTGTTGATAGTTTCGTGTATAGTCAAAGGATTATTATAGAATTAAAGAAGTTTATATTAGAGATTCACAAAAACCTGCCATAGTTAAAAAGCATGAATTTTTGTATTTGTTTGCATTCGACAAAGCTGTGTGTACAAAAAAAAAAGCTTTAATTTGCTCATTTTGGTCAGGTATTTAACAAGGCAATCTCCTTTCACATTTGCATTTTCATTCACCTCCTGCTTCCTCCATTAGTCGTTCACTTCTCTGGGTCATGAAGCGTTTTAAGCCTCTTGATTTAGACAATTTGGGGTCTTCTGCTGGACAAACAAGGTAACATGTGACATGTGCCAGATGTCATGTGCAGACGTTGGGTCGGGGACTCTGTTTACCTGATTTCCTTTAAGCTTTCATTTTACTTGTAAGATGCAAAGACACCGAATGCTTTATTCCACTACACGCTGACATGACGATAGAGAACAATAAAAGCAGCTCTTTAAGTTTTTGTCTCTTCCATCTTTAAAAAAAAAAAAGCATGTAGAATACCAGCAACATCAAAGTAAATATCTAAAGGCGACCCGAGAGCAGTTCAGAAAAGAGCAGCGGGAGCGGAGGATAATGACGTTGAAAGGAGCAGAGTGTAAACAAACAATAGTAGACGGAGACAGTGATGGCAGCGGATGAAATTGGTACAAAGTACAAAGGCGGTGTGGAGGGATAACAGCGATGAGTGGAGGCATCGGGGGTTCACAGGCAGATACATGCGTCTGGTTAGCTTTGTTGACATTTATAGCTGCCTTTGCTGGATGTCTTCATCCATCCACCCCTCCGTCCACACGTCCACACGTCCACACGTCCACCCAGGCATGACCAGCAGTGACAGTGCCTGCAAATCAGGGAGATGTAGAGGAAACACAAGAGGGATGAAGGAAGGAAGGAAGGATGGAAGGACACACTGGTCCTGCTGCCGCTGCATGTTGATATGCATGCAGCTCATGGAATATGTACATATGCAAACTGTACACAGGACACGCAATTTAAAAAAAAAAAAAAAAAGAATAGGGAGCAGCCGTTAACTCGGCTGTTTTGGGACTGGGTGGATAAAACATTGAATTGTTGTTGTTGTTGGCCGTTGTTGCCGTCAGGTGCAGCAGATGAGGTCAGATTGCTCAGAGGCTGCACACAAAGGTCAAGTGATGGACACGAAGGTCACAACAGTCATGTGTGGGGGTCACATGACACATAGATGCTTGTGTAGAAGTTGTGCAGAAGTCGCCCAATAATATGTGAACATCTGAAACCTGCCCACCCCAATTTGGCAGTCCGACATGGTATTTGATGTTCAAATAAGCAAATCAGATGACATATTTACTCGTGAGTATTATCATTAATTGCAATAGTAGAAGCCAGAACAACACTGTGCTTAAGTCTATTATTTATACGCTTGGACTGGACCTGTCCAGGGTGTACTGTCCTCATGTGGAGGATAAAGCGGTGGAAGATGAGTGAGTGAGTAATAATGGATTCATTAATGCTCTTGCTGTTTCTGTGTCAGGTATGATGCTGGGAGGAGGCTGTGGTAAAGAGCTGGCTCACTGGATCATACACGGCCGCCCTGAAAAGGACATGTATGGCTACGACATCAGGTACCTCAGTGCATTCAAAACACTACAAAAATGTCAGCATTTGATTCTATTAAAGGGCAGCAGAGGAAGTATAATAACTGCTGAATGATCTGACACCTTTGATTAGCGCTAATCCTCTGAATTCCTCCGTCGCAGGCGTTTCCATAACTCGCTGACGGACAACGATCGCTGGATCAGAGAGAGGAGCCACGAGTCGTATGCCAAAAACTACTCTGTGGTTTTCCCCTTTGATGAGCCGCTGGCCAGTCGGAACATGAGGAAGGACCCCTTCCATCAGGTACGCTGAGCGGTTTGATCTGCAAGATGTCTTGGCGAAGGTAAATTGCGTTCATGAGTCATCGTCTCTGTGCTTGTTAGTGAGGACTCTCTTTTCTACTCAGGTTAGATGACTCATTTGAGTAGGAGCAGTCGAGCCTTAATTGGAAATAAAAAAAAAAAGGAGCCTTGAATTAGTTCTGTATCGTTTGACGCATGCTTTATATTTCCGGAACATGTCACACAGTAAAACTTGCACAGCGAGATGGATATGATTTAAAAAAAGAGCCTTGAAAGGAGTTACTGTGTATGGTTTTTGAAGCATAATTATTCAAGTAAAAACAGAAATCTCCTATTTCACAGCATCTCCCTGAAAGCTTTAGTATGAAACCATAATGATGTAGATTTTTTTTCTAACCTTGGCTTTACTTTCAGGCAGGTAAGGAAAAGTGTGGACATTGTGTGCCAGGATATAGACATCTATAGACACCTTTTGACTCTTTTTTTTTTATATAGCTGATGTGAAACCTTTCCAGACATGTATTGATTCTTCAAATGCAGCAGAGTCCAGATTTTTGCTAAATATAGATGCAGAAAGTTAACTCTTTTATTTTAAACCACAGGAGCATCTATATAACCTGACCCGTCTTCTTTTGGCACTCCCTTGCCTGTTCTCTCCTTCATTCAGTCCCTCTCCATGTAGCCTTCACTTATGTTTCCTCATTTTCACATCAGGCCCATCTCACTAGTCCTTTGTTCATCCTGTGTGTTTCTCCCTCTTTGTTCTTGTCACTTTCTGTGCTTTGTGTGAGAGAAAGAAAGATTCTTTCCTCCCATTAGCCTCTTTAACCCCCAGCGTCTCGCTGGCAAATTGAAACTGTAACGTGCGTTGAACTGATAAACATCTGTGCACATAAACGTACAGAGCAAGCTGTCATTTCTTTTCTCATCCCTCCGTCCTTTCTCTTCCTCTGGTCAAGCTCATAGCTTATTCATGCAGAAGGGCAGTTATCAGTGTAACGTATCCCCAGCAGCTGCATTTATTGATGCGATCCCTGCCGACATGACTGCAGATGATGATCTTGGCTCTGGATGTCTTCCTCCGTCTCTTTAGCGCAGAACAAACTTTGAATGGGACTGGCCCGTCATATTTTATGCATTAATGACACACTTAGCCATGATTTCCCGTCCCAGACTTCATTTAACTTTAAATGTTTTGCGATTTCTCCGCCTGCTCGAGCGCTCGCTCACGCACGCACGCGCGGGCGCTCTTTACGCTTACACAGATTCCATTAGCGATGTTGTCATTATCTTCTCTAACTCCTGCCGACTGCTTCTTTAGAGCGTGTTTTATTTAGCATCCCTGACACCTTTCATGCATAATTAACCTTAATTCCCAAATAGCTTTTTAAGAACAGATTTGGTCCTGAGCTTGCATCGAAAATGCGTCTTCTTTAAAGGTTTTTTATTTTGTGTGTGTGTGTGTGTGTGTGTGTGTGTGTGTGTGTGTGTGTGTGTGTGTGTGTGTGTGTGTGTGTGTGTGCTCCCTGACCTCGAGGATGATGAAAAACTGCCTTATGTAACACTTCAAATCTAAGAGTCGACTTACGGTGACGCCGTCCAGCTCAAATTGTGACTCACTGGTTTCATAAAGAAAGCTTCACCTGTGGTGAAATTCCAGTGATGTATACAGTGAGTCAATAAAGCAGCCGCCCCCCGCTCCCCCCCTTCTTTTAACCGATTTCGTAGCATCTCTTTCAGCTCTGTCGGCTCTGAAAAGCATCTGTTTTTATCACATTCACCCTCCCACATCCAACACGTTACATACACCGTTTGTGTTTTGCCGTGCACCTCCTGTTCCTGCACGATATTGAAAGAAAAATAACTAAATCGATACAGACGAGCTCTATCGCTTTGTATAGAATTTCCCCAAGATGTTTGACACGTATATTTGTACCAGTACATTTTCAAAGAAACACAATGACTGTGGATAAGTACGTACATCAGTTATCAGTGTGTCTTTAGTGCTTTCAAACCTGTCCACTTGAGATAAGACACATGATAATGCCAGGTAGGAATAGGGCTGATGAGTCACCATTGACCACAGTCGAGATTAATAAGGTAGCATGTAGTGCTGCTGAACCATTCGTCCTTTTCTAATCAAATTCAATATTTGAAATCAGTAAACTGTGCATGTTTCCAATTTAGTAAAAGTGTTTTTTGTTACGACACATTGTTGACAATAAAAAAATGATTTAAACAGATAGAATAAAAAAAAATTAAGTAATAAAAACACTAAACAACCTCATATGAGATTTTACGCTAAATGTAATACATATAAAAGTGTGATTCATATAACGACATGTATTATTATTCTTATTATAATAAAAATATTGCACACTGTTTATTACAACAGCTAACAATCATATCTAGTATTCTGGCTGTAATCTAGCTACAGGTCATGGCCCAGTTCCCATTATAACTTGATAGAAGGTGGAGGGCCGCATTCAAATTGGAAGGAGGGCCGTATATGGCCCACATGCCTCGAGTTTGAGACCTGTGCATTAGAGCATATTATTAAAACTAAATAAATAATTTTAAACTTATATAATATAAAAAATTAAATAATTAAAACTTGTATCAAATCTCGTTTTCAATACATTTTTAATAAAAGTAGATATTTTTACCCAAATCATCACAGCTCTAAATTCCTGCTTTCATCACAGCTGTCTCCTTCCCGCTCGCCTCGTCTTCATTTGCATGATAACAAATCCAGGGTCAGCTGTTGTCTTTTTTTTTCTTCTTTTTTTTTTTTCATGGTGATTATATATAATTACGGCATCACATTTGATGTGCAATTCAAACAACAATACCGGGCCGTGTGTAGACGCCGCTTCTCAGGTTAGCCGGGCTGAATTCTTGATGGAGAGCACAGATCCTGTAAGACTGGGTCTGTCCGACCCTCAGCTGCAATCCCATTAGTCCCTGCTAATCACTCACTGAGGGCCATCACCTAGCAACTAGCCCTACTGCTGTTGGAGCGCCTCAGATAAATGTAGGTGGTGGCAAAGCAGAGGAGGGAGAAACACTCGCCTAATTATTATTTTTTTAAATGAGCTTTTGGAAATTGTGCCGGCTCTCGCTTGCAATCATGACTGCACATATTATGGCTGAGAGGTATTTTAGGGGGTTGATTGGCAGAGGAAGCCGTCCCCGTGCATCATCTTTCTTCTAGGAGGCAATTCAAGCCTATTTCGGCACTCGAACACGCCATCGCTGACACGGCCGCTCACATGTTTTCTCCGCCTCGGTTGCATGGATGGTAAATATAGCTCAGTGTGGGAAGTTTGGCAGGAGGCAGCTAGCTGCCTGCTAGGAGGAGAGCATAGCAGAACATACCAACTGTGGGCGACTGTCAATTTTAACAAGGGGGATGGTGAGCGGCGGGCTAAAATAATCTCTCATTTCTGCACAGTTTAAAGAAACCAAGGATTAATAAGTGTCTTATGTCTGAAAGAGTAAGACATCAAGCAGAGATTCAGGATCAGCCCCCATCAGTTCTCTTCATGTAAAGCTGGGGACACATTACTGATTTTGAGAAGCCTTGGAGTGGACACTAACAGGCTGCTTTCAGTAGATTGGGGATCACACATTTAACGACGGATGACGGATCACAGACGACATGATTTGTCAAACCAAATGAGCACATCAGCCACCGTTTAAACAAACACTGATATTCCCGCTATTCCCTGTTGTCTTCGTCTTCTGACGCTATTGCCTGTGTCCCCACCTTTGTCGTTGGCTGTTGGCAACATGTGTGCTTGCGCGTCCGGAGTCGCTGTTCGATTGACCGCCACTGAGGTCGGGTCAGATTTCTGTGCCAACTCGTCATGCCGTGTGTCCCCAACTCGTGCCGACTGCTGCAGACTCTGCCCAACTGTGAATCGTGGGTAAAATCAGGCAAAAGCATCTTGTAGTGTGTCCCCGGCTTGAGGTGAATTGTCACAGTGTGGTGTTGTCATGGTTGTAGTTTTAAAGAAATGTATCTTAAAACCCATTTTTACTCTTTGGCTTTCGACCCATGTATGAGACGCTGGTTTTATGTCTTTTATTCTATGACTTGTTTATTTTGTGTTGTTTTTTTACTTTTTTTTTATAGTGAAAAACATCTGTTTCGCTCATTGACTGTGTGTGTGTGTGTGTGTGTGTGTGTTTGTTTGTTTTAGGTGCTGACAGAGCAGGGCTGTGTGTTCCAGGAGAGACATGGCTGGGAGAGACCGGGCTGGTTCAACAAAGAAGGGCCTGCTCCTGTGAGACACACACACACACACACACACACACGTTTTACTCTGCACATCCAGATGCATGCCCTTGATTTATTTATTTCCACATATTGACAAAAGGAAACACATGCTAGGTTGTTTTTTTTTTTGCTGGATCAGACCTGTTGGAACAAGCGGACTGCCAGTAATAGGCAACACTGACACAGTATCCAGTATCTACCCCAGTGCAGTGTCCTCCTCTGCACCAGAGAAATGATAATGATTAATTAGACTCTAACTCTTTGTTTGCCTTCTTTATTGCAAAGGTTAAAGACTATGATTACTACGGCGCTTATGACGTTGAGAGGAACGTGAACTACAAATACAACGAGCTGCTCGGGAAGGAGTACACCTTTGACTTTCCTCCACATCATGACGTGGTAAGCAAATATAAAGTGTGTGTGTGTATTATGGCTCCATTCAGGCCTTCTGCTAACATCCGTATTGGATTAGGGCTGAATGATTAATCTAAATTTTATTGAAATAGCAATACAGCAGAAGGTGCAATATTCATTAAAGCTGAAATGTTTTGTCAAAATACAATTTTAGATGAATTATTGTCTTGATCTATACACAACTTATGCTACAGACTGAAGAGTATGTCATTGATTCTCACAGATCTGCACAAATATCACACAGTAATCATTTAAAAAATGTTTTTCAAGTGAATATTAGAATAAAGACCATTCTCTCTGAAATGGCGTTTTTTTTTGTTTTTTCTTCTACACTTTATTAAACCCCTTAGGGAAATTCTTCTATGTATTTAACCCATCCTTTACTAGGAACCTTCCTAGAATTGGGAGCAATGGGGGTTGGGTACCTTGCTCAGGGTTGCCGTTTTTGACCTGGTGGGGACTCGACTCGGCAACCCTCAGGTTACAAGCCCAGTTCCTGTTCCACTTGGCCACGGGCTGCCCTCGAGTCATATCGCAGTCGCAATTCCTGTCACAATAATCGCAAATAGATATTTATTCCAAATCGTTCAGCCTTGTATTGGATGCATTGGCTCATTGTGAGAAGAATAATTATGTTTTTGATTCAGATTTTTACTAATTTGTCTCCTCTCCTATGGAATTAGATTTGTGTCAGTATTTTCAAACAAGTCAAATATCGATTTAATCAAATATTGTTTGAAAATACACACATCTGGAACAAAATAATCAGTCAAAAATAATTGCAAGTATCTATCGTTTGTCAGATTATATTATTATTATTATATATATATATTAGATAGTAACAATTATTTTGTCGGATGTCGAAAACTTGGAGTTCCTTCCGGTCCATTGAGCTGTCGCTCCAAAACTCAGTAGCCAATCAGCAGGCAGCTTCATAAGGCCCGCCCACGGTCAGAATCCCAAAACAAAGAGAGAAAAAATCAGGGAGCACAAAGAACAACATTAGTACAACTTATTCCATACTCTCCAAGTGTCTGTGTATTGCACATAAATCAACATAAGGATGCTGAGCAGTGTAAAAGTACAGTAAGAGGAAGAGGTCAGAGGAGGTCAGCTGATGACGTGGTCTCTAATCCATCCTGAGGACGGACATCGTTTATGCATGCTCAGTTATGTGGCCACAAACTGTGTGTGTGTGTGTGTGTGTCTTTTTTTTTTGATTGGATCCAAGTACGAGAACTTGTGACACTGAGCAGAACAATGTTGGCTGAAATTGATACAGCTCCTTCATTTGTCAGACATAAATTTAAACTAGAAGTTTGAGGGTGGTTCGACGAGTCTGAACATTCTCTGAAAGGAGTGTGGAAGTGGGAAAAAAAGAAGCGCGCGTCCTCTCGGGGGAAATAATGGCCGTGGAGAATAGACAGAGTGCAGAATACAGTCAGTGAGTTTTATGGTGCATGAAGGAGTTTGAGGGGAAGCACCAGCCTCACTCAGCAGCCCCGAGGACGAGTAAGTTTGCTCCAAGTTTTCCCTTTTAATTGCAGTGATGTCGTCGAGGATCCAGAAGTCATAGAAATAATGTTTTTATGCATTGTTTTTAATTGGACATGTGTTGTGATTTATTTATATGTGTTTTTTTCAATTGCAGATTAAGAGCGAGTGCCTCTCATGTAGACACGGCGTGGCTGTGTTTGACATGTCCTACTTTGGAAAGTTTTATCTCACCGGACCAGATGCCAAGAAGGCGGCCGATTGGCTGTTCACTGCTGATGTCAACAAGAAACCAGGTCAGTCTGGCTGCTGCTAAAGCACACACACACACACACACACACACAGCAGGCAGATTCAGACAGATGGGTGAAAAGGTCGACAGAATGAAGAAGTCCAATACGCAGACGGAGGATCTAAACAAAGTGCCAACACGCCACAGTTCCAGAAAATCGTAAAATACTTCCCCTGCACTTTCTCGCAGTGGCGCTGGTAAATGTGTTGACGGGGGAAGTCTCCCATTGCCTAATCTATTTGTGACAAATTTGTGCAATTTGTCGGCACAGCCGTCTGTTTCCTGCAGTGACAAGACGTGTGGGGGCGCATGTATGGATGCTAGTAAGTCTGTCCCAAAGAACCGTCGCTGATAAAATGACTTTCATGGCGCCAGATGTCAACAAAATGCCGAATGATCTCAGCAGAAATGAGCAGCGTGGTCCTCACAACCAAACTCTGGCTGATTTAAGAGACATCACCCGAGGCCAAGTTATCAGACGTCATGCTGCTTCATCCGGAGCAGCAAAAGTCTTTTAACTTCCCCTTTAAAGGTCCAGTGTGTGTTATTTAGCAGGGTTTACTTATGGGCAGAAAGTGATGCGCATAAGTATGTTTGGGTTAGCGCTAGCGTGTCGTTGCTTTGAAATAAGAATTGTTTGGTTTTCCTGGACAAAGTCATCTTGTGCAGCCATGGCGGCACAAGGAAACTTGACAAATTAGTGTTTTTGAAGCAGAGGTCAACGTAGTTTCCTCACGTGCAAGACCATTAGATGTCACTAGTTCTTGCACAATGGGCTTTTAATCTTCTATATGTAGTGTAATGTAATGTTAGTGCCAAGCTTGGACAACTCTTCCTCATTCAATCCACAGGATTTTGTGTTGATCAACAAATTAATTGTCTTTACCCGAAAGTCCTGAGGTTTTACCGTAATGACAAGTATATGGGCGCAAAGCTCTACTGCTTTCCAGTATCCATCCATCTGTTTTCTACCGCTTTATCCTCCACATGAGGGTCACGCGGGGTTCTGTGGCAATCTCAGGGTCACACCCTGGACAGATCGCAGTCCATAGTTTTTTTGAATTTTCTAGATATCACAAACGGTCTACGGGAGTTACGGTAATGAGAAGTACACGTGCCAAATCCTGTCGGCGACGACAACATGTGGGGTACACCATGTCAGGTCCATCACAGAGCCACACATGGAGACTCTCACACTCAGAGAGTGAACCCAGAGAACCCAGAACAACACACACACACACAGGGGAGAACATGTGAACTCCATGCAGGAAATAATTCAACCTTAATATGGATTTATTATGCAACATCTACGTCTTTTTGTCCGCCACTCTTTCCTCCTTATGTCCACGTGGCAGTTTTACACAGAGAAGAATTTTCCTGTCCTAGCGAGCGAGCCTGTGCTTCTCTGACGCTGACATCGTCAGACACCGCTTCCTTTAAAGCCCTCTTGACAGAATCAAACTGTATAATCAGTCATTCCGTCAAGTGAGAGATGACAGTCGCGTATTAGCGCGTCACCGCGACTGTCAGCTCCCTTTGTGCGGACGCGTTATCATTTCATGTGCCTCATATGTTAAAGATACAGATTCATTCAGTAGTCGGTCGTCTTATTATGCATCTTTGTTAAGTGATGTTCTGTCGTCGTAGTTCACGTTTCAGTCATTTTCTTTGTAAAAAAATCAAGATTCACATGATATCTGATGGAGTGCGTGTCCCTGGAGTCCCACCTGAGTAACACACTCAGATGTTACTAAGATTTTCCTTCTCATTGATCCGTGTGGTGCAGGAAAGGAGACACACAGTCATTCAAAGGCATAGAAACCAGATTACAGCCAAAGAATCAGTTAATAACAGAAGATCGATCTCTCTGCTGTGTGTTTTAGGCTCTACTGTCTACACCTGCATGCTGAATAAAAGAGGAGGAGCAGAAGCTGACCTGACGGTGAGCAGACTCGAGCCCGGTGCTTCCAACCTGCCCTTAGCACCCGAATCCAATGGTGAGCAATCGTGTGCATGCGATACTTGTTTTTGTACATTTACCTGCCATCACTGTTTTCACTGTTGTTTTGTAATTTGATCCATTTTCATTGCTTGTATTGTCATTTTTAACCATTATATTCTCTTTTTTGTCTTTTCCTTTGTTTTAATTTGCAAAGAAAACACAGAAAGCAGCGTTTGCAGCCAAAGAGCTGAAGTTATGTTGTGCCGTGATGGGAAATCAGTCGTAATAAAAAGAGATGAAAGACACAAATGCTTAACATTTTTTATAATACATGTGTTCACTGCTGCAGGATGTAGTCACTGTTTAATGTAGCCATCATCTTGAGCAGCAGTTAAATTAAATGAAATGTTATAATTAATTTAGCGGTTGTAGCACATCCTCATGAACATATTCACAAGTCTTCACACTTCTAAGATTCCATCAATTTAGCACGAGGCTTGTATTTTTCCATATAGTCTCAGATTTTTCTGCCATTTTTTTCACTTCCTTTTCCCCTCTCCCTCCTTCCCTATAGGTGACGCATACTACCTGGCGATTGGTGGTGGCGTAGCAGAGCACAACTGGAACCACATTAGAACAGTTCTTCAGGACCAAGGTTTCCAGTGTCAGCTGGTTGACCATTCTGAGGACATGGGGATGATCAGCATCCAGGGGCCAAAGAGGTGAGGAAAGAAGGGCGAGAGGGAGGATATGACTGACAAGAAACAATGGTGGGAGGGCAAAATAGCAGGGGAGAAGAGAGGAAAGAAGTAGCTTCGGCTAAAAAGCTGGATCATGATTCCCATCTCGGAGTGGGTAAACCGAAAAGACCAGCTGTTGTGGTCGACGTGAGCAGGTTAAGTGGTCGCGACTTTGCCGCGGGCGTGAGAGGTGAGACAGGTGGAGTGAAAACAGAAGCGGGGGGGGCTCAAGATTAATGCCCGCAGCCCTTTCGCGACGCTGCAAAGCCTGTGCTTTAAATTAAGAGTAAAAGTGAGTGATGATGATGAAGATTTACTGGAGCAGATCATTCGATTGTGATGTCAACAACAGTTTACGCCCTTTTTACTGGAGGTTGGTGCATTAAAACTGTCCAAGCAAGTCCCCGCTCTGTCATCATCATGTAGGTTAGGTAATAATGTTTGATTTTTATTTCACCTTGAGGTTTAATTGGACCAGAAATAAAAAAAAATAAAATATCTCTGGACTGACCTTGAATAACTGTTATTCAATCCTAAATAATAGTGTCACTATTGCACAGGAGACATAGAGCTCTTATTTTCTCAGTCTCAGAATTGGACATGACATTAGAGTGGATATTAGTTTTATACAACCACTGTCTTTTATTATTCCCCAAGTGTAAATAGTGCAGCAATGACATTAAAGTCAAATTCTAGGTTTAGTTTGGTTGATGCTGGGTTCAGTACAGGAGTTGGAGAGGCCTGAGTGCCTTCTTTGTAAAGTGCATCATTAATCTAGGTGATCCGTTTTAGTTAGAAGGCTATTTTAAGTCTGCCACACAGCACGCCCTTAAGAATAAATAAATAAATATAGTAATCATCATTTGCATCACCTCATTTTCTTTCTTCATACTTGAGATGTTTCTCAAAACACTTCTGTAACTCTCTAATCTAATGACCAAACCTGAAAGTGTCACTGCCACGTTCTGCTTTCACCGTTTCAGAGTCACTTCAAGCCCTTTCACGTCCTTCTTGCTCAAAGAGCGAGCTGGGCCACTTTTACCTCTTCCCAATTTTCATCCTCTGAACTACTCGTCTGTCTTTGTTCTTTGTTCTTCACAAGCAGCAGCACGGTGTGGTCACTGTGTTCCATGTGTGGGCTGCGTCAATTTCTTCTATTCAAGGCTTTTTTTTATCCTCTGTCCTCTCAGGTTTTCTTTTCTTTTTTTTTTTATCCAGCTCTATCTCAGTCTCCTCTCCCTTTTCCTCACCCTTTTGCTCAGTTGACTTTTTGCTGTGTCCTCTTCCCTCTTTTTAGATTTTATTGAACCAGAAATCAGTGAATCTACAGCAGCTTTAGCCCAGTATGTCTATATGTGTGTGTGTGTTATTTACCCACTGTAACTAAGGCTGAATACACGATAAATCATCAAATTGTGATAAAATGGCCTTATGGCGAAATTCTGAACAGCTAAAAGTAGTAAAAGACTCCTAAATCTGTCAAATTATTGTGAAAAAGTATGTGAAAATAATCAGTCTTACCCAATTTGAATTAGAGATGGGACGATGGGATGCGTCCGATACCAATATCACAAACTACTGATACTGATATTGGCCCCATACAGTCATTTTAGACCATTTATGAACGTATAAAGCTGTTTGTGCTGAGTCATTTCAACGACACAATTCTCCAACTGGGTAACAAATATTGCTCTCCCGAAAAAGGAGGAATAAACAGCCCAAAACATGACTCGGCTAAAATGCTTTTGCTGATTTTTATTTACATATTTACAGTCGATTTTTTATTGATACCGATACTCACCGATACCGATTCCCATCAACCAATGTATCAGATTTTTTGACCATAATCAGGTCTAACCATGTTCATTATGAAGCTCTTTGTGTTTCCTTCATCATCCAAAGTGTCTGCATAATGTGTGTGTGTGTGTGTGTGTGTGAATAATATTAACAGGATCGGTGTCTCAGTCTGTAACGATTCTTCGCTCCTTCTTATTGTCGTGAGAAACTGCCAAAAAAAATCTACTCCTCCAATGTTTTGGGTTTTAATGAAGCAAATTTGTCTCTTTTTAAAGCTGGAGGAGAGAGAGAGGAAATTACACGTTTTATGGAAATGCGATTGTCTGTGTTGCCTCCTCAGAAATATTCTCTAGAGCGGGGGTAGTCACTGTAAACTCGCTGGCTCTCACACACACACACACACACACACACACACACATAGATTGGCAGAACTCTCCAAAGGGTGAAACTGGTGCTTGCTCAGTTTTGTTGCATCATACACCAGGATTTATAACACGAGCAGTTATGTGATGTCCTGAAAGAGAGAGGCCCGTGTGTTTACATAATATCCGTCCTCTGATCCACAGCTGAGAACACATTTAATTAACAAGTCACAGAAACAAATTGGTGGTTGCACGAGCCTTTTACCGCACACACACACACACACACTCACACACACACAAACGCAGCTATTTGCTGATTATATATAGCTAATTATAGCCTAGCTATTGGACTCTTGAATTTGGAGGAAGTACTGAAGGGAAAGGTCAGACTGTGCGTCATCCCCCCATATTCATATATACATATATATGTATATATGTATATGTGTGTGTATATATATTATAAGTAATGTTATAGTCCCGTATAAGATGATATTTCTTTGTAGAAAGAGGAAAAATAACACCCCAAACAAAAATATCCCCTAACCCTAACCCAAGGACAAAGGCCTCGACCTACGTTGAATAAGCGTCTCATTTTCAGTTTTTTTCCCTCTTTACCTGCAGTCGAGAGGTTCTTCAGGAAGTGCTGGACACGGACCTCAGCAACGACAACTTTCCTTTCTCGACACACAAAGTCGTCAACGCGGCGGGACACCAGGTGAGGACGCCAGCTGTCTTCTGTTTGACTTCAGTCACATATAGAGTTTAGATCAGGCCCAGAAAAGCTAGCCCGACCCAAGGCTGTGCACGATCTCCGAGCCTGGCCTGACTCGACCCGACCCATTAACTGTAATTAACTGAGTCCAATTTAATTTTGGGCCATTATAACCAAGGGTGTAGGTTTGCGTATGGACGGTTTGTTATCTGTAGGAACAGATTGTTCCTACCAACGTTAGAGACATGACAAAGTGTGTTCTTATTTACGAGCATCAGTGAACGCATCACAGCCAGGCATAAAAGTCACTGTGAGTCACAGAGGAGTCACAGGAGCAACATGATCACGAAGCAAACGACAAAAACTCAGCCAATTAAAGAACACTTCTTTGCTCATCAAATTGATTGTCAACAATTCAACGGTACAGTCAAAGATAATTGGTTGTGTGTGAGACTGAGGAAGAAGTCAACAAGGCCGTCCAGGGGCATTTGTTCCTCTTCTTTCTTCTCTCCGTTTCTTCTCAGTTGATGTTTTGTTGGGGAATTCACATATTTCTACTTTACAATAAGAGTAACAGAAATGCTGTAATGTTTAAAGCCTCATGTTCTGAGGTTTGACCTCTACAGTGTTTCTATAGAGCGTGTTGTCCTGGCCACAGCAATCACCTCCTACTGTTCATCCACACACACTTACTGTGTCTTAGTTACATTTTTTATTTTTATTTTTTTTGCATGAATTATGCTGCACTCCATTGATTGCAGTCAGCATCTTCTCACAGCTCTGCGGGAGTCTGTGTGTGTCTCTGTGTGTGTCTCTGTGTGTGTGTCTGTGTGTGCGCGCGCGCGCCTGCTGGAGTTGTTTGTGTGTTATGTTCCGTCCCAGCTGGTTGCTGGCCTTGTCTGGGTGACATTTTAATGGCTGCACTGCTGCGAGAACAGAGCTCGCTCTCTTGCCCTCTGCTCCACTCATAGCTCATTAGACTCTCTCTGTGCTGGAATGCGTGTTAGATCACACCGTCTCGTGTTTATGTGCGTCCGCGTTCTCATCATTCTAAGCTGTGTGTGTGTGTGTGTGTTTGACATTCTCCTGGTGACAGTGTGCATGAGGCGTCCTTAAGTCACTGTGTGTTTTAAAGTGCGAGTGTGTGTGTGTGTGTGTGTGTGTGTGTGTCCTGTTCTCCGTTTCATGGTGTACATATGGGGCTCAGGGTGATCCCTGGCAGCACAGATGGCCTGGCTGTCACAGCACCCACCGAGGAAACTGTTGGAGAAATTTTTTCTCATCCTCTCTCCTCCTTTCACACATTCTCACTCGCTTACTTTCCCTTTTTTCCTCCTCTCAATAGCTTTCTCGTGTCCTTGTACATTATTTGTTTCTGGAGTCCACGAGGCAGGATGTTCATTTTTCACACAAAAAAGAAAAAAGAATAAAACTTAAAAGTATATTCTCTTGTCGTCACGCTGGCTGATCTGGCCACTATACACTATCTGAAAGAGACTGTATTTGTGGATAACTGTTGCACTGCAGCAGGTGAACTGTGTTCACTTTCTGATGAAAAGATGATTTTTTTTTGTGATTATATCGATTTAATTAAGATAAAACAGTGGGAGTCTTGTGCTCCTGACCTCATTCGACCTTATTTTATTGTTGTTTTCCCCCAAATCTCTCTATATATAAGATAATATTCAATATTCATATAGGACAACGGTATTTGTATCTGAGCTGAAACAATTACTCGATTAATCGATAATTAATCGATTACTAAAATCAATCGTCAACTGTTTTGATTATCGATGCATCAGTTTGAAGCAAAGATGTAAAACAAGATTTTGATTGTTTCAGCTTCTTGAATGTGAATATTTTCTTCATTTCATTGCTCCATATAACAAAGAAGTCATTACGTGAATCATTTTGGTTTATGGACCAAACTCAGTTTGAATCAGTTCTGAAAATGATCGTTAGTTTGCGGCTCCAATTTGCATAATGTAAAAAATATGAATATTAATTTAAACTTAAATGAATATCCCGTGTGTCTTCGGTACATCTCAGTCCGCCTCTACCTCTACTCCTTGTTCTAACTCCCTCCAGCATACTCATCTCTCCGCCCCAAGAAGCATCCATCTCTTTCAAGACACACAGAATTTTGGATACAAGACTCATTTCTCACAAAGGAGATTCCCTCGTTTGTGCACCTTATCTCACAAAAGCATATTTTCTACCCTCCCAGCTGCTTCTGCTGTTTGTTTCTGTCTCTTCAGCAGCAGAACATGAGCAGAAAGTGCTCTTCATATAAAAATGCACGGCGAGTAAGAAGTGTGTGTGTGTGTGTGTGTGTGTTGTTTTTTTTGCGAGAGGACATGGCAGCTTGGTCCTCTGCGTGCTCTTCCTCAGTCAGCTCTCTCTCTCTCGCGCGCTCCCTCTCTCTCTCTCTCTAAGCCTCTCTACTGTACCGCTCTCTCCGTGCAGGTGCGAGCGATGCGTCTGTCGTTTGTTGGAGAGCTCGGCTGGGAGCTGCACATTCCCAAAGACTCTTGCCTCCCGGTCTACCGTGCTGTCATGGCTGCTGGCGCCAAGCACGGCATCATCAACTCAGGCTACAGGGCCATCGACTCACTCAGCATAGAGAAAGGTAACTTTTAAATAAAGGTCAAAAGGTCAAACTAAGGTTAACTGATTTCCAGCCAGCAAATGAAGCAATAGAAACCTATATACACATTTATGTTTTATTTGTTCCTCCTCCTCGTGCCCTCCTTGTGTTTTGTCAGGGTACAGACACTGGCACGCCGACCTTCGCCCCGATGACACACCCTTGGAGGCGGGGCTCGCCTTCACCTGCAAAATGAAGAGTTCCATCCCGTTCCAGGGACGCGAAAGGCTGGAGAAGCAGAAGGAGGAGGGCCTGAGGAGACGCATCGTCTGCTTCACCATCAACGAGTCAGTAACGCCAAAACAATGATCCCTTCTCTTTCCCTCAGAGTGTCCTGGAACTACAGTGACCTTTGTATACCAGGAAAAAAAGAGCTGTTCTTCTTTGTTTTCAAAGAAAACACCTGCGTCAAAATGCAAAATGTGATTGATTTGTCCATTTTAGCTGCTGTAGAAACAACATGGCAGCCCAAAAGTACCCAAAGTACAGATAAAAAAGGTTTTTTTCTAAAGTTTGACACATACTTATAGGTAATATATTAAATTTCTGACTATACACTAAATATTACACACTCAGTGTATCTGTCTGACAGAAACAAGGCACATGTAGTGTGTTTTATAGTGTAATTAAACCCCCCCCTGTTTTTCTTTCTCAAAGGAAAGTGCCAATGTTCGGACTGGAGGCCATTTTCCGGAACGGAGTTCCCGTCGGTCAGCTGCGTCGCTCTGACTACGGCTTCTTTATCGACAAAACTATCGGTTATGGATATATCCGTCACCCTGAAGGAGGAGTGGTAATGTTCACATTTGTGTTGTTTTTTTTTGTTTGTTTTTTTACGTACAAGCATGAAATATTTAGTCTCTTTAGTTTCTTGACGTCTCGTTATGAGTTGATGGCAAAGACGGAGCGACGGAGACACAGTGACGTTGAGTCATGAGTTAAATCTTTGCCTTCACTGTTGTATTTAAATGAATGCCACGTTCTCTCGTGTCAAATAGGAACACATATTTGCTCCAAAAGGTGGTCAAATGTGCATCTCTCTGTTTTTAATTTCCTCCATCGCCTCATTGTCCTCCCACTAAACTCATATTCCCCTCCCTTCTCCTTCCCTTGCTTATCTTCCTCTTATTTGTCTCAACTCTCTCTCTCTCTCTCTTCCTCTTTCCTTATCAGGTGAGTCCCGATTTCATTAGGAGCGGCGAGTTTACCCTGGAGAGGATGGGTGTGACGTACAAGGCCAAGGCCCACCTCAAAACTCCGTTCGACCCCGAGAACAAACGAGTGAAGGGCATCTACACTTGAGGACGACAAATGTAAAAACGGCTGAGAGAGTAACAACTGATTTTTTCTTTTTCTTTTCTTTTTTAATTTTAAAAAGGTCTGAAGGTTTTTTGTCAAGAGTCGGCTATAGACGTCGTTCTCAGCATTTCAATCTAAATATGTCCTATGGCGAACACCACTCAACTGAGTGTTATTATAATGATACATGGTAAATTCAAGAATCCCTAATGCAGACCATGTTTACACTGCGGGTGTGATCACACCTCGAGCTGCCGTCCGGTGTAACTTTGGCTGTTTACAGACACCAAATCATGGGAAAATGAATCAGGATCATTTCACAGTTTTGCCATATGAAGAAGACGGCAGCATGGATACTTTCAGGGGCGATTCGAGCAAGTGTCAGCGCTGTATTCTTTCTGGATTCTGACTTTCAGTGCGTGTGTGGAAGCAGCTTTAGTTTCATATATATATGTAATAATTTAATAAGAAATAACGGCGTCCCATCTTAAATGAATGATGTAGTTTCTCAGAATGGTGACAAAAACTGTGTCAAAATAGTGACTCGCTTGTCTTAATAAATAACTTAGCGTCTCTTGGTAAGATTGAGATATAAATGATTTTACTTTACACACGATACATCAGTGTGTACATTAATGCTCCAAAGCCTGGCTCTTACATTAGCAGTGATTTAAAGCAAACATTTCTCATTGTAATGATTTTCAGGCTGTTTTTCTATGACGTTGGCAGCGATGGTGTTCCTGTATTCAACACTACACGTGTGTGTAAATATATAAATAAATTCTCCATTAGTCCTCACAGCCTTTTGTTTACTCCAGCTGAAGAGAAAACTCGATTTTAATTAGAAACAGATTGTTATTGCAGTCGCAACCATCCGTTCTAATGTTGTCCCTAAAACACACTATAGTCCGTCTTAATTTAACATTTAACATATTGCGGTACTTTTTCATTTATTTATCCAAAGAGGTCATAAATGATATTAAACTACTACTAAAAAAAACGGGTTCCCAAATTACTAAAGATGATGTTTTTTTTTTACCTGTATCTGAGCCAGAGTGTTCACCAGAGCTGGGAGGTGGAAGGAGAAACAAACATACTGAGGTTCAGTGAACCAAGCAAGGAAAACACACTGTGTTTGTGCTGAAGAATACATCAGATCATGAATACGACGCGTCTGTTTTCTGACTCAGCCCCATGTCGCCGTGCTCCGCGGCGTTAATCTAAACGCGTCGCTCCCCAATTAGACAATCTGTGGACAATTCATATTCTTAAGAGCCCCCATTTGTCTTGTTTTCTTCTGTTGAATCAAACTCAAGTGAATCAGTTTAATCAATTTTTTTTTTTTCACTCTGGACTGTGATAGATCTGAGCAGGACTGAGCTTGACTAATGGACACTTTCAATTGAAACTGTGAGTCTGTCGCACGAGGGCTAATTGTGCTGTGTCAACAACCCCGGGTCAGCACAGGTCGTTTACGGGGGGGGGGGGAGAAAAAACCTCAATGAAAATGTACATTTCTTTCAGGGGTAACGAGAACGTCTTAAATGCTGGTGCTAATATGTTTGTGTTTACATGTGTGTCAACAAGTCGGTAGAATTGAAGAACCTGAAATGAAACCATTCATTTCCGAGCGGTTTAAAAATGTGGTCTCGGCAGAGGACGGCATTTGAATAACTATCACTTCTCTCTTTCAGATGTGTGTTGCTGCCCGTTTTTGTGAAATGTGAAATGATTCATTGATTCTGTGCAAAAATGGTTCTCAGGTTCATAACAAGATTTATAAGGGAAATATACTGATAAACACTTACTTGTCCTCCACCACAGAGTGTCCAGAGTTTTTAGTTTTATGTTCTTTTGTTTGTTTGTTTGTTTGTTTGAATTAGTTTTCTTCCTCCCCGAGTCTGATGTGAATATTGCAAGTCATTGTGATAATATAAGGGTGAAGGTGAATGGGAATAATAAGAAAAATCTGATTTCCTCTTCGCTTAGTACAGAAGAGTATTAGTGCCACATGTAAAAAAAAATTAAATAAAACAGCATGAATTCTGAGGAAAAGTCAGAATTCTGCCATTTTTCTTTAATCTCAGAATCAAATGACAGAATTCTTAGATTAAAGTATGACTTCTTAGATTAAAGTCTGAATTCTGAAAAAAAAGGTCTGAATTATGACCTTTTTCTTAAATCTCAGAATTCTCAGAAAATGTCAGAATTCTGAGATTAAAGTCTGAATTCTGAAAAAAAAGGTCTGAATTCTGAGATTAAAGTCTGAATTCTGACTCTGATCTCAGAATTCATGCTGTTTTATTATTATTTTTCTTTATTTGAATTTGAGGGTTTTTTTTCTCTTGTGGCCCTAATACTCTTCCATAGATTAGCTTGTTTATTTGGACCCATTTTTAAACAAAACAAAAAACAAAAGAGATCAGTGAACAGTTGTGATGGCAAGTTAAATCATAATATTAATTTGGAGCCATTAAATCTGTCCAAAGCCATTCATGTATGAATAAATGTTTTTTAACAACTACTATTGTTGTGACATTAAATATTTAACAGACAAAAAGAAATGTATGCAAGAACAAGAACACGCAGCAGTATACAGTATAAGCAAAGGACTGAAAATACAGTTTTACAAATGCATTTTTTTTAAAGTAATTCGACAGTAATGAATCAGCAAAAGCGCTTTGCTGTAGTTGCACTTGTTTAGTTTGGCACACGCCAGTCAGGAATCATGTGTATTCATGTGTATTCATGTGTATCTGCTAATAACAGACAAACTAAATATGAGGCCTGTGTTGCTTCCAGAAACCAAAATGAAACTATAGACTTCATTCTGCCTTAAAGTGGCTGCAGCCCCTTTTAACTTGCCCCAGGTCATGTGACCCCTCCCCTGGCTGTGCCAGCCTGAGCTCACACTGGGGGTTGGCTGCTGGGCAGCGCTCGACCCTCACACGGGTAGTGAGGTTTTTGGAGGACGGTGGTCACCGCGGGTACAGGCTGCTTGTCCCACTCTCCCTGGAGAAAGAGAGCAAAAATGACAGCAGTATGATTTGATGTGTTGTTGTTTGGGCCCAGAGATTTTCCAAATCAAGTCAAAAACAGGCGCCGTCCTTGGTGTGCAGACAGCAGGTTTTATTGGGGTAATTGCACAGTTGTCACCAGACAGTGTATCACATGTGCAAAACTACACTCGGGGGCACATTTTGGTGTTTATGGGACGGGGATTTAAGATTAAAGAAAGGCTGCTTCCTTCCCCCTTTTCACTTGGCCTTTACTAATTACCCCCCCCCCCCCCCCCCCCCCTTGTTCCTCCTCATCGTCTGTGTGACTAAGCATTATAGCATAGTAGTAGTTTTCGTACATCATTTCCGTGTTTTTCCCACTGGGACACAGAACACAGCCTTGTTTAAATGTGTTTATGTTGCACAAATAATGAACTGTAGCGATTCATCGTGGATCATTTCTTACTGATTATAATGTTCTGCTCATTCAGTCGTCGTGGAGTAATTGGGGAATGATGGAAAAGAAGGTGGTAAAGCTGTTCTGCGTCGCAGTAGATAACTGATAGAGGACGTGTACTTGAGTTAAGTACATTTAATAGTTAAGAAATCTCGTTTTTGGCGATACCACTCGAGCTCACCCTCCACTCGCCTGAGCAGATGGTGAGCTCCAGTTAGATGAGGCTTGTGCAGCTGAAGTGCCATCACTTCTCCGTCGTTGCAGAGTAGATGGCAGTCTGCTGCGAGGCTGTGACTTTCAGCTGGTGATTTAAGCTCCGAGTCGTCTTTGTCCAACTTCACCGCTTCCTTAAAAACCTTTAAAACTCTTACCAATAAAACAGGCTCCTGTCTGCACTTTCCACAACAACCAACACTTAGTGCTGCTGATGTTTGGAGTAAAAAGCTCTAGATTCATAATAGTAATAATGATTAGAAGAGGACATTCGATTTATGGGCCACGTTTTTATGATTCTCAAAGACACTTGAGCGTTCAAACTGTATCTTCTTGAGTTTATTTCACTTTATCTAAAAGCCAGCCTCATGTTAGAGCTTAAAACCACTTTTCTGAACCCACATAAAAACTGATATTGAACACAATGTTTGTGTCCAAAATGAGATTAGATTCATCTCATGACCAATCCTCCCCATCACTTACATCTGTGTCATTTGGAATGACATCGGGCTTTAGCAGCATTAATCAAACTGCGATGATGGTTTGCTGGGATGTTTGCTCATGTTGCCAGGCCCCTGTAATTCTCAATCATGGGTTTGTGTGTGCGTGTTTTTTTTACTTTTACCAAGTAACAGCTACCAATTTTGTTTTCTTCAACAAATATTTGAGTATATGTATGTGAGCTATAGAGAAACGTAAGTCCAGAACGTGTTGCCAAATCTTCTAAACCACTATGTTATCAGGTGAAAAACAGGACAATGTCACACAAATCAAATTAGAACACTTAGATGAGTCATGGATCAATCAAAAGTCTCTATTTTGGTAGAAAGAAGGAAAGACCTCCTATTCAAAGGATCTGTATTGCCAGTAGTGACATTTTGACTGATAAACAGAGAGTAACTTGCTGATCAACTCACATGCAAACCACAGCAGGTATAAGAATACTTTAAGTGCGTATTAGTTCATTTAAATATCTATATTAAAAATCACTTCATACAAATTCACGCACACAAAAATGGGTCACAATATTAAGTTAGTTGTCCATAATGGTTCAGGCTACATGATAACTATTACATATTGATTTTACAGAGTCTCAATAATGTTGTATAGAAGGGAACCCATGCAGTCACTAATAACAGAAACACACTGTGACAAAGTACCTGAGATAATAGGTATAGGTACAGTGTAGTATATTAAAGGAAATGGTCTACGGTAAAAGTCAGGAGGAAGAGCCTCCTTGCTGCAAATGGTGAAAAAAAAAATCCTCATGCTTTCCTGCTTTTCTACATTAAAAATAGATGTCAGTTTAGCCTGTCTCACACTCACACACTTGTCCAACTGCTGTCTGGTTTTGAACTTGGTCTAATTGCTGTCATTGCCAGGTCCTTGTGTGTATGTGTGTGTGTGTGTGTGTGTGTGTGTGTGTGTGTATTTGTTACCAATTTAGGAGATTTCCTGGGCATCCGCAGCACTGACCTTGTCAGAGCCAGTATAGTCCTCACAGAGAAACCAAACCCAGGTCCTAATGAGGCAGAACCTCATTTCTGTAGGCACTGGTCAAGTTGACGGCTGAGATTTTAATTGTGGTTAGGTTAAGGTCGGGGGTCAAGCATGAACGGTTATGGCTATAGAGATAATGTTTTGTTTAGAGTAACCTCTGTGTGCCTGATATTCCTTTAACCTGTGTACACCGCACATTATGGGGACGCGTCTTCCTATAATGTAAATGACTACGGCTTAAGGTGAAGACATGTTTTAAAGTTAGGCTGAGGTTAGGATTATAGGTTAAGGTTAGGGTCAGGGTTAGGATTAGGTCAGTAGTGAGTTATCTCCATGTCCTCTGAAGTCTTGGAAATCTGTGTGTGTGTTTTGGAGGGAAACTCACAGGAAAGAGACGTGCGCTCGACTGGTTGCAGTGCATTGAGATGGGCGCTGTGTTGTAAAGGGAGTCCAGCACTTCTGCAGTGAACGCGTCCCACTGAAGCTGTGAGTATTGCTCTGTCACGCCGACGTCTGCGCACGCACACTGATAATTCCCTTGAAACCTGGAGGGAGGACGGAATGGCGTGAGCAGAGGGAGCTTGAAGGGAAGTCAGTAAAAATAAGAATGGGGGGAGAAATTCAAAGGGAGCAGGTTGAGCTGGGGTTATGGGGGGGACACAGTCTCGCTTTAACAAAAAAAAGACAAAAAAAAAGACAAAGCAGATGGTTCTTGAGATTAAAAGAAGTAATCACAACTTCTGTCCCTGGAAGGGAAGGAGGAAAACTAAAATAAAAAATGCTTAGTCACACAGAAGATGGGAAGGAACAAGACAGAGGGGCGAAAGAAAGCAATACAGAAACTGTTTTTCTACCTGTTCATGAAATCAAAGTATTTCTGCAGGTATCCTGGATCGACGTGGGTTTTGCACAGTTCCAGCTGAGTCCGAGGGTAGTAGTGAATGTAGTTGACACACATTTCCTCCATGATGCCGAAGCCTCCCTGAGGGGGACAGAGAGATTTAGTGTTAGGTGAAGATGTGGTGCAAAGATCAGGTGCAGAGGTGACACACGAGAGAGTGAAGAAAACACAGTTGAGTTTGAAGAGAGAGAACAGGGAGGGAGGACAAAGAGAACGACTCTCAAGGTTATGCTGCGTGCAGCGCTCAAGGTGAACTGAGGCAGAAATAAAAATACAGTGCTGTCTATCGACGAGGTGCTGCTCACCACCGTAGGCTTGCTCCTGTCTTCTGTGTTGAACGTGCACTTTGTTATGAGGACGTCGCCCTGCAGCATCAAGCACAGACACGGCAGCAGAAGCTGAAGATGATTAAAGATCATTGGCGGAAGAATTTTAGAGAACCAGTGGCTATTTCAATGTTGTACTTACGGGTAATACGTTCACCATCTGTCTGAGAACTCGGATGGTCTACAGGAAAGAAAACACGCAACATGAATGCAGTGTCACAGCATTTATTTCAGAGGTGTCTTCTGCAGCACGTCCCAAAAAATCTCAGTGGGGTTTGAGGTCTGGACTCTGTGGTGTCTCGTGCTCCCTGAACAGTTCTTTCAACAATTTGAGCCTGATAAATCCTGGCAATGTCATCTTGGAATAGTTTAAAAACCAACCTTATCAGGACCAGCAGTCAAAACCTGGTCCTGACAAGGCAGGACCTCATTTCTGAGGATCTTTTTAAGTTTAAGGCTCAGATTTGAATCATGATTAGGGTTAATTATCAACCGGTTATACTTAAGGTTTGGGGGGAGGCTTTGTTTAAGTTGTTCAAATGAAGGGAAAGTCAGTGCAGTGTCCTCAGAAGAATATCAGCACAAACTGTGTGTGTGTGTGTGTGTGTGTGTGTGTGTGTGAATGGTTTGAGTCTTCATGCGCTAATGATAGCTCACAGGTACTCTCAGATTAGTCTGACATCGACAGCTGGAGATCTTATCAGACAGTCTGGCAGATGTCCTCGCTCTCTGCCTCAGGATAAATAAAACCCCACAGATGTCACCTGCTGTCTCCCAACAATGGTTCATGTTGTCGTTTGTCAGTCAGTCGACGGACGGGAGAGGTTTTTGTCCTTTGTGCCGTCTGTGAATGACTGAGATAACACTCTGTTACAGCTCGTCGCTCGAGTCGTGACTTTATCTCTGTGTCAGCCTCACGCAGCAGAAGATGTAATAACTTTCTGTAGAATGCAGAGTTAATAAACTCAAATAATCCATGATCCACATACTGTATGTAGGCGTCCAGTGAAAAGAGCGAACGTGCGTGTGTTTGTGTCATTAAAACCTGTGCACAAAGGTCATAACCAAGAGTTTTATATAAATCACCTCTGCCTTTGTAATTATAGAATTGTTGCTGTATTGATATTCTTACACTTAGCTTGCTAACGTTATAACAGTAAACCTATTTAACAAATGAGGATTTAAGTGACCAGTGATCAGCAGTTCTCTTTCAAAATGACAGAAAGCAACTGTGGCCTAAATAGTATAAATTGTTATGATAGAGGTTTACAGAAGATCAGGTCTGAAGACCACAGCTGATGCTGCTCCTGCTGCTTTGTTGAGTGTCTTGTGTACCTAATAAAGTGGCATGTTATGTTACATAACTCTATCTACTTCTGTCCTTTCCATTCTCCTTTTCACTCACCTGTCCTTCACTCACCCCCCTCCCTCCCTCCCTCCCTCCCTCCTTTTCTCTCCTCTCTTCTACCCCGACTGATGGAGGCAGATACACTTTGAGTCTTGGTTTCTTTCACAGATTTCTTCCTGTTAATTTTTCTCTCTCCACTGTCACCAATTGCTCAATCATTGTGTTGTTGATAGAATAAACGTCAGATCTTGACCTTACAATGTAAAGTACCTTGAGATGAATGAATTGGCACTATAGACATCTTTTTATTTTTATTTGTTGGACCAAATGTTGTGCTGATCTTCCTCATTCGTATACTGTGTGTACCGCCAAACGTTGCAGTATCACTTAAATGAGCCAAACTGTCGCCATGACTGACACCGTCGTTGATTACAGTGAACGGGGCTCTGTTGTTGTTGCATGCTGCACCACCGCTGCTGCTGCTGCTGCCGCTGCTGCTGCTGCGACTACATCACTTTAACATTATAACGTGTGCATCACTCTGCTGCTAAGTGACAATTTCCGACACTGTTTACCCGTGTCTGACTGCCCTGATGTTTTTTATTTTCAAAGACTGACTACTGTTATATATTGTGTTTCAAAATGTTTCTGACAGGAACCACTGGATCTTTTTTTTTTCTCTCTCCTTATATTCAGTGTCAAAGTCGAAAGGAAAACAAAAAGCTGTTTATTTCAGGTGCACTCTCTGCACTCTGTGCTGTCTCTTCCCCTACTGTTACTCACCTGGTAGTGTGTACTGTAGTGTTTGTCCTCCTGTACCACCTCCAGCTCTTTGTCTCCCCTCACCAACACTGTCCTCACCCCACGTCCTGCTAAATGTGTGTGCAGCTGGGACGCAAATATATAGATTCCTCCTGGAGGCAAAGCCTAGATGTACAAACATAATCTTTTTTATTAGTCAGGCTACTTAAATATTGAATGGTGGGTAGGTTGTGTATACATACAGTCTGGGTGCACTTAGAGGTGCAGTAACCGCTGAGGTAGAAGTTATGTTGTTTGGGTGGAACAGCCATGAGAGGAGTGTAAACCAGGCCCAGCTCCATGATCCCGGCATCGTACTGCCTCAGGCTTGGGGTGAAATGCAACCGTATCCCCGATGAGTCATGACGGCCTGTGTTCACAACACCATACAATATTAAATATGACAAGAATACAAGAAGATCACAATACAGGTATTAATTCTATAAAGGAAAAGAAAATCCTTTATATGGGTTTACATGTTTAACTATGGAAGAGTATTAGGGCCACATGAAAAAAAATAAATTGAAAGAAATAAAAAAAAAATTAAACAGCATGAATTCTGAGATTAAAGTCAGATTTCTGAGGAAAAAAAAGTCAGAATTCTGAGATTAAAGTCAGATTTCTGAGGGGAAAAAAGTCATAATTCTGAGATTAAAAGAGTTCTGAGAAAAAAAGTCATAATTCTGAGATTAAAGTCAGATTTCTGAGAAAAAAAGTCATAATTCTGAGTTTAAAGTCAGATTTCTGAGAAAAAAAGTCAGAATTCTGAGATTAAAGTCAGATTTCTGAGGAAAAAAAGTCATAATTCTGAGATTAAAAGAGTTCTGAGAAAAAAGTCATAATTCTGAGATTAAAGTCAGATTTCTGAGAAAAAAAGTCAGAATTCTGAGATTAAAGTCAGGTTTCTGAGGAAAAAAAGTCATAATTCTGAGATTAAAGTCAAAATTCTTAGAAAAAAAGTCAGTATTCTGAGATTAAAGTCAGAGTTCTTAGAAAAAAGTCAATATTCTGAGATTAAAGACAGAGTTCTGAGAATAAAGTCAGTCAAACTTTAATCTCAGAAGAATTCTGATTTAATCCCAGAATTCTGACAGTTAGTCTCAGAATTCTGACCTTTAATCTCAGAATTCTGTCCTTCAATCTCAGAATTCTGTCCTTTAATCTCAGAAGAATTCTGATTTAATCCCAGAATTCTGACCTTTAATCTCAGAATTCATGCTGTTTTTCTTTTTTTTTTTCATTCTTTCATTTTATTATTATGTGGCCTGAACACTCTTCTGTATTTAACAGGTGTTGCATTTCAGAGTAACTTCTCTCCACTCACGTCTTGATGAGGTTTTTGTGAAACCTCAGTTTTGTCTCTCTCTTAGACAGCAGTAGAACTAGATGAATATTATATGAAAAAGAACAGAAAGCAAGTCTGACGGATGTGCAGAGAATTACAAAATAGCTAAAATAAAAAAAAAGGGAATATACATGTGAGTTCACAGCAGGACACAAAAGAGACGGCAAATTTTTACAGCCAAGATGAAAAAGTATATTTCAGTTTAAAAGAAAAACCCTGCAGCGTCCAGGACCAGATTCAGAAAACCCTGCTGTTTCTGTGTATTCAGAGTGATGTGTGTGTGTGCATGTGTGTGTATGTGCACTTCTTTGTGTCTTGTGTACTTAAAATACCAGATATAAGGAGAGGATTGTGGTAATGGACCTCCAGACGAAGGAACCTGGAGGAGCCTAGTCCACCCATGGGCAACCCTGCATCAGACGGGTAGTAAAAAGCCTGCAAACACACACACACACACACACACACACACACACACACACACACACACATTGAGGACATTTTCTATTAATTTATGCAGAGCTGCTTTGAAGTTATTGCAAAGACACATATCACATTGAGATGATCAAGCGCTGTGGAGTAAAAAAAAAAAAAAGCTTTTAATATCCTCATGATATGCACAAGTTGTGGAAGTTACACGTGTTAGAGTAGGGAAGCTACTTAGGAGTTTGACAGTTTAACATCCACAATTTACATTTTCAGAAGAAAATGTGTATTTATATTGTACAGGTTTCAATCTACTACACCAGGGGTGTCAAACATACAGGATAATAGTTTCTTTTTCAGTTCCAGATAACTGTGAGTATATGTTTTGTGCCCTCGTAGATCCACTGTGATCTGAAAGTTTGAATGCACATGTGTAAATGTGTAAACTAAGGCATGATATTGTGGGAAAATGCACTTATTTTTCCTCAACAAATTTCAGGTTCATCTGTTGATTACTTTTTCAATGAAGTTAGTAGATTTAGTCCTTATAATGTCAAAAATTGTAAAAATGAATATATGTATATATATATATATATATATATATACATATATATACACATATGTATACATGTGTATATATATATATATACTTTTTTCCAGATGTTCAGGGTGCCTTCTCTTTTCTAAATTAAAAAGTAATAATATGTGTTTTGGTAAAATGAACCAAAGTATATTCAGAGATTCTGCATCCTCGCACGTTCCGTTTCCATCAAGAGAAAAAAGAAATCACCTGGTGCAGTTGTGTTCTTGAGGCGTACATGTACAGCCTATTTGACGTACAGGTGTTTCTCACACTTCACTGAAAGAAAGCTTCATTTCACACACAGCTGGATGTCTGAAAATTCATTTGCAGGCTCGTGTGCTCCCCCCGTGTGAGAATCCTCGAGCTTAATTCCCCCTCGTCTCCACGGGGGGAGACACCAGGTGGTGATTGAGTCTACTTTTAGAAGTCTCTCTCTCTCACACTGTAAATAGAGTTCCAGATAAGAATCTTCCTCCCTTGATTGAATGTTTATGGTGTTAACCGTGTGTCTTTTGAAGACAGAAACAGAGCAGCCTTTTTTTTTCCCCTATCGTTTGTGTCGATGGCGCTTTAGAGTTCATTATGGGGCTAAATAAACGGGGGAAATTGATTGTACCCGTGTCATTCCGCTGGGAACCTTAAACCCGTAACACTCTGTCAAAGTGGTTCAGTATCTGAGGGAAAACAAAACGGCAGAGATAATAATAACAGCCTATTTAAAAAAAAACCAAAAAAAGAACTCTAACCACCTACATAATTTAAAGCAGCAGATTATAAGAAAGTGATAAAAACAGACTGTTTAACTCATTTTATCACACATAATCCTTGTAGTGATTAGTTAAAAGCCTTTGGGGAAAGTAATACTTATCCCTTGTTTCTATATTGCGAAAGGTAGTTTTCCCTCATATGGATCCATCCTCTGGGACGTCAGTCAAATGTGAGGTATCTTTTTTTTCCATCTTTTACTCCTTGGATTTTGAAAAATGTTCTGCTCATCACGGAGAGAAAATTATTTCTGACTTACTGTCCCTGTCATGGACGTCAAAGCCTCAAAGTGAAAGAATTTTCATTTAATCCTGATTCTTCTACCGTGTCTTCACCTGTTTCTGAGAAAGGCCACCGGAGTGTGACGGAAGAAAGAATTGTTTTATATTAAATCTTGCTTTTATATGTAATGGTAAAATCCTTGGGGGACTGGCTGTCTCCTCTCTTCTCCTCTCTTCTCCTCTCTTCTCTGTACATGAGTGTCTCTCTTCTTCAAACGGCCTTAACACTGATTGTATTGTTTGATTGTTGTTTCAGTGCTGGGGCATTTGAAACAACACTATTAACAGGTGATGAAAGACGCTTGGATGTTTCTCCTCCTAATCCTGTGTTACCAGCTCACAGAAAGCAACCTTTTTCAGTCTTTCCTCTCCTTCTTTTTTGGCAGATAATCCGGTAGCAGTGGAGGAGCAGAGCAGTGAAATATGGTGACAGGCTCACGGTTCCTTGTCTTCTTTTTGCTTTATATGACCGGCAACAGGCTGCTTCTCTGCCTGTCTGGTTGGTCGCCATGTGAAAATGGCAGAGATTTAATGCCTTTTAAGTGACTGAGTGAGTGAATGAATGAATGAATGAATGAACGGCTTGTTAGTCGACTTTTTCCATAAAGGGGAAACACGTGCACTTCTATATTACAAGCCATAGTTAAATCTTAATGTTATAGGCAGCCGTGATGATTATGAAAGAAGCAACGGATGAAGTCGGATGATGTTGTTGTGCAATGTGACTCGTCTCAAAGGAATCATTCACCAATATGCATTAGTATTACTAGAATAGGGGTAATATTTTTGAAACATTGTGCTTCCCAATCTCAGTTTTCCCACCAGTGACACTTAGTCCTGTTAGTGTAAGTGTTAGCAAAGATGGCGGACACTGTTTACGTTCTGGGAATGAGGTCCCGTCCCTCTACGAGTGGGTCTAAAAAGTGTGGAATTAGTGCTGCAGTTTCAAGCCTCGGACCAAGTGTCACTGGTGGGCACGTCACAAAAAAAAGAATGAAGGTGTCGCTCAATTTTTCAAAAATACTACCCCTATTCTAGTAATTCAAAGCAAAATGCAAATCAGTGAAGTATTCCTTTAACTTGGAAAAATAATGTTGTAGTGTTATAAGTTTGTAATAACTTTGTAATAATGTGTTTTCTGTTATGCTGTAGTATGCTGACCTTCAGGGCTTCCATATTTGATCATATTTCGAGCATTGCATTCTGTGACTGCACGTAAATAATGTTGTATTTTACATTTTACAAGATTTTCATTTAAGCACTCCATTCGGAACAAGGGCCTCTCTGCATGGAGTTTGCATGTTCTCCGCATGTGTGCGTGGGTTTTCTCCGCGTTCTCCGGTTTCCTCCCACAGTCCAAAAACATGCAGATTTGGAGGATTAGGTCAATTGGACACTCTAAATTGACTGTAGGTGTGAGTGCGGTAGAAAGTGGATGGATGGAAGATTTTCATTTATTTCCCTCTTCCTTTCTTAATCTATTTATTTATTAACTGTGATGTACAGCAACACTGAGTCCCAAGTGAGTATCTCTAAGGGACAAACAAATATATCCTATTGTATCGTGTCATTTCCAAATTAGCTTATGTATAAATGATGTGGCATTAGTTCCTGCTATATAATGGTCCCTAACTGAATATAAAATCTTTTATTTAAATTTTGTTTGATTCTATACCATTAGGATTTATGGAAAGTTAAAAAAAAAAAAAAAAAAATGTCTGGAATAACTGCATCATCAGTTGCTGTGGCCCCAGTGAGTGGTTGATTCTTTTTTCTCGTCAGCAGAAAGCAGGCACACATGTCATTTCATTCATTCCCATTCATGTGTGCACTTGAAAGTGTGTCTGTTCGGTTCATGTCAAGTAAGTTTGTGAGTATTTTGCGTGCGATTGTGCTTCCCACACACACACACACACACACACTGTCTCCGAGCTCTTAATAGACTTCTGCTGCATGTGGGATCAAGGTTTTTCTGCTCACGCATCAAGGCTGGAATATTACTCCTGTAGGAGTTTTTGTTTATCTCCTATAATAGATCCGAGGACTGGACCGAACCGAGCCTGATTCCAAGTCTCCCTCTCTCTCTGTAGAAAAACTTGAATATATGAACATGTTGGCATTTGTGTATGTTCGTGTGGGTGCTCGTCTATTTTAGTGATTTGAGGAGGGGTGTGTTTGTGTGTGTGCTTCCGTTTCCCGTCATACCTCAGCACCCATAGCCCATGCAGCCAGCACATGGCGGCAGAGGTTGAGCTTGCCCGGCTTCATCTTGTCATCACAGGAGCCGCTGTACTGTGGCACGTCACGGATTTCCGGCGAACACTCAAACACCTCCATGTGATGCACAATGGCCTCGTTACCTGGAGTGATCACTGACTCATACTGACAGGGAGAGGGAGAGGCAGGGAGGGAGGGAGAGAAGAGGAAAATGAGAAAGTAATGTTTGTTTGTGGTTTTTTACTGCTTTAACTCTTAGAACACAGAGCATTTTAGCTGCTTTTTTCCATTACTATGTTTAAACACATAGAGGCTATAAGAATTATTAAAATTGTGTTGAATTTGTGAGATTTGGAAATACGCCACAGTTCAAAGTTCACCTGGCTCCTTTTTATGAACAAAAACAAAAGGGAAAAAACAGTCCATTTTGTTGCTTCTTTATATCACAACTAAAAATGCGATAAAAAAATGAATCATAACTTTGACCCAACAACACATAATAAACACATTTTTTAAAGCCTGAATATGTGACCTATGTGTATTATTCCCACAGCAATTTACCAACATTAACTAAGGGTTAAAAAAAAGCTGTGGCAATTTAGCAGACATGTATGATAATAGAATTAAGATAATCTATTGACGACAGTAAATACACAAGATCTGTTTCAAGTGTTGGAACTAGGAATGTGAGGTGACATATTTGTCTATGTTTTATTTCCGATGATTCATGTTTCGACACTGCAGCTCATGTTTTGTTTGGCCCAGCTGGCAAACAATGAGTGTTTAGCGCCGCTTGTGCACAGACCTCTATTTAAAAACACCCACTCTGCTCAGTGTAAATATACTCCATGTCAACTACTGCCATTTTTAGCGGCATTCATACCATAACAATGTGGTTCTTGGGCATGTTTGCAGGCAGCTGCTGGATGAAGCACCAGTAGGTGGTCTCTTGATTTGGTATGATGACATTTGGCGTGACAACGTCCAGCGTCTGCACATCTGGAGGCAGAGTGGGAGAGGGCAAGTCAGGTCGCAGCATCAGTATCCTCTGTATCCCCGTGTGGATCCGGGACAGGTTGAGCTGCTCCAGCGAGGCGAGTGGTTTGTCCAGGAAGCCGTAGATGACGTGCACAGTCCCCTCCTGAGCAATCAAAACAATAGGAGTATAGTGAGGGTGTTTGATTGCCACAAAGCAGTGCGGAGTATTTCTAATTTCTCTCTGATTATTATTTGACTGGAAGGCAAAAAAAAAAAAAAGAGTGAACTCTCCATTACGTTGTCATAGTGATGTGCATTGGTTTTTGTGTCAGGAACTCAGTGTAATGTGGTGCCATGGAAACTATAATTGTGGCAATGCTTCAAGAAATTGTCCTGATTGTTGCACACACATAGAGCCTTAATACACATCACACATGCTACACACACTGAAACACCATCTTCTCCACCGTCTTCCTCTTCTCAAGTCGCCAAATGCTGGCTGTCAAGTTCAGTCACTTGAGGGGAGACAGTCATTTGTTTTCTCAGCGTGAGGCAGCATCTGCCATGTCATGTTTTCTTTTTTTTTTTTCCTGAGTCATCTGCTGAGTTGTATAGCAAGTCATTACATTATATGCAACAGTACGTCTGTATATGCACGAGGTAGAATAAAAGCATTTGAAATCTGTCAACGTGAATTACACCTTCAAGTGCTTCACATGGCAAATTAACAAACGTTATTAGTAGAATACAAAACGTTTGTTAATTTAATTTATTCATGCGCACAAAATATTAATTTGTTTCCATGAATTACTAATTCATTCCCATGAAATAGGTAAAACGTGCGGACAAATATCTCTGTCCATCCCGAAGCTTCAGCCCTCTTCACTCACTTTACCTGTGCAGGGGACTAATTAGTATTTTGTGGGAACAAATTAGTATTTCATGATTATGTTTTACCTATTTCGTGGGAACAAATTAGTATTTTGTGCACACGTTTTACCTATTTCATGGGGAACAAATTAGTATTTCATGTGCACGTTTTACCTATTTCGTGGGAACAAATTAGTATTTCATGTGCACGTTATACCTATTTTGTGGGAATTAATTAGTATTTCATGTGCACGTTTTACCTATTTCGTGGGAATTAATTAGTATTTCGTGGGAACTAGTTAGTTTTTCATGTGCATGTTTTACCTATTTCGTGGGAAGTAATTAGTATTACATGTGCACGTTTTACTTATTTTGTGGGAACAAATTAGTATTTTGTGCGCACGTTTTACTTATTTCGTGGGAATTAATTAGTATTTTGTGGGAATTAATTAGTATTTCACGGGAACTAATTAGTATTTCATGTGCACATTTTACTTATTTCGTGGGAATTAATTAGTATTTCGTGGGAACTAATTAGTATTTCATGTGCACGTTTTACTTATTTTGTGGGAACAAATTAGTATTTTGTGCGCAAGTTTTACCTATTTTGTAGGAAGGAGTTAGTATTTTGTGGGAACACTTTTTTTTTTTTCCATGTCATGTCTGGAATAACATCCCGAAACATTATTTGAAAAACTGAAAATTCCTGATAATGTCAAGCACGAAATCTTTTATATGATAATAAATGCTCTGACAGATTATGCAACTCATACCAAATCACAGTTATGTCTAGAAAACACGTATTGTCACCATTTGCAAAATAAATATATTGCATAAAGAAGGATCGAGACCAAGCCCACACACACACACATACCTCAATGAGGTAGTCTCTGGGATCACAGGTACTGAAAGGTCTTTTGAAGAGCAGGTAGAATCCATCCGGTTTCTGTTTGGCTTCAATCAGCTCATAATCTTGCTGGCTGTCCAACGAAACGTGACCCTCGCTGTCACTCCATGCATCCTTATGACAAAACATTCTTTTTTACACAAATGTTCACAGTATTTGTGTTGAAATCAGACTATAGACAGACATTCATGTGTGAAACCTTCCCAACCTTCTACGTCTCTTCCCAGGAAGCTTTGCAACAGCGCAGTCTTATCTGCATCTGTTGTGTTTCTCACATGTATGTGTCCAGAATAGCACCTAAGATGTCTCCCTTTATCTAGTCCCATCTCTGTCCCTCTTATATAACCACTCAACACCTTTGAAGCCAAACCATTTTGAAAAAAATACATCCACTATATAAAAATAAATCTGAAAATGTGGGCAGTATAGACACAGTATTATGTGTGTTAGGGTTTAGCAGACGATAACTAAATACATTACACACTACTATAAGCATGTACATTAAAGCCTACATTGAAAAAGGTTTTTCAAAAATAAATAATCAGAATTGATGCTTAAATTTTATCTAAAAATTGTTGTTTTTAAAAAAAAACATGTGAAATGAAAAACACCATAAATTGGATTATTTATTTATTTTAGTAAGATAAGACAAAAAATCCTATTAAGCACTCCTCGGTTAAAGAAATCAGTGTTTGATTTATTAAAAAGATCTGTGTCTGAAAACACGAGGCACTTTACACGTCTTAATCAGGGCAGGATTCAATTTTGATATGCTAATATCTGCTAATGATTCCCAGATGAACTGCGGCTATTTGTGCAGTTTGAGTGATTTTCAATTAGCAGAGGCTCAATAACATCCTTTGTGACTATGTGATCAGGAAGCAAGTCGTCCGCTGGGCTCCTCGTGCAAAAACCCACCAATCTCACGCCTCGGGGACCACAGACTGATGAGGAGTGCATGTATTTGAAAAGTGAACAAAGATTTTATTAAGCAGAAATCTGCTGCACATACAGATACAGAGCCTGGCTTACCCCAAAGAAGCTCTTGGTCCCAGTGTCCCACAGCACTACGAGGTCAGCATTAGTCAGCTCCCCGTGGTCGGACATCCCCAGCACCACGCCATATCTGAGCTCTGCCACCCTCAGCTGCATGTAAACCTCCTGGTTGTCATAGCTGATGTTCCAGGCCAGCTGGAGCTCCCCGCGTGGGTCAAGGGGCACATGGAAGGGCATGGGGAGAGGCGGGAGAGGGATGGAGGTTTTCGGTTTGAGGTTGGACATGTTGACGGCGTTGCTCGGTGCCTGGTACGAAGCAACTAAGATGATCATTAGAGTAGCCAGGGCGGTGAAGTACATGATGGTGATGTCCTGGAGGCGAAGGTTCCTGTTGAAAATCCTCATCACCCTTGTGACCGTCAAAATCTTTCACTTCTTTTGACTCTGCAGCAAGTGGAAGGTTTTTCTCCCCACACTGCAGCTCATATATACTGTAGTGCAACTCCCCAAACTCACTGGTCTTGCTACCTTGTCAGTTCGTAGACTCGATATTTCCCGCGGAGTGATCAGACAGTTTGTTTACTCTCTTCTTCCCATGTGTCTTCTGTCCTCTCAGGGCCTCGTGCCCTGAAAAGTTTGGCTTTTCTTTTGAGTATCACTAACTTCTTTCTGTCTTCAGGTTTTCTCGGTTTCCGAGCCCCGGTTGGTAATGGGTCTTTCCTCTGAGCAGCTGCTCTGTCTCTCTCTGTCTTATCCTGCTTTTTTTTAAGAGACTCCTCCCTTTCGAGTTGTCTGTTTTTATCCAGCCTAATGGTATTACGTTTGTTGAGGAAAATTGGATTTTATTCTTGAAGCCCCCGGGGGTCAACCGCTATTCTGAACATCTGCCAGCCCCTAATTGATCCAAATGCAACCATGGACATTATCACAATCACTTTCAACTAACTTTATTGTTCACTCCATCTCTGTCTTTTATGCTTTAGTGAGCGTGTATACGTTTCCTGACAAAAAGCATTCCAATAACTATACTTCTTTTTGGGGGGGTGGGGGTTCACTTTTAAAGTGGATTTGGGGGCAGCACGTACACATGGGGGTGTAAACAAGGCACTAATGCATGAGGCTCTTTCCTTAAGCCACCGCCCGAGGCTGCAGAAGACCTAATCAAACTGTCAATTATATAGGTTTCAAAAGCAAGAGGGACACATTCATGCCGGTTAAAAAGGTTAACTAGAAAAGTGTTTGTGTCTACGGTGGAAACACAAGCCTCACAATGGACAAATACTGTAGATGTGGGACAGAGATTTGAGTTAGTACTGAACACGTTTACTTGGAGGCCGTCGATTTTATTTTAACTCTCAAAACCAGACGTTTTATCTGCATTACTGACAGTTATTCAGAAGCAGTGATACATTTCTTTCTGTGCAGTTTATCCGATCACAACAAGGTTGATTTGTTTTCTACAGACTTCCTGTATGTAGAGTGTTTCACATAATGTGCATTTTGGTTTATTGCCAAAAGAGTTTGTCACAAAAGCAAAGTGGTGTTTGGCCAAATGTGTATAGGTTTAATTTCAGCCGATTGTATCGCGCAGGTTGATTTTCATCGGTGAGTTCTCCCCACTCTCACTGAACGGCGAGCTAATCGTATGTTCCATCTTCCGGGGGTCGGAATGAGAATCGGCGGCCTGATGGCCATGCCATTTGAGAAGATAATTAAAGTGAGATAGCATCATGGGAACATGGAAATAAAATTGAACACTCCTGGAAATGAACTTCGCACCAAGCCGCCATAATGCAGTCCAGGAAAGGGTGAGTGTGTGATCGATAGACACGCGTGTGATCACATCTATCATCCGATCTACAGCAGGTGCTTCTGCACAGCGCATATCTATTCTATATTCTATATTCTATTCTGTGTTAAATTCCATTTTGCACATGACGTCAAAGCCCCTGAATCATTTTTCTTTCCATAGGGAAGCCGACAGAGAGAGGTTAGGATTTGGAGCAGAAATGAAAGAGAGCAGAAAAGAAAGGCACAGCCTATGCTGCTTAACGTAATAGAGACCGTTCCTGTCCCTGAGGCAAACAGATCTGTGCGTCCTGATGTTTCCGGCCTTCATGTGAATCACAATGATGTCTCTCTCTCTCTCTGTCTGTCTTTTTATGTGTATAATAACTGTGTCTTTATATCATTTTTCACCTCTTCACAAGTTTGCCTCCCCTCTTATTGCCTTGCGCTCAATTACTTCTGATCATTCGCTCTCTCGCTGTCGCCCTTGTTTCTCGTTTGTCTTTGTGCTTGTGCTGCTGCTGCTGCTGCTGCTGCTGCTGATGTGTCAGCAAACGCAGATGAGACGAAACGCCATAAAATCTGCGATGATGCGGAGGAGAGAGAGAAGGCGGGGGGGAGACATGGAGAGAGGGGGAGGGATCGAGACATGACGGGCATGTGGGTAATCATGTTTGTTTGTGTGTTTATGCAAAAAAAGCCCTGGGGATATTTGTGACATTATCCTATTAGGAACAAACCAGATATTGCCCCCAAAACATTCCCATCATGCATTGCTTTCACACAAAGCACAGAAACGGCACACTTGGATGACTAATTTAGTTTAAATCTTCACTGCATTAAGGGTTGTTCCTATATTATATACATATTATATATATATATATATATATATATATATATATATATATATATATATATATATACATGTACCTGCAAAATAATAATGGTCACTATGGAGCATGCTTGTACCAAACAAAGTAGCTTGGAGTAGTAGCTTCAACTACTACTACTACTTCAATAATGCTGCATACTCATTTGCACATTTGCAGATATTCAGACCAACTAAATCAAATGAATTGTAGTGAATTTGTTATATTTAAGGCCCCGGGGCATTTGGAGTCCTAAGGCAGTGTCTGCTTTACTTTGTGATTCAGCTCATTTGCAACAGGTGTTGATATTTTTTTCTGTTCACTGAACAATAAAGTGCAAAGTCATAAGAGACTTTAAGCCGTAGTGCACACACGGCTCGGATCTGTGCCGCAGGTGCACGCGTGGTAATTTGCCGTGGGAATAATACACAACTCCTTATATGGACATTCTGAGGGTGTGTATATAGATCACATATTCAGGCTTTAAAAAATGTGGGTTTTTTCGTCTTCTTATGTGTTCTTGAGTCAAAGTTAAGACTCATTTTATATCGCATTTTTTAGTAGCAATATAATTGTGCGGAAGTCACAAAATGAGACCTTTTGTTTTTGTTCACAAAAACGAGCCAAGTGAACTTTGAGCTGTGACCTATTTCCAAATTTCACCAATTCAATCCGATTTTAAACATTTTAAGTACTTTTTGCTCAGGTGTGTTTATATTGTTTGTGAAAATGACGGGGCTTTTTTTCATTAGATTATTAGAAAAAAGGATATAAGACACTCTATATTGCTATATACTTACAGCCTCTGTATTACAGTACATTTAAACATAGTAATGGAAATGTGTTATAGGGGTTAAGTCATCGTTTGTGTCTCTGAATGTTGGCCATGTTGTAGTCTGGGACTGGTTCCAGCTTCTCCTGCTCCTACAACCCTCAGGATAAGTGGTATCGATAATGTATGGACAGATTTTATTTTAAGCAGAGGGAAAAAAAGAAGAAGAAAAAGCTTTGACTATGAGGTGAACCACTCTGGCATATATCTCACCCTACTTGTATGTGTGGCTGGGTGATGGGGACGATGACCAATCCGACCGTCTCATCGCTCCGAATATAAATATTTGAACTCCACACACTCTGGACGTGCACTGATCTTCACTTCTGTGAAGAGTTTGAATAATGAATGCAATAAAAACTCACATTTCTACTCAATGCGTTGCCTCCGACTGCCTCTCTCGTCTGAGCTGAATGAGAGAGGAGAGCGATTGTAGGGGGTGTGCACTGAGTAATTATAGGGGGGGATTTGGGGGAGAGGGATGACAGACAAAGACAGAGACAAGTTCAGAGGCTGACATGAGGAGAGTGATCAAAGAGGGGTAAATGTTATCCACCATGGATGAATCCCTAATATGTCTGTCTGTGTTGAGGAGACTGAAAGGACACAGGAGACAGAGAGGGGGACGAATGATCCTTCCAGAGACAGCTGTGTCCGCTGACCTGATGGAACTTAATAAAGGTTTTGTTCCAGACGGAGAGAGCCCAGTTTGTTCCTTCCACCTTGGCTGACAGGTGTAATTTTTAATTATCTTTATAGAGAGTTGGCTGTCGCACACTCTTGCAGCTTGAGCGATGAACTGTTCTGTGTCTGCAAGTTCAAAGAATCTGCTCGGGATTCTGCAGCAAAAGCTGCCGTTGCTGCTGCAGGACATAGTGAAGGTTGACTTTTAAGTTTAGGCCACATGTGGTGGTGGTGGTTGCTGAAATTTATAGGCCCAGTGTGTGATGTTTTGCAGAGTTTATTGGCAGAAATCAAATATACTCATCATAAGGATGTCTGTATAAGTGAAAGCTGAGAAGTTGCACGTCAAAGCCAACGTGTGGTTATTACGGTAATTGCACTTGCGCTGTTGCAATAGAGGAGAGAGTTGGAAAAACGCCTGTAGATAGTTTACATTTTTTTTTTGGCCTGTTTTTGGACATTGAGACAAAAACTCACACAAATATTATTTTAAATATGTTTTATGCTGTTCAAATTTCAAATTTAACATGCAAAACCTGGTACTCATGTACAACTACAGTGTTTTTTCTAAATAAAACCTTTTGCTTCTCTTCATTTTAAATTGTTAATATACTATTTTAGTAGTAAATTGTAAATAACTGCCAGATATTGAAAGTAAGAAAAATGGGCCAAAGCACTTACTCACAGGGCATTTTTCATTTTGAGTCTTAAGTGTTAGAGGGTTAATTTGTACTTTAGGTCAGGGCCTTGCTACACGGAGGCTGTAGTAGTGTACATTTTACTTTTTGAAGAGGAAGCTCATTTCACAAACGAAGAATAATGAAGTCCTTTTCTGGTGTGTGAAGGTCACTGTTGTTCTCAGATGAGCTTGGGAAAGGGAGGGGTGAGCGGAGGAATCATTATGTTTGTTAAAATCTGCAGTCTCACCATGAGACGTCACTTAGAAATGCAGATGCAGACTTGGACCCAGAGCCTCAGAAATGAGCCTCTGCCTAATGAAGCACCATACTTTTGGTCCCCATGAGGCCCTAAAAACCCAGATTAATTAACAGTCTTCTGACTCTTTTGAACTGTTTTGAAGCCTGTGCTGATACCATCTTCAGTGACACTGGTGTCCACTCATATGTGCCATCTACTTTCCTCTAAATGGGAACATAATTTACATCATGTTAAATATTAAAGCTGCAACGAGCGATTGAGACATTAACTCCTCAGGAAAATGACGTCATAAATCAAGTGAGAATTATAGCCAAATTTTTCCCATAGACTTCCAAAATACATAGCGTCAGTGAAGTCGCCCTCTGGTGGCTATTCAGTATATTCTTAGTTTCTGGTTAGCTTCAACCATCAAACCAACAGACTGTGCATTTCTGATATACGGTTAGGCGTATACAGCCAAGATCCTCAACAGAGACTTCCTTTTTGACATGTGCTTGCTGTGTGTTCTTTGTGTATTTTACACTCATCTAAAAATCATCAAAAAATAACCCACCCAGCATCTTGTCTCTTTATTCCCCCCTTCTGTCTCGTCTCGTCTCCTCTCTCCAGCTCCCATAACCAATCTGTGCCTGTGACTAAAGCGTCATCTCCCAGGCTGCATTTTACTCACTGCATGTGTGTGTGTGTGTGTGTGTGTGTGTGTGTGGAGGCACTCGCAGCCTTTGCAACTCTCGGATTTAAAGCGCACTCGCACTCGTCTGCTGCGCAGCGCCGGGCGACGCCGCTGTGCAGAAATCAGCAATAACTACACGAGGAGGTCCGTGCAGGAACGGCGGGCATGACATGTGCAGCCTTTATTTTTCCGCGTCTGTGAGCAGCTGCAGACACTTTGTTGTGGCTCCAGAGCGACTGGCCAGCTGAAATGAGAGAGACGCACACACAGGAGAGGGAGGAGATCACCGAGATAAGATAGAAGAGAAATAACAACAATAAATCAATTTATTTGCGTGTGCAAATGAAAGCTCTCCTGTAGCCTGGACTGTGAACTACATCCTCCACGGATGGTGGGGGGACTGGTTGTAGAGATGGAGATGTGGAGAGTTGTTTCTCCTCCTCAAACACACGCGCTGCTGATTCCGCTCACGACGGTGGGGATGATGATGATGATGATGATGTTTGTGTAGGAGTGTTTTTATTTATTTATTTTTGGTCAGCCAGTCCCTATACTGTGTTGAAACAACTCCAGTTCCAAGAGGTGGATGGAACTGTGTGTGTATGTGTGGTGGATACTCCAGTCCACACCAAAGCTGCTGTCATTGTCGGAGCTCGTGTGATCGCATGTGGAGTGGGTTGGTGGGGTTTTTTTCTGTCACTCCCTCTGCTTATATGGAATGGCACGGGAAATGTTTGGAGGAAGAAGTCTAGAAACGAAGATCAATGAGGACAATCTGATAAAGGACGCGTTTACTGTTTGTTTTGCTGTGAATTAACGACCGAATCGGTTTATTCTGGTCCGATTGCATCCAATTACTCCTCATTCTACTTTTTTTAGTGGACTTTTTTTAATCACACACCCTATTATTAAGTGGCTGACATCCATCTATCCATCCATCCATCTATCCACAAAACCAGCAGAGGTCCGAACCTGAGCTCCCAGGAGCCCAACACTTCCTCAGATGTGACATTGTGAATTCCTCTTATCTCTGAAGGTAAGACTAAAAAGTTTTTTCTCTGTTCACCCATTCATACGTTTTGATGTGTACATTGTCTTTAAATGCATCAGCTGGCAAAGTCTGCGAAGTTTGCTGCATGTTATAAATTGTTAAAGATACATTCAGTAGGTAGATCATGGGATTTGTTCGCTTTTCAGCACCATGGACAGAGACACACTTGTATAATGGAAGAAAATTGCTTTTCTCCTCTCCTATTTCACCCGGAACATGTATAATTGATTGCAGCCCATATACCCAACATTAAGGACCACATACAGGAGATTGTGTTTTTATAGAAGCCTTTGTCTAAAAACATGGTCAGGCTGCAGCAGTGGGTGGGTTTGTGGAATCATAACATGCAGATACAGACAGACAGAAAGAAAGAGAGATAGATGAGGGGAGAGAAGAAATGGTTTGATGCTTTTGAACAGACTTGCTGGTTGGCCCGGCTCGTCACATGCTGACAAAACAGCATGGCCCATGAGCCACAGCTACTGTCACCAACTGTTAGCTATGGTCACATCCAAATTGTTGGCTCCCAGATATTTTTAGGTTTGGTGGAAATAAAACGTAGCACTGACTGTGGATACAATGATTGAATTTAGACAATTTAAGGACAAAGAGAAGCAGGGTGAAATCCACTTCCTACTGAGTGTCAAAAAATAAGTATAGCCAGGACTATTTACAGTATGTGCAGCTACTAGGTTAACAGATTTAATGGGACACAAGGTTTTCTGTCTCTAAAACAGCACAGGGAAACTTGGAGAAAATAGAAATACTAATGGATTGTATGTGCTTTAAAAGTGGTCAGGAATACGTTTGTTGTTCTCCTTTTCTAGAACAGATATGTGCCAAAACATGACATTTGTATTTCCCATTCTGTCCACACTGGACTCTAACTTGTGTTATGTAAAGTAAGACAGGAAACCTTATTAATAGAGCATCACAACTCCACAATTATGCCATTTGAGAGCCAAAATTTCAGCCTCCACTTAAACTCTTTTGTATACGACACCAGAGGAGGAACGGTATGAATCAATAAATGCTGTACTTGTGTGTCTCTAGAAGGGATCTGCTGGTATTGATCCTACTGTGTTTTTATACCCCAGATCGCTTGCCTCTCTTCTCATGCATAAATTAAAACAAAAGATTGTATGATCATGAAAACACTAAGGATGGGTGTGTTACAGTGAGTTCAGCTTTTACATTGTCAGTGCTTTATTCATGTATGTAAATATCACAGCTAAAGATATTGTGATGCGCGTATATGGATGACAAGTCCTAATACACTTAAATAACAAATAACTAAACAAATAACAAATAACCTAAATAACACTTAAACCAAGTCTTTAGCCATAAAAAGCCCATTGAGGGGTGACGTCCGAGCACAATGTCCCCCCCCCCACCAACATGCTGTGTTTTTATAGTGCCTTCAATAAGGGAAGACAAGGAGGGGCTTGTGTTCCCATGGCGACTTCCTGTGTGACACTTGCCGGAACCTTGCCCCCCTGAGAGATCAGTCATACTCCTGTGCACACATCTGTGCACACACACACACACACACTCAAGACCTCCTCAAAGCGTGGGGGTCTTCAATGTGTGTCTGTTCGCTGCGTCTGCTGCTGCTGCTCCAGCCTCGTTGTCATTACAGTAGGAGAGAGAGAGAGAGAGAGAGAGAGAGAGAGAGAGGGAGAGAGTTGAAGGACAAGCAGATGAGTGGGATGTGAAAGCAAATTTCAAAAACACATGGTTCATGAAAAAAAAGATGATGAAAGGTGTGGAGAGAGACTGGGGGGGAGTTTAAACAGTTTTAGGTAGCATATCCACCTCTCTTTTTTCAGGGCGTTTAAAGTGTTATCACATATCAGCTTAATTACCTTTTGAAATGCATGTTTGGGATGGCGGCTCATGATAAATCCACTGTGGCCGAGGTAAAGAGGGGAAAGGAGATGGATGGATTGAGACTCGGGGGGGGGGAAGGGAATATGGCTGCTCTGTGATCATGTTAAACAGTCACCACCCGTTTCCTCCCTTCCTCCACCCGCCACCGCACCCTCCCCCCCCTTCGGCTCTATGAATGCTCTCCTCTCCCCTCATCGCTACACCCTGACATGCTCACACATCATGCTCACGCACAGACACAGATAGGACCAGCGTGCGCACGCACACACACAAACACAAAGTCGTTGGTCATCTGGCCTCATCCCAGGGAGTGATTGTAAAAAAAAACCTGAAGCTCATTCCAGGGAGTACAAGGGAGGCGAGGGAGGCAGGGATGGAGAGAGATGAGGAGAAACTGCTTTTCCTCAATGAATTCCATCCACCTATGATATAAATAGTGCCAATAATTGTTTTAATTATATGGGAAACAGAGGCCTTTATTTTCAGGGTTTCAGTAGTTTAAGCCATAACTCCTCCAAAAACAAACAACTAGACCCACTTCACAATGACACACAATTAATATAAACCAAAACACTTAAAGCAAAGTTATCAACATTAAAGTCTGAAGTAGGTTCATTGGTCGAATCACCAAAACAATGATCCATCATTGCGATTTATCTGCCATGTTTTACAAATGAGATTTGAGTTGCAACAATATGATATATAATAACAAGCTGGAGCGTTACCACGGGAGATATCACCAACATGTTCAGTTCTATACCATAATGCAAGGATGAACCTTGAAGAACTGCAGTTGTTCTGCTGCAGATTTCCCCTGAATGCAATGTCGCATAGGTCAAGTAAAATAAACATTCAGACCTGTTTATCCAAGTTAATCCATCCATTACAATCACCCATGGGCGTGGAGAACTGTCCCCTCACGTAGGTTAAGTTGATGTTGGATAGTGTTGGCATCTCCTTATGACGCAACATGTGTAATTTGACTGAGAGAACCTTGTTTTTGCTGGTTTCTCAATGTTAAAGTGTATTGATAACGATGGCTGAGGCTACAGAAATGAAAACTTCCTCTGTGTGTGTGTGTGATGTATAAAGTAAGCATTTCCTTTAGCCCATTTGCACAGCTAACCTGTCTGTGTGGCCTGCAGCAAGCTGCATATATTAATAAAGGCAGACATCCCATGCTTTTACATCCGTAGGTGTAAAATGCAAAGTCATGTTTAAAGCATATACGCTTAGTCTAGGATCACCAACTCTCGCTGCATATGATGTTAAATCAGAGACTGAAAAAGTGCAAATGTCAGCATGTTCCTTTTGGGAAATTAGAAGCTCAGCAAGGTCATGACTCGGTTTGCCATTAGAGTTGATCACAGCCCATGGGAGGAGAGATTCTCATTCATAAATCCAACTCTTTTTGCGGCGTATCTCATTATGCATCTCTGCGTTTTCTGCCCGCCTGCACCGCGCTTGAGTTTGATCAGCTCAGAGATTAGCACAGAAGTGTGCTCAAGTACAATCAGACCAGAACATAAGTCCTAAGCATAAACCACCCGCTCAAAAACAGAAAAAGGCCATGGAAAAAACATTGGTCCATAATAGCCTTGTCGCCATAGTAACCCCAAGACCCCCTTTCGTACTTTAACTCACGCTGCCTCCTCAGCACTGACCATTAGCGCTAACAACTGAGCAGCCACCGTTCCTGAGCTTTTATCACATTCCCATCAATTATCTATACATTTCATGAAGTGCAGGTTTACCTCCGGTCTGTCCTCTCATTGTTAACCTGCGCTGCCTTTTTCTTCCCCTTTATTTCTGCACATTCCTATCTTCTTCTGTCCTCTTACTGCTAATCGCTCTCCGCCGTGGTCATTCGTTCAGCCATCCACCTGTACAACCTGCACGTTTTCTCCAGTTTAATTATTCAGTGAAGTTTTTAAGTCTCTGTCTCTAATAACCCTTAGAACGCAGAGCATTTCGGCTGCTATATACAGAGGCTATAAGAATGTGCAATAATAGAGTGTCTTACATCCTTTTCTCAGCACAACCTAGGCAATCTGAGGAAAAGACAAATTCCATTTTCTCCAACTATATAAACACACCCGAGCAAAAAGTACTCAAGGTGTTTAAAATCGGATTGAATTTGTGAAATTCACAGCTCGAAGTTCGCTTGGCTCGTTTTTATGAACACAAAGAAAAGAAAAATTGTCCAATTCTGCACAATTATTGCTACTTTATATCACTATTAAACATGCAATATAAAATGAATCATGAATCATAACTTTGACTCAACAACACTTAAGGAGACGAAAAAAAAAGCAAAATGCTGTTGCTTTTCCAGTCCCTCTCTATTGGCCGATAATCACCATAGTTTTGTTCTTTCTTTCTTTCTTTTTTAATGTTGTTGCTGCTCTGATGGATAGACGTAGATTAGATTGTGATGATTCAGCTGCAGACTTGCTGACCAATTATTTCAATCAGTGGAATTTAATAGGAAGCCTACAGGAGGTCAAGATTAAACGCTTAAAGTGCTTGCCAAGACTGACATCGGTGTACTGGCAAAGTGGCATATATTTTTTTTTCCTCAAGCACATTTTTTTTTTGCTTGTCTGTTCCAGTTATTTTTCTATGTTTTTTTTTTTGATGTACTATTGGCAATGTAGTGTTCTACTGTCATTTGGCTGTGTTGTGTGCCCTCTGACACACACCTGCTCGGAGCAGATTATTTAAACACTTTGCATGGGCTGAGGTCCATGTCCTCTGTGTGGTCACGGGATGGAAACAGAAATGTCACAGAGAGAGAATTTGCCCCATAAAAGAAAGGAAGGAATAGGAAGAAAAATGAATTAATGTGCATAATTTAATGATGATTCAATGTTATAATTATATTTTGTGCATAGTATATTTTCAGAACAAGGGTCTTTAGGGCTTTAGGCAAATTGACTGTATGCGTGAGTGTGAGAGTGGACGGTTGTTTGTCTCAGGTGGAAGATAAAGCGCTAGAAGATGAATGAATTAACACATTTTTTTAGCAGTCAATGAAATCTGATGATCTCCTCAGTCGTGCAGATGTGTAACTTCCGAGATCTCGGTCCATTTCTGCGTCAGAAGTTGGCGCTTTAAATCATCCTGTGCTCTTTAAGACAGTGAACGTCTACTTAACAGAGAGAGTTATTGTGGCGGAGGCGAGCAGGGAGGGAGACAAAGAGCCATGTAAATGGATAAAGTGTCTGAATGGACATTAGTAAAAAAAAAACATGTCCACAGGGACAAGAGAAAGAAAGAGAGCTGGACAGCACGGAGCACTTGAAAACAAAAGCAAGTGAATGGCATTACTGTCAGTGTGCCAGCAATATGGATTTGGACATGAAAAGCAATTGCAAGTAGCTCCTTGTACATAAAAAATAAATGCATACACTCATAACTTTCTAGTTAAATGCTATTACACAACAAAACTGCTGCTGCCAAGAGCGGGCAGACGTCTCCTCTCCTCTCCTCTCCTCTCCTCTCCTTGCCTGCACAGACCATATGCTTTGTCAGATGCGTGCAACAAGAGCAGCAGCTGGGGTTAAGTAGCAGTGAGCGCTGCCATAACCAGGTTAGGATGCTTTAATATGACATGACCTTCACTGCACCACCTCTTGTTTCACTACATTTACTCTGGCCTCTGGAGAGGCATGCGTGCATGTGCCTCTGAGTGTGTGTGTGTGTGTGTGTGCGTGCATTCACTGTATGGTGCATTTCAATGCATACATTGAGATGAAATATCAGCCGGTATGACTGGTCAGGTTACATGTCCTTGACTCAACAGAGGCTCAGGACGCTGCACATTCAAACAGGCTGCAAAAACAAGCAGCCTCTCTTTTATCTATCTCACCACTCAAAGACTCCGGTCACAAAAAACTCTGATGTTAAAAAAAAAGAGAAAAGAAATAGAGCAACATTTGGAGAAAAGAGCAACAGATGAAATTGAAAAATGGGCTTATCCTGTTCCAATGTCCATCAAGGACTTTGCAAAATAAATGTTTCAAAATTGAGTTCAGCTTCCACTTCAAAGTGCAGTTATGTCAAAGAAAATGTATTTTTACCCTTCAATGCTGTTGTTTGTTTTTTTTGTTTGATACGTTGACACATGTGACAACTGGAAACAAAAGGAGGTTTGATTGTACACTGGCAAACAAGATCAAATATGAAAACCATAATTACCTGTGATCTTTGACATGGTTTCCTGTTTTCTGTTGGGGTTTTTTCAATAATTGTATCGGACATCTGAGGAAAATATCGATATCTTACAACTGGAATACCACTGATAGGTTGTGCTTTCCCCTACAGAAAATATTCCAGTGATCTCACCTTCATCAACAGATCCAGATATGATCACACTGTAACAGTCTAACATATGGGACAGTGTTGCCACACATTCATCCATCCAAGTTGCAAAATGACATTTTGATATACAAGATGTTTCATGACACTTTGGAATACTGAGTCATTGTCAATATTAAAAAGTGTTCCTATCCTTATATTTCATCATTTAATAGATAGATATATCCTCCTAACTTTTAATTCATAATATGGTGTCTTATCTAATCCAGGAAGGAGATTACATTTATTTGAGGGCCAGCATATTAAGACCGTGTAGCCAGAAGGTGTGCACACGTCACCATGTTCTGTAATAATCTATGAGACTGTCAAAGTGGCAGACTCGGCACAGTATTATCGACACGTTTGCATGGCTAACGTTGTTCCACATCAGGAGGTCCCTGCGGACCGTTGTGTGTCACAACAGACCGTCTCCTCTGACACTGGGATTTCTCAGCTGCAGACGTGACTGACACTGAACTAACATACCGAGAGTGAACCAAGTCCAGGCAGTGTCTAGTGTAGAATAGAATAGAATAGAACAGAATGGTCTGTTCAGGTCAAGGGATCAGTGTCAAGCTCCACTGTGTCCCGGTGAAAAGACACCAAAATAGCCTTATATATCCAGTCACTGTGGGAGCATAAGTGGCTTCCTGGTGCCAGTCCCAAGCCTGGATAAATGAAGAGGGTTACACCCGGAGGACCATCCGGTGTAAAAAATCTGTGCTAAATCAACAGTGACGAAAAAGAAGATCCACTGCATTGACCCCAAAAAATTGGAAGCAGCAGCAAGAAAAGGGGAAAAAAAATTGTTTGTTTTCTGTGGATCCCTGAGACTGCAGACGCTGTTGAATTGCTTCTTGTATTTACACACTAAGCAGAAGCTGTAACTACTGCTTATTTTATTACAATGCAGTTGCTGGAGGTGTGTGAGTGAGAGGGGAAACAGACACATAGGGATAAATTGTTTTCCACCCCGCAGCCTCAAATACCGTATTACCTCTGTTTCGCGTACAAATTACAACCGTGTATCTACACGGCAACAGTATATGCACTCACGTCAGCCGTGACTTGTGGCCTAGATTAAACGAGTGTGTGTGCATGTATATGTAGGCCACACAAATGCAGAGCTCTGTCGATTTGCATGTTTTTGTCAGAATGTCGTGGCTGCAGTTGTTGCTTGTTAGTATAAGCTGACATTGAGCTGTCATTCTGCTGCTGTAGCAAACTACTGGAATTGGCTTCCACGGCTCTGCTGCGTCATCAGTGGCTCATTGAGCTTGTTGAATCAGCATCGGATGGAAGTCAATGACATCCTGTAGAAAGACCTAGAAGACCTAAGACTGCAGCTGTGGAATGAATGAAACTTATGGCTAATTTACGTGTCTGCAATCAAGCTGTGTGATATTCTTCAAACTGATAGGCCCTGAATACTTTATTTATTCAGGGCCTATTGTAAATATTCTGTCAACTCACAGCCCTCATAAATCCACATATTTCCTTCACGATCCTTGACGTGCCATGAAGACACCTGTTCACCTCGGATCAGTCATTATCAGGGCTACGGACTGTCCGCGAGTCCTTCAGCTGGTTAGTTGAGAGAATTGTAATATTTCCTGAGCCAACGTCAGCGGCTGCTGGAGTCAAGATTATAGGCTGTCACACGCACACTGCTGGTATTATTTGCACTGCGGGGAGTACGGCATGGCATGGCAGAAGGGGAGGAGCAGGAAGTGCCGTGGCACGCTGACAGAATGTGACATACACAATTGTTCCGGGGTGATTTGAAAGCAGACGATAACACGGAACACTTTGAATCCATTGAAATCAGTGTTTCTATTCTATTCTGATGGGTTCTATTCGCCTTTAATGACTTTATCCGGTTTATCCTTCTCTGCTGTAACCCACCATAAATAGTCTGAAACGTGCTAGTTAGCCAATGTGTTGTCTTTTGTTTTTTCATTTTATTGTGTGTATTTTTCCCTTATGAATCACGACCACTCATTTTCTTAATCAAATTTAAGGTTCTTGTTCATTTCCCCCGCATGAAAACCATGTTTCAGCTGGTCCTCGTATACACCAGCATGCAATTTGAACTGGGAGAACAACGAGGCAAGGTCATTCAGATGGATGAGAGACATTTAGTGAGCGGTATAATTAAATGGGGACCCCAAGGTCACCATTAAGTTTTTTAAATGTCCTCACGGCGCTAAGTCCACACCGGCCAAGAGCCATTTGTATGATGTATCGTTCACAGAGGGGCTCTAATTACAGAAACGTTGGCCACGTTGCTAGGACACATGAGAAGGATAAAAACCTATTCCTGGCTCAGCTACCAAAAGAAACCAGTCCCTGTCTTTTCTCCACACACACCCCAAATTATGTCTGCATCTCGCTCTCTCGCCCTTGGTTACCTCTGGGATTTCCCTTATACCTGATTCAAGGTCATTGCCTTTTTATTCCAGGATTGAGGTTAGAAACCTTTGCCTCAGGCTCGGCGTGCGATGCCATTATTCTCGTATGTGGTTGCCGGGACACAAAGAAGCAGCAGTAAAGTAAAAAAAAAATAGTGAGCGCAGTTAAATTTTATGCTCAAGTAATCTGAGCCAAGAGCCTGAGAGGGAGAAACAAGTGACGGGATCAGCACATTCACACGGGATTAATATTGTGTCAAGGATTATGGAGGAATTTGTAAGCTTATCTAAAATTGTGTTTACTTCAGCCCATTGTGGACAAAAAAGGTGTCTTTAGCATTCACCTCTTGGAGGAGCGCTGTTGTTCACGTTAAGTGTGATATAAGTAGTTGCGTAAGTGATGATAGGAAAGAGCGGGAGACAGATGTTGACACCCACCCGTCTGCACAGCGAGATGGTCACAGCGTGCAAGCGGGTGTGAATGTCAGATTGTCAGTTTAAGGACGTTAAACGCTTTAACATCTTTATGACAAAACACAACCGCAGGGTGTAGTGATTTCCTGGGGTCCACGTCTTCCCGGCAAGGATGCCAGATAATCACTGAGAAGAAGTGATCCGCTGTTAAATGGTCAATTTATTTATTTAGCATTTCATGTCCAATTAGTGTAAAGACTGCATACAGATATAGAGCAGTATGGGAATTAATGACTATGATTAGGAATAGAAATATTGTGATTGAGATGTGGATCATTCCAATTTTCACAGCATGATGTTAATGTGTATATACAGTATATTCTAATCAGATTACAACCGTCCTGCAGGAGTTGAGAAAGACAAAGAATAAGATGACAGCGTTCATGGTCGTCTATCTATCTATATCTATCTATCTATCTATCTATCTATCTATCTATCTAAATATCTATCTATCTATCTATCTATCTATCTATCTATCTATCTATCTATCTATCTAAATAGATAAATGAATTCCACTATCCTCAGACAAATTGGTCTGCACTGCAGGTGGGAGTTATGGAAAATATTGTTATTCTTTTTTTGTGCAAAATGTTACTTGAATACTCGCTGATTAACAGGTTATTATTGTGCTGTAATTGAACAGACATATTCTCAGCCCTGGATGAAGCATTTCTCCGCAAGGCTTTCTTTATATGATTGGAGCTTTGTTTCTGTGAGCATTAAAGCAAATTCCCGGCACAGAACCCTGAGCGCTCTTGAGGGCGTCATTCATACTGTGGCTTTGTCTGTGCCTCCAAATGTGTCTGTGTGTTGCTGTGTGTCTGCGTGTGTGGTGAAAGCACTCCCTGACGGCTACATCTGTAATCGAGTGCATCCCATTGTTCTTAGGGCATGTTATTGTCTCCCCGTGTGCGACTCGGAATCCGCCACCTACTGTGCGCTTCACCCCCACTGAACTGAAAGCCTGTCAACAGCCATTATTCCTAGCAAGACCTCCACTGTGATCCCTGCCATGTTTCATCAAAGCGTGGCAGTTTACTCCAAAGCCCACTGTCTGAGCATGTTAGCTAGTGCTAAAATTATTGCTCTTGAGTGTTTGTGTGTGTGTGTGTGTGTGTGTGTCTGTGTGTGTGAGTGTGTGTGTGTGTGCCTGATGCTGTTCTTCTCTCGCTCCAAAAAACCACTTGTCATTCCTGTGGATGAATACCAGCAAAACTTGCTGAGCGGACAACTTTGCCTTGTCCCATTGGAGTTACGTGTTTGTATGTCTGTGTGTGTGTGTGTGTGTGTGTGTGTGTTTGTGTGTGGTTAAATAATTAATACTGTTCGACGCCTTCCCGCAACACATCCCTCAAACAGTGATCTGATTAAGGAAGCCCCAGGAGAGAGACTGCATGATTGTACGCTGTGTATACATGTCTCTATATGTGTGTGTGTGTGTGTGTGTGCATACATATATAATGACTTCCATAGGGTTTGTTTGCAAGTCAAGGTTTTGAGGAATGTGTGTTTGTTTTTGTGCACTAGACACACAAAGCCATCATTATTCATATTATTCTGCCACCAGGCTCTTCCCTGCATTGTGTGTGTGTGTGTGTGTGTGTGTGTGTGTGTGCACCAATTAGAGAGACAAAGGGACAAGATCAGAGGTGAGGTAGTAGTTTTCATTTTAGTTACATTATTAGCTACAACAAGGAAAAACACAGGTCATGAATTTCCACTCTCATAATATACAGCATATTATTTTGTGTAACAACACGTGTCAGCAAACACAGTCGACTAGATCCCAAATATCCCAAATATCTTGTGTGTTTTTAACCTTGAAATGATTTATTTGAGGTCACGGAAACAAGCTGTAAACACAGGTCCTGCTTAGCAAACAGTTGCACTGCTGTACAACAGTAAAGTCACAGGCAGCAGAACAATGATCTGCACTGCATTAATCCTTGATGAGGGAGATGCTTCCCTGTCAGTCTGTGCGTCCTAATGATTTTGACTCTTAGTTGTTTGGGCTAGTGTTAATATGAAACGCATCATTACCGTTAGTCAGATTAATGATTTGTGTAAATACTGCGGTTGTGACTTGACTCGCAATTTAACTTTGCAAGTCAAGTTTCAGTTCAATGTGTACAGCGTTATATGGATTTAAAACCAGGTAGTTATTAAGTACTCTAATGCGAGGATGTAACCTTAAAGACTATTAATCCTTCAGCTTTAGCATTCAGTTAAGGCTTGATAGTGAATAACCCAAAACACATACTCATTTATATATCCATAGTTGTTGCATTTTCCTTCTTGGTCTAACTCAAACTGCTCTGTCCTTCTTGTTCTTGTATATTGATTTGGTTGGTGCACTGTGTGGCTTTCTGATTGGATTAGAGTCCAGCTGCATTACAGCTTTAGGGTAGAGAAGTTGTCTTTGTGTCTGTGTGGACTGAGCTACTGTACAAACTGCCTGATCCATTCGAACTGTCTAGAGTGTCTCCAGAGAGACGTATTGGGATGAAAGCTAATACGGCTTAGACAAGTTACCCACACAGGAATGCTGCATGATTTAAAGGTTGTTGTGGTTTTTTTTTCGCAGGGTGAGAAGGTCAGAGCTGTCAGTTATTTGGTGAATAGTTTGCAGTGCATGCGAGTGATAGATGCTGCTTAAAGAGATTTGTTTGCATAAAGTCCTGCTGGAAGTGAAAACTGGTGCCAAGTCACTGTAAAGCGTGACGTGAACAGGCAGGAAACAGCATGACTGTTCATCTCTATTTAGTTCCTGCGAGATGACTTTGGCGGTCTTTTTTTTTTTTTTTCTGTGTTTCTATTTTCGGGCGTGTCCATGTCACAGCTGAGTTAGACCCATGCTGCTGTGCGCTCGTTGCTGTTAATGGCTTGTGCCATTGAAACATGGCTTAGTCACAAGCCCGCTGGCCTATTTTTGGCTTCAGGCAATTATCCACAATACGGTGTCGGCTGTGTGGTCCTGTGACACTTCCAGATTGTGGGTGCCATGAAAGGAAAAGGTCTGTCGCCGCATGTGTCAAATATCCGCAGGCTTCCCAAAATATATACCAATGTTTTTTTTTACCTGGGGTGACACCATTTTTCTGTCTTTTTAAGAAAAAAAAAAAAAGAATGACTCCATGGTGACAGGTGCACAAAGACGCACTATTTAGTACCCTTTTATAATCATGAGATATGCCAGGTAACAAGCAAAGAAGACCCCAGAATACAAATAATACTGATTTATAGATTAAGGGCAAAACATGATTTTACCATTAAAATATTGTAATAAAATTAAAAAATGTGGTTCAATTAAGCCACTGGAGTTGCAAATATGGCTATGATACAGTTTAGAATTACTGTGATATGCTTTCTTATTGAACCTAATATGTGTTTATACTATATTAGAGGTCACATGACATCAAATGAGAGGCGTGAAATGCAGTTATGTCATTGAACAACCCTGTTGCAGCAGTGGTACTGTACAGTACTGTAAATGTAATGCATCTGAGCTCATATGTGCACAATTACTGACCATAAAAATAAACAGAAAATCCGCTTTGTGCGTTCTCTGTCCACGTCCTGCAAAAGTACAGCACTTCACGATGTGACGGTGTGTGATTCTTCATTACGCTTACGTGTGATCACGTGTGAGTAAAAGCCATCACCGTGACGGACACCTGAGGCCCTTCTGTATTCATGAACAGGAAAGAGTTCAGTGAATTGTCGATGCACTCTTCCTGCCTCTTTTACGACATTAAGGACCCGCTTTTGACGATCTGAATGTCATTACACTGTTTTGTGATGAATGCACTTTACTTGTGAGAGCAAAATTGAAATTTAAAGCCTCCCGGCTCTCAGCATCTTACGGTATTTCAGCTGCTGTAGAGACTAAAAAAAAAAGAGGAAATTAAAGGCGAGGGTTGAAATGGAGAATGAGGTCAGCAGAGTCGCAAGTCAATCATACGGATGCAAAGAGTTTTTATGATGTACTACAGCGTTCACAACCCGGTGTTTATGTGACAGCTGCCAAAGATCCCCCAGTGTTGAGACAAATACCACCCACCTGAATAAATATTATGATTGATAAGAAGATCACGGCTCAGCCTGCTTCACACCACCTATATAAATGTTAATGGAACATAACATTTTTTACAAGTGATTAAAAAATGACATGGAGAACGCGCTACACAACAGAATGATATACGATATTATTCCAATATTAAAAAATATTGCAATATGATGTCAATTGAAACCCCTGCACAAGAAAAAGCATATATATTATACATATGCAGTAATTACATTTTCAATATAATAACTGTAATAATGTAATAAATAGACTTTAAAGGAGTTGTATATATTGATATTGGTCGATGTTTATTCTATCTCTTATACTTCCTGGTCACATGGTGTTGCTTTGTTGTGTGTAACTGTTATTTGATTGACAGCAGGTCAAAGCAACGTTTGCATAACCACAATGTCCCTATATATACATATATATATATATATATATATATATATGTATATATGTATATATATATACATATACATATTAGAGCTCTGTTTCAGAGAATGCAGCAGGAAGCGTTTAAAAAGATGAAATATTGCAATAATGAGCCGTACCAATTTCACCCACACACCAATCAAATGTAGATCTACACTGTGAATCTGCAGAGTGGACTGAAAATGGGTTTAAAAGCTCAGGGTCACACAATCTCTCTATTTGTCTTTGTTCTGACCTCTGTTTGAGCTGAATTATACAATAAAGGTCACCGTCCTTGCTCGTTTCTGCCTTGCGCTGCTCCTTGTGCACGATTCCTCTCCCTTTTCTGCTCGTTGTTGATTTAGAGCATTAATCCTATCATGGCTGTTTTGTTTTTTCTGCATCATTTGATATTCCCCCTTGGTCTAGACTTTTAAATGATCCCTGTTTCATTAGGGGATGAATCTGATTAAGGAGGCTTTCAAAACGCTGTTTCACTGTGACTTTGAAAGGCCCTTTCAGGAGTGTCCTCAAGGCCCTTTCAGGAGTGTCCTCAAACATCCACTGATATCAAGGCATCACTGACATATTGGCTGTGTTCCTGATTGCTGATGCATCAGGGAACAACTGTGTAACCACTGTATATGGTATACATTGTTCTACTATCGGCAGTTCTGTGCTGTGTTCTATAACACATTAGCTTTATCAATGAAACCTGGGGTAGGCACCATATTTTTGGCATTACTGAGAAATAATTTCATAATAACCTTTCAGTGCAGTGTAACTCAAAGTGTTTCCGAGAGCGAATGGCACTTCTAAATCTCCTCTAGACTCTGTTCCCGGCCTTAGGGAAATCTGGGCACGGCAGTGATGGGGGACTTTGACAAATCACATGGCAGTTCAGAGAGAGGCCACCACAATTGGCTGTTCTACTAAGCAGTCGGAAAGGTCGCTATTCAATCATTGATAATGACTGCTTACTCTGCAAGGCAACCTAAAAACAGCAAACAGTCTAAAAAAGAAGGAAAAAAAAAAGGTGTTGTGCAGTAAAATGTGTCAACATCAGCAGAGAGTTTCAGAATTGGGGAGATTTGCCTCAGGTCATCTGTTGCATTTGTCCATGTTCACCTGATAAATGGGGCTCAGGATAAACACATCAGTGTCCTCCTGAAGCCAACCAGGAAATAAGAATTTATTGAATAGCCACTAGGGGGCAACTCTTTTAAAAAGAACTCTGAATGAGAGCCCATTTTCCTTTTAAATAAACATTTTCCTAAAGAGTTAATAGTCTTAGGCACTCGCTTTGAGTTTTTTATAGCACATAATGCCTATTTTGTAAATAATTTTACCATTTAGAGCGGAAATGATGCAGTAACACCTGGCATCATCCAATAGGAGCCTCGTTGCAGGTGACATTTCTTAACTTCCGTTTCTCAATTCTGGAAGCTTTGAAAAGGACACTCACAGTCTTATGAGTGATGTCACAACCTGTTGCCGCTTGAATAGACCGCTGCAATCCCAAAACATGTGAATGAAAACCAATAATCAACCATTGTTTCCGCCTGCAGCAGCTATCTGTGTCATTGTGGTTACAATCAATTATTATGATACTGACCACTCTAGTAGATGATTCTGACCTTAGATCAATGAAATATCTATTCAGAACAAGTAGACATAAACAAAAAGCCTCAGAGATTAGACATGTTTTAATCCCGTTTTGCAAATATCAGAAAACGTACCGCGTACCCTGTGTTTCATTTTAAACTTCTGCTCATTCATCTCACATCATCGTCTCCATCCCCCTCGATCACTTTGTCTCCCCACGTCTTTTATCTAATCACCCGCTCTGATTTAGTTTCAATCACTTGCTTTTCCTCTTCAGCTCTCCCGACGTACCTCTTACTTCTCCTCTCACTTCTGCATCTCATCTTCACTTCTGTAAGAACGCTGATTCCCCCTCTCTGTCTCTGTCTCTGTCACACTTCCTATGTGTTACTGTCAGAGATCCTGTCTATATCAAGAGCAGCGTTTGGTGGATGATTCAATTACATGGCTTCCTAACTGCTGGATAATTCAATAAGCACCACTGAGACGACATAGTGTTATAATCTACTTAATAAAGCCTGATGAATGGTGTGCGTTCTCCTCTCTCTCTCTTTGTCTCTCTGTCTCTCTGCAGGGTGTTGATGGAGAGCCATTCGAATGACAGCCGGGACAGTGGTCATCACCGGTGGAATTCTAGCGACAGTGATATTACTCCTTATCATCGCAGTACTGTGCTACTGTAGGCTGCAGGTGAGGCCACGGCGGCGTTTAACCTCTCTTACAATCATTTGATTGCAAAGTAGAAGGTGAGATGTGTCCTTCACAGCTCTTTGGTGATTACCAGGTGTTCATCTCTGGAAGTGTTTCAGAGGATGCGTGACAGTTTGGCTTGAAGATGACCATTATTGAAGATAATTCAGCCTGGATTACAGTGATGGGCTGACCACATGCATGATGTGGCTAACATCCATATCAAATGATATTAAGGAACATTTAGGAGAAACAGTTCTTCTACAGCTTGTAGAGCAGAAACTGGTCCAAACTTCACACACAAAATAAGTTTTGGCTCTTCTAAAGTCACAGCATGCAACAGAATGCCTTAGCATTTGGCTTTCATCAGCATTTCTGACCCAACAACAAACCCACTCCTCTTTACAAATTCCTAAAGTGTTTCTAAACCTAGCTTTGAAGGAAAAAAAAAAACATTGTCGCTCTCCGTCTTTCTTATATTCAGATAACCGGTCTCACTGGGATAAAATGAATAAATGGTATTTTGTTTTGTTTTTTATGCTCTACAAACTGCAGTTCAATCAAAACATCACACTAATAACACCACCGGGGAGCATTATTTGCTATTCCAACATGTGGAGCTCTATTCTGCTATTTTTATCCGTCCCTGGAGCTCCAACAATATATTCGGCGTACAGACACACTTTCATATTTTACTAAATTTCTAAATGGAGCAGTTCAACGTTTTTGAACAAATTCTCTTATTTGCCCTCTGCTGAAGGGTCTGATGAGAATATTGTTGCCGCCCTCATGTCTGTAAAATGGCTTTGTAATGACCCACCTACCAGCACCACTAAAGCACAATTATTTAGTATACTGTACGTATACAGCACAATTCACCCATTCACACACTGCACCTCACATTACTGGTACAGCCGCCAGGAGCAGCAGTTGGTGTGGCGACTAAAAGCTCGGATATTGAATCCCCAACCTTCCTGTTGACGCACAACTCGCTTCACCACTGTTCCACAGACGTGAAAGTGCCAAAATAGCAATAACATTTTTTATGGATATCATGTGCTGGACATGTCTCAACTCTCACCTGCCTGTTGCCTGGCAACTACTCAGAGTCAAGAAATAGCCTGGCACGTTACCTGCCTTACAACAAGGTGTTGGTAGGTGATGTTTTTGTTTTATCACTTCACAAACATGTAAACGGTATCATTTTATCTCATCTAACTCACAGTCACATATAGGTAAATCGTCCTCTCTTTATCCCTAAATCTGCTCCATCATGTGATGAAGGTGCAGTAAGTGTTTGTAAGAGCATCTTAATCTTTTTTTATTCATCATGTACCCTAGATTCTAATTAAACAACTGACCCGAGCCCTGATTATTTATGTAGATTTTAATCAGCACAAAATTGTGCTCCCAACTTCCAGCAACCATTAATGGCATGTGTTTTGAAGACATGAAAAATACATATTTTCCCTCAGTGGAAAGTAAATTTCCCTCTTACCCTTACAGTTAAAAAAAGCTCCTTTGATATTTAATTAAAATCAACTTAATTACTGGGTTTAATGTTGGCATTGTGGTGTCGCTCTTGCCATTATCTTAATTCTATTCTATTAGGCATCTTTTTCCCTCATGGATGTGCTGTTTCTGTTTATGCTGGAGGGATGGGATGGGAATCAAAAAGTAATTGGGCTGAAAGTAATTATAATGGTTTAATAATTTGACTGTGATTGTATCCAAAACTAATGTCTGACACATGGGATTCACACTCTCTGAACAGGTTGGCTCTATAGCAGAGCTTGTAGCTCCTAACACATTGTGGATTCAGTCCCTGGCTCCTCTCGTCTGTGTCCTTAAGTGACTTTGAGCAAACACCAAACTTTAAATGGCTCCTAATGGTCAAGGCAGGTGTATTCATGGCGTGTGAGTGGATCAAAGGGCCAATTGTAAAGCACTTTGTATAAAACTGCAATTTATTTACGGAGCTCAACTGGAGACAACTTTGCAACCGGATTTAAGTGGAAATGAACATACTGAAAATGAAGCTCAGGGAGTGGGACAGACGAGACAAGAACTCCTTGGAATTCTGTGGGGAAACAAGCCTTCTTCTCATTTCATTTACAACTTAAATGTATGAAGTTCCATGTTGCAGCTGAACACCTATCACCTCCAAGTGTGTTGGAGAACCTGCACAGCCTTCATATATCATCAAAACTCAAAAGATGTGTAGTTTGTCGGCTGTTGTAAATCCAAAGAACAGTTTAAAATAATCAAAATGTTCCATATTCTGAATGAAAGGGAGCAGAAAGAAGAATTATCTTATTAAATCTACTTTACAAAGAGTGTCATATATCTAACAAAACAAGAAAAAAAAACACATTTAAATATGGGCTAATGAAAAAAACAATAATTCATACTATAAGGTGATTATACCGTAGTATAAAGTATAGTTATTTAATCTTCACCTTAATTTTACACACTGAATTTGTTAAGTAAACATTTAACTGTGGGGTTACTGGTCATAATCGCTGTTTCAGTGATATTCATGGGGATATGAAAAGAGTGCTCCCTAAACAGTGTGCAAACTAGTTGTGATAGTACGACTTTGTTTATAAATGTAAATAATTATTAAGGCTGCACTGATGTTATTGGTGTTTTTGTTTCTCTGTGATCATGCACAAATCTCTTTATGCTGATTTTTTGGCTAGACACCATTTATTCTCTGCCAACACCATAATTTAGCAAATGTTGGCATTTAAAGTCAAACTAACATTCTTTCTTTTCTGTTTGTTTTATTTACCTTCTGTTTACAACATTTTCACTCCTCCATGTTATCTTCCCTCCCTCTGCCCACCGTCAGTATTATTGCTGTAAGAAGGAAGAGTCAGAGTCGGAGGAGGAGGAGCCAGACTTTGCCGTCACATCCCGCCTCCCGCCGGTCCACTCCAATCACAACATTGTGGCGGCGACGGCCGCCTCCTCCATCCCAAATGGCCCCGCCCTCTTCTCCACCCCTCCCCTGGCCCGGAAACTGACCCGCTCACAGACCTTCTGTCCGTCATGTACACACTATGAGCTGCCTTTCTACCTCCAGCCGCCTCAGCCGCAGATCCATCACCAGCCAGATGGGGGGTTGAGGAATGGAGGCGATCGGGTCAGCTACCGCAGTGTCCAGCAGCAGGACCTGGAACTACCTGTGCCTGTGAACATTTCAAACTATCGCAAACCAAACCTTGCACGGTCGGTCACCATGAGGGACATGTTCACACGCAGCTGTAGCATCAGCACTGATGTTTAGCTCGGTGCAGGTTCATTTGTAAATGGCATGGAAAAGGCCTAAGTTGGACTGGACTTGAGTCAGACTTTGTACTTTTTTGTCTTCTTGACCAGTTTAGTCCAGTCTAATGTTGCTTAATGTAGTCTAGTCTCATTCTTCTGGTCGCCTCTTGCAGAGTGGAGGACTCAGATGGCTCTCAGGATAGCATTTTCAAAGGTACTATGCTCAGGTCCAGGACCTTACACTTATATAATATGACTTGTTTAGAGAAAATGTTAATTTTCAATAACATGAAATTGTTTTCAACTGTTTTTTTTTTTTTTGTTTTTAACAAGAATGGAATTTGATCTTATTTGTGTTGCCCCCTACATCCCCTGGACCCTGCTACACATGGAAAGACAAAGTCCTGCTATGTCAGAATGACATAATCGACAGGGATTTCATCTCTCTCTGCCTTAGCTGCTACAAACAAAATATGATTAAGAGACGACCGCTGTTTTTCTCCTATGTGATGGACTGATCTGTATATTCCTCCATCCACAGATTATATGGATTACCACTCACTACGAGTGGGTGGACAGAAGAACACGTCATGTTTTAGCTGCCACAGATATTTTAGATAGATTTAAAGGCCATAATATTTTAAGACCTAAAGGGCTCATTGAAGATGAAGTGTTTTCCACATCCTTTCATAGAAGTCGGAAATTTGGTGAGAGATGAGTTCCTGCGAGCTCCTGCTGACAACACAAAGTGAATATAGAGTGTTTTTACTCGACAGTATCGTAAGACCTTTTAAGGTTCATGCAGGCAGAGCGGATTGTAGGTGCCAAAGGGGGTTGGATTCTTGCATTTGTGGCCAATTGTGTGTGCTTGCATGCATGTGTGCCTGTAGGTATGCGTGTAGGTATAGAATCCTCATTCCATACAATTAAACACAGCCTGTAAACCCCAAAGTACGTCAAACCCAGTGGTGGGCAGCAATAAACAACTGTACGGGACGAATTGTAAGTTGAAGTTCATGCACCACTTTACCCTGAATATTCATGTCAACACAAAGACCCATGATTCGGTTTGTATCAACACATTTAAGGTTTTTTTTTACAGATTAGTGATGTAACACAGGCTCAAGCTGTAGGGGTCACTGAGAGGTGAAAAGAAATTTGAATGGCAACACTTTTAAATTTACGATTCATCCTCAGTTCATTATAGATCTTCACCGAAGTTTCCGTTTGTGGACTTTTCACTGCACTCCTCGTGTTGTCTCCAATTTGTTGATATCTGGATTCATGGGTTAAGGATGAATTCACCTGTAAAGACACAATACTTAACAGGTCAGAGCATACACTGCAGTCTCTTGCTCTCTCTCTCTCTCTCTGTCGCTCTCTTTCTCTCTCTCTCTGAGGACTGAGGAATGTTTTATTTTGCTATGAAGGAGTCATTCTTGGTGCACCCCCCCCCCCTACACTTGGCACACCGGCCTGGTTGGAGACCTGATATTGTGACTGGAGTTTTATGGACATGGGACACACATTTTATGAATGAAATTATTTTCTGGCGGCTGTGTGAGGAGTTTGGAGCCGATTGGATTGCCCTTCTTGGACACCATCCCACCCCACTATCCCACATGGATGGTAAATGTTCTCCTCTCTCTCTCGCTCTGTTGATTTGTATCATGCTCATTTATTTCCCCAAAGAGTGAAACAGTAACTGGCTTTGTTTTATGTTTTTTGTGCTTTCCTGCAAATATACTAGGTACACACACACACACACACACACACACACTAGTTAGTTCCTCAGTGCTATGCTTTCCTTCTTTTTGAAACTGAAACTATGTGACAGTTGCACAGGAATTGTAGTGCCATAAATAATTATGAGAGAAATATTATTATAATTATTATTATTATTATTACGAGTGTATATTCCAAATGACGTGTTGCTTTTATCTTAAAGTATTTGAATTACTCGCTTTATTTTATGAGCTAGTTGGTTTTTTTCAGACTCAGTACAGTACAGCAGAAATGTTCCTTGTTTCTAATGTATAACTAACGGCCACATTTGTTGCTAATAAAATGGTGTGAAAATTCCATTGGGCTGTGCTGTTGTCGCTAATGATCTCGCCGAAGCCAAATGATGACGTTTGAAAATGTATTGCACCTATTTAAAAAGGTGCCTATGATGTTTATCAATGAAGTTTTTTCTTATCATTAGAATTTCGCAGGATCTGCTGGCTGCCAAATGAATTCATCCATCCATCTTCTACCACTTTATTCTCCACATAGGGTGAAAGGTGGGGTCCACCCTGGAGAGAAGTGGTGTAAATAAGGTGGTGTGAAATGATATGTTCTGCTCAAAGTCTTTTTGTTTCCATAGACCATTTCTTATGCAGTCTTGTTGAAAGAATGCTTTTTTGTTGTTGTTGTTTTGTCTAGGAAAAACTAAACCTGTCTCAATATGATTCTGCTTTTGTTTGATGCCGGCTATGTGGTAAAGCTAATAAGCCAACGTCTGTTCATAATAGGATTTTAGAGAGAAAATAATCACAAAAGTTGTATTCTGTAGGTTATTCCTGGTCTGAACATGTCTGAGAGGGGAACAAGAAGAAGAAAAAGAGAGTGGAGCCTCTGCCTCATCCCAGAGGCAATTAGGTGAGAGTCATGACAGCAAATGTGTTTAATTATATGAGGAAGCATTAAAAGCAACAAGAATGGGCCTCTGAAGTGAGACGATAAACCACCCCCGACAGAGGTGACACATTCACTGTCACAGTAACACAAGTGACAGTCACAATGAAATGTCACCTGCACAGGACGACTTAAAGAGGTGGAAATGGAGGAAGTTTAATTGTGACATTAAAACTGATTGAGTTAGAGCAGAAGAGGCTATTTACAATACAATAGGAAAAAAAAAAACTTTTCAGAGAGAGGAAATGAAGGTAGTTATTAGAAGGATGACTCACAGCTAATAAATGAGAAATAGCACATACCACAGACAGATGGAGGCGTCGGGGAGCTGATATTAAACCGATGCCTCTCTGGCAGAGACATGAATAGCCGTTTTATGATGGCATTAATACAACAGCACTGCCAGAGACGTCAAAACCCTTTCACATTATGATGGATTCCCTTTGATGCAGATATTCAAACTCCCACTTATTTCTAACATGAATCGCAAGTACAGTAACGGGGGAAATCACTGTCACCCTTGCATTCCACCCACGAGACAAATTGCCCTGAAATGTGTTTATTTGTGCTCGTTGTGCAGACGGCGTCGTTGACATATAATAAGACAGAGACCTCTTGAGGTGACGCTGCAGTACGAGTTTCAGAAAAGTGATGGTGCCTTTTTGAATCCTGCGTTTGTATTACTTGCGCCTTTGAATTTGTGAAAATTCTAAAGAAGGGGCAGAAGAGTTCACCTCAGCTTGACTCAGTGCAGCTGGAATCGCAGGTAAACACCTGTTGTTGGGCATGGTGTGCATCAGTACTGTTTTGCCTTTGCATGATGATGCCATCTGTCCATCGCATACGCACTGCACATATCGCCCATTTTAGCAAGACTCTGCCTCATAGGCATCCTATGGTAAAAGGGAACAACAAGACATTACTTTATTAAAGTGTTTGTTGCATATTATTTGTATGAATAAGCACTTGCACAGGCTAAATTATTTAGGCGCGCAATCACCTCCAGTGTAAGCAGAGCTCGTAGCATGGCCTTTGGAGGTGTATTGATGTTTTATGACACGCTTTGAATCATCCTCCTCATCTGCTCCTCACTCTGTAGCAATGCACTCACTCTCTGTCCACTGCATCTCTCTCCTTCCATCCATCCTCTGCTATTCCTCCCCACCCCTCCCTCACTCTCTAGTATGACGTTGTGTATGTATGTGTGTGTGTGTGTCTGTTTTATGGTTCCATGGCCATAATTCCCCAGCAGTAGAATTTAGATGCAGCACAGATAAGCAGCTGGGACTCACTGAATTATGAACAGGATAGACGGGAGCTTTCCAGCTAATGTTACAAACCAAAGCTTCCTATATCCCTGCTCCTCCTTTCCTCTTATTGTCCCGCTGTTTCACCCTTCTGTCCTGTTCCTTCCACTTGTTCACCATGTCCGTGCTCTCCCCCCTGCTCAGATTTCCTGTTCCTGATGGCACTTGTGCTTGCTTTTTAAATTCAAATTCAAACAGTCAACGATAGACCGTCCAGATTTGTTTTGGCCTGTGTTTGAAAAGAAAATAGCATTCTTTTGTTGGGAAATACAATAAATTATTCTTAGCGATGAAGGTCATCTGGAAATTTGCTCCGATTTGTCACAAAGACCTTGAAAAATGTTAGCACCAAAAGTTATGTGTTTTTTATTTAAAACACAAATGCAGGAAATGTGTGACATTTTGTACACTATACATGCCACACTCAGTGCTCTGTTAGGCACATTTCTCTGTCTAACACTCACAACTGCAAGCAGGAGCTATTACGGCCAAGTGTGCCTAATCTTTGGATTTCTAAAAGGAGAAAAAGGGCCTTGCCTCCTGTTTGAATTTTTCATTCCCTTTCCTCTCTGTCTCTGTATAACCACTAATAAATAAGCAATGAATCCTGAGGACATAAATCAAGAATGGACTAGATTTTATATCCTCAAAACACCAACATCAACTCCTCCAGATACACTTTTTTCTCTGCCTTTCTTTTTCTTCCTCACCTTTTCCATATGAATCTCTTCTCTCTCACCCACCCATGATCTCCATTTCTGGCATTAAAGGGCTAAATTTTCTTCTGGTGTTTGTCTTCCTTTGGTGCTTGTGCAGTGGACCAATCTGGAAGGAATCTAGTCCCCATATGCAATGGAAAAATATGTGTGTCAGTGTGAATGTGTTTGTGGATTGAACGTGACCTTTTGCTTTGCTAATCCACCACTGATTAAATTTGGAGCATTGGTGGCACTGACTGGCCGGATAAGCAGCTTGGTGGGTGAGCAGTCCACAGTGGCCTCCGTTTAGTTTAGCACATACAACAATATCATTCTCTGATTATGCAATATTCTGAAGTCATGAAGTGTGTGGGTTGTTTCAGACAGAGGGTGAAAGAGATATAGTCTGTAAGTGCTGAGAGAGGCAATTAAGAGAGAGAGAGAGAGAGAGAGAGAGAGATGAGACAAGGACAAAAATAAAGACATCAATTTAAGCAATGCTTTGTCACCATCTGGTGGTCAATAACAGTTGTGCGAGACAGTCAGTGCAGAACAGTAAAAATGAGTACAACTGAATTTGCTCATTTGTGTAATTTTTAGAACAAGAATAACATGTTTCCTATTTAAGGATTCTGTAACATAAGGGGTTTAGTTTAAGCTTAAAGTATAAGCTCTCGAAATTAGTGTTAGTTCAAACTATGACGGTTATCACTCTGTTGACTCTGTATTTACTATTTGTGATTCATTTTTGTCACATTTTTATTTTTTGTTTATTGTATTGATGGAAATTGCTCACAGTACCATTTCCAAGTCGATCAAAATAAGAGCCGTGAAAGCGTCTTGGTCGCCATTTTCACACTGTTGTTACCAGGGTAACCAAAACTACTCCAAGTCCCGCCTCTCGGTTTCACGAGCCAATCAAATTCCAGCGTCAGTCTGTTTTGCCGTCAGGCGCGAATTGCAAACTTCCTACTGCTCCTCGTATGCTGCGCTCTGTGCTAAACGAAACCGACTGATAATAACACACAGTTTCGTCGATTTTGAGGCAGCATGAACACAGGGCAGTTGACTGAGACGAACTCTAGTGCAAATAGTTGTTCGAATTCAACGCCGGAGGGGAGTGACGTGAACAAAGCTGCCCTGAAAAGGTAATATCACTATTAGCTCTATCGTTAGCCTATCAAGCTAGCTAGCTAACGTCAGAGACGAATGGTCTGGTGGTCTGGAATGCTCTGGAATGTCAATATTTGACTAATGGCATCATTTCTATTGACACGTACTGTAACTTGTCTGTGTTGTTGGTCAAACATTACGATTATTTATTGTAGTTTCGTTTATTCACAGAATGATATGTGAACAGATATACAGTGCTTAACAAATGTATTAGACTTCCACCCAGACATCCCTAAATTAACAGCATTGGTAGTTATCAAAGGCATTTTTTTGTTGCTGTTTTTATGACAGGTCTAATTTTTTTTGTACGGTATATCATGGATAACCTTTACTATTTTTGAGAAATGCATGAATACATGTCTTTTCCTGTTACTGTTGTTGGCCAATCTTTGACTAAATTTAACCTGTTCAACCATTTAACCATAGCTTGACTAGAGAAAGATTTCAGAGAGCATAAACCTCTGCCAATACAATCCCCTATATCGCCAAGTTAACAATATCTTAAATCTAGATGACCATCAAAGCAAAAAAAAAAAATCTTTCTTGGGCCATCACCTTTATCCCCAGAAATTTTTACGGAGGTAAAAATGATCAGCCATTGTTAAGAACATGATGAACACAGAGCTTTTTTGTGTAAGGTTTGAGGTCTTACTGAAAACTGTAAGAGAATGCAAGCACTACCAAAATCTAATACTTTTTTCTTGTAATAATAATATTTCTAGCAGGCTGTACACTGAGTTGTGTAATGCTGCCCTATACTTTCAAAAGTTCTTTTTTACAACTCAAAGCTCTTGTCTCTCATCAATGTTCTTTTCACTTCAAAGCCTGCACCCTCAAAGGATTTCATCAAAGACATTTGTCACCTCAAATACACTTTAAACTGTTAATATGGCAACACTTTTACATAAAACATATGTATTAAACAACTTGATTTTCTCCTGTTTCCCTCAGAACTCCATTTTCAAAGTTCAAGAAGATACACTCCAAGTTTAAATCACCTGTAAGTATATCCCTTTCTCTTTCTGTAACATTTGGTCTAGAGCCACATGTCATTTCACCATCACAGTCGTCTGTTCTGTACCTCACAGATTCAAGTGTCAGAGAGTGCTAAAGGTAGCGCAGAGGAGGTGGCAGAGCTTGAGAGGAGAAGAGAGCAGCTGGACACAGAGATAGCGCAGCTGGAGGCTGAGTGAGTACAGCTGTGTGTGTTTGTCTTACTACATTTCTGTGTTTGAAGTGTTGAGGTTAAGCATGCAGTGCTGATAGTTTGGTTTAGAATGAGGGGATGTGAGAAAGTGATGAGCTCTTTAAATAATACACTGAACTACTCATAGGAAATATATTTTCTGGATGTGGAATGTGTTTTGCCTCTTTTCAAGATGTGTATGTGCATGTGTGTCTCTATCGGAGTTATTGTTGTGATATGCTTTTGTGTGAGACCAGATATGTGTATGTTCTTCCAGGGGATACAGAGTGGAGGAGCTGGAGCATCACATTGATATGTTGCATGAATACAATGACATCAAAGACATTGGACAATCACTCCTGGGACGTATAGGTATGATAATGACTTGTATAGTTGGACACAGGGTGTCTATTCAGAGTTCTCAACAATGAAGAATAATGATGAAAGTCTATAATGTATACATGAAATTGCAGTCCAAAAAAATCCATAAAGCATTCAAAGCAATCTGATAGAGAATGAACTTTCTTACTATTCACCAGTATATAGTGGGTTTTGGAAAAAAATCAATATTTTTAGCATTTTTTAGCATTTTCTGTCATTTTACAGACCAAACAACAAATCAATGAATTAAGAAAACTACTGTTACAGTAATCAATTATGAAAATGATCATTAGTATATGATGATAGGATGCGCGCATTTTCTCCTCGATCTGTACATAGCATTTTTGTAGCCATGACAGTTGCCGTTATGACTTGATTTATTTTAAGCAATATCTTTGTAAGCTCTGCATACCACAGAATAGCAAATGTTGCAGGATGACAGATAACCAAAACTGTCAACTGAATGAGCAGTATGTCATGTCTACATGACTCATAGTTACTCTTCTTTGCTCACTCATTGTCAGGCAGTGTGAACCCTGAGAAGACTAGATGATAGATGAGACACATGACATGTCTTTTAATGGTGAAATATTTTGAAGAAAACAAAATGTGACCATGTGCTTAAAAGGGCCTAAATGACTGAAATGTATGTAAATAGGTCCCCTTAAAAACAAATTAAGCATCAAATTCACACGTGATCATATTGTTGCCTTAGTCCACGGTAGTTTGAGGGTTTATCAAAGCAAATACAAGGAAAGGAACTCTTTAATTAATAAAATGTGATACAGGTTTTGAACCAGGCTCAGTCACATTAGGCTTAAGTTTTTACAGTTTGCCACTAGAGGGCACCAGAGTGGTGTTTGTTTACCTATTAAGATTGAAAAGAAAGCCCAAATATTTACTTAAAATGTTTACAGTCGTTTATCTTAAACCACTAGTTACAGGTTTGATTTATTTAAATTATATTGGCCTGGCAGTTGAATATTCAATTTCATAAGATTAGTACATCAGAGAAAATGATCAGTGGCCGTAATGTCATAGTTCCTCACCTCTTTCTGTTGAAATACACCAGCCCACTGAAATCCTTCCTTATCCTAATGGATAAAATTATTATAAGCACTGTGTTCTGACAACATTTTACCTCTCCCCGACAACATTTACCATAGTTTGTCACTGCATCATACTGCCCAAGTAGGCTGCAATATCTATGTGAGTGTTGTGTCTATTTGTGCACATGAGCTGCATAAGGTTGATTAAAGTTAACGGTGTTAAAGTTAGCCCCCTCCTATTGTTTGGAAAGTTACACTCATCTGTGCCTACAAACATGACTTTTACCCTACTTTGACATACACATGCTGCTGCTGGTATGCTCTAGTGTACAGTGAAGAGTCAGGATGATAACTGAAGTCCTCTTGGTGAATAGAGATGGCGTTTCCCCTCTGACACAATGACAGTCTTTCACATCACATCACTTTTAGATGCACACACACTCACAATTGCAATCTCTGTCTGTCATGTAGACACATGGATACACAAATGCATGTACACACTGTTTAACACAAATACATGCATCCTCTCTTTATCCACTCTATCTCTCTCTCTCTCTCTCTCTCTCTCTCCTTTACACACACTTTCACAAAGAGTCTTCACTTAAACACTGAGCTGCTGTGTTGTACTGTATGCCGTTATGCTGAGAGGGAGGTGGTCAGTGGGCTGGCTGTGGAGTGAGACAGGGGACAAGTGGAGATGCCCTGCAGTACCCTTTGAACACAACTGTCCCTTTGTCTTTAACCATGTCTGTCTGTCCATCTGTCGGTCAGGGTTGAGGTCATTGTCATTTAGCGCTGCCCTTTTTTTGCTTAAAGTATGTCAAATATTCAGGTTTACAGCTATTTATACAACATTTGAGTGTCTGCCACGATCAATTTGCCCTTATTTTATTTAACATTTTGTCCTCTTTAGTCACCTGGCAGTCTTCACACTTAACAGTTGCTAGACGTGATACTATATCATTCATACATTTGACACTTGAGGTTCTTAAAGTTGTCATTTACTATGCATACACAACACTTCCTTAACTGAATTGACATTTGTAAAATGTCGGTGATGACCGATCCAAGATAATTATTGTGCTCAAGGGAGAATTCCAGGGAAAAACCACTGTCTGCTGTGTATGTACAACTTATATGGGAAAACAAACAGTTCTTTGTATAAGGGGCCAGTCCAACAAAACTTGGCATAGCTTGGATTTGCATTAATCAAAAAAGGTAAGATTTAGCTTGCAGGGATCATTTATCAGCCGTATTAGATAGTAAATAATGTTAGCATAAGCCTGAAGAAAAGATGGTTTAATATTCATAAGATGAACAGAAAACAGCTTTTGAGTGGAGGTAAAATAAGAGCTCTTTTTTTTCTACAGAGCTGTGGAGCTGCTGTATGAATAATTTAGCCATGTATAGAGTAGTGCTGTAAATACTATGATCTGGCCTGGGTAGTGTTTTGAGGAGTGTTTGAAAAGTAGACAAGAGGAAGTTGAACATGCAGTGTGTGGAGAAGGACCTAACCCCCCACGTTGCTGTGTCTTGCAGCTGCTCTGAGGGGGACCACCACACAAGAAGTCTACAGCCACTTTGGACTGGAATTGAATGACTGAGGTAAAAAAACATTGAAAACATAGTGGTGAGAATAGGACCAAGGAGGGGGGATGTATAATGATTAAAAAGATTGCTTTATGACTAATGGTGTGATTGAGGAGGTGAACTGACTGTTCTGCTTCTGTTTTTACAGAGAGAATTGGATAACGACATTGAGGACAAACTATAACCTAAGCCTACATAGGTTCTCCAGGTGAGGGTGAGGGATGGTCAGTTGCAACATGAGATTTCTCCAAAAAAAATTTGCTTACTGTACCCTTTTAAAAGTCTTAGTAAGGGTTTATTCTACGCTCACTGCAATGGAGAGTGCTCTCAAGTACGTTGCATCAAAATCTCCTGTAGGTCTCAACAACAGTTTGAAAAGGCCTTATTGAAGAACTGAAGCTTTCAGTGAATGAAGACACAAAACTAACTTCTCACTAACTTTCATTACTCGGCGAGTGCTTGTTTCCAGTATGGAGGTGTTTGTATTTCTTATGGTTGCACTTGTTTATTAATGTATTTAATTCACACAGCAGCATTTGTTTTGATAGTTATAAGGTCATTTTCGGTCATTTATAATCTTCAGTATTCAGAACTTCCTTTATTTTAATTTAAAAAGTATTTGCTGTAGTTTATATTGTGCAGAGGGAATGCAAAAAAGGTGGCATAATGTAGGTGGGTGTGCCTTTTCTATCTGAGAATCACCAATGGCAGATAATGGTGCTGTCTGACCGTTTGTGTGAGACCTTGTACATCAGTGGCTGCCTGTTTTTTGTAAATGTGCAGATTAATATGTGTATGTGCACTTTAATCTCACATGTGTAGGTCAAAGCTCATCCTATTTTCTTATCCTAATCTTTGCATTGCTTATCGGTCGTTGGCCATCTCACTTAGTGTGTTTTATTGTGGTATATGTGCATAGCAGATGATTAAGACTAATAAAAGTGCAACATGTTTTTGATCTGATTACACTCCACTATCATGGGGACAACAATTTGAGATGGAATATATACACTGTAAGGAGTTGTTAGAGCAGCACTTTGCTCTGTGAAAGTGTTTGATACAAAAGCTGCACAAGAAATTAAATGTCACTGATAGCTTGAGCACTTGCAGTAGTGACCTTCAGCCATTTCTACAGTTCTACATGTAACATTTTATGGTTACATAATGTTTTTAGTGACCTGTTGTTGTTGCACTTATGATGGGAGAAAAAGGCAAAAGCGCATTTAAAAGAAGCTCTTTGCCCTGCCTTACCCTGAAGAATATGCACCCTGCAAGGATTAAACCTTTATGAAATGACTACTATATTAACAGTGGTGGACAAAGTACACAAACCACGTACTTGAGTAAAAGTTGAGATACCTCATGTAAAATATTACTCCAGTAAAAGTAGAAGAACTCCCTTTAAACGTCGACTGGAGTAAAAGTATCAAAGTACTTAATGTGAGTATCAAACATAATGTGGTTTCAATGTCCCGCTAGTTAAGTAATTTACAGAAAAAAGACTAAGACCACTCTAAATAGCATGTTGTTGTGATACTCAAGTAAAGTACAGCTATGCTAAAAAGTTTCTTAAGTACAGTAACAAATTACTTGTATCATCTATACCATTTTGATAATTGATTTACCATTTGAATGAGTTTTAAATATGTAAAACCACTCCGCTTCATAAAGATCCAATGTTTGATATTAAGAAAGGTGACTTGGCAGACATTGAACAAACTATACACCAGTATGTGTGTTTAAGGCTATAATTGCCTGAAAACAATTGTTTGGTGTTTGTAGATTTTATTACTGATCAAGAAATAATGGTGATATTTGTGTGCAGATACAACAGTGGGATTTCACGTGAACAGCCTAAGGAGCTGCTGAAATCATCCAATGAATCATTTGATGTGGCATTTGGTTTCAGTGAAAACCAGCAGGCTGACTGCTAATATTTACTGAACGTCTTGACCAACAGGCACAAGAGGGAATGGAGTCTTGGCTATTGTGTGAAGCCTTGTCCTTCCCCATTCCTGGGGTCTCCTTTTGTTGACAGTAGTAATGAATGGATGAGGTGAGGCGGACTCAGAGGCAGGGCTCGTTTTTACGCCACATGGTTCCGCGTCAGGGCTTGGTCCCTGCTGTTGGATGGGAACTGCTGTCTGCTGTAGACACATGTAAGGAGGCTCGCAGGCAGGGCCTCGCCGCATTTCCTCTTCGCCAATGCCGCAAACCCCGCCCCAGCCGGATGAGGCATGTAAATAAATGGCAGTCATCTATTGGCGCACGCACCCGTCCGTCAGCACTTATTCCTCATACACTGATGCTACGTTGACGGTGGTGGGCGGGCGCAGCTAAGAAAATTATAAGGTCATTTGAATTAGGCTTGCTAGCGAGGTTATCGGCTGCAATGATCACTGAAATCATATAAGTGGTTGTGACAAATGAACGGACGATGATCACAGTGTCAGAGTCGACGCTCACAGTCGGGACGAACTGACTCCAGATCCTCCGGAGGAGAGGGGAGAAGACGAGCGGCAGCAGCAGCACCGGCGGCGGCGGCGGCGGCAGCAGCAGTAGTGTGGTATTAACACCAGGAGAGGATCCCGGTGCGTGCGTCTGTCTCTCTGTGCGTTTCTGTGAGAGATTCTGTCAAAGCCAGAGCAGCGGAGGTGGCGGTCAGGCTAGCTCATAAGCCGATCAAGGTGGAAACGCACACAGCGAGGTTTCACGTCAGGGATTTCTACGCATCTTCATGCTGTAACGGTGTGAGACCAGTGCGAGGTATGTACGCAAAAAACACCACACAGCCGGAAAGATCGACTTCAAGTGTGGTGGTTATTTGCTAGCCCCGACAATGTCTCCTGTCCTTTGTCAACCTTGTGCGCGCTGGACCTACTGACTGCTCTGGAGATGTGTGTGTGTATGCGTGTGTGGGCACGTTCATCATCTCTCGGTTTATGTTCGGTCATTAATGTGAACATTGAGCAGGATTTTTCAGCATCGTCCGGATAGAGGTTGCTGATGTTGTCACACCGTCCCCTTACGCTTCCTCGTTCATAAGCTGATGCGCGAAGTGCGCTGCGCATCTTGCGTCCCAGGCGCGCCTGTTAACGGGCACCCACATCGGGGTGAGCACGGTGGTGGATATCGTGCCAGCCGGATTATTGCTATCGAAGGCCCGTCTGTCTGAGAGCCGAGCGCACATGGTGTCGTCAAAGCAGCAGTGGGTTGAGCCTCTTTCTGATTTCCCCATTATGTACCGCAATATGATGCTACGCGCCTTTTAAATTTCCGGGTAGCAGCAGCAGCAGCAGCAACGAATGATGAAGCCTTTTTTTTTTTGCAGCTGCTGCCTGTATTTCCTTCCCTTAACGTTTTCCACATCCCGTCATGTAGATGCTTTGGATTGAAGTAATTTAATCCACACATGGCGTCCGTTTAAATGGCAGTATAGTTATTTTATTGGTATCTTAAAGCAGTTATAATCATTACAACCACATGCTGGGATAAGGAGGGGCACGTACTGTAGCAGTAGTAGTAGTAGTAGTAGTATTATCTTGTCAGCCCTTTCTTGAAAATGCAGTTTGTTAAGGCTGGATATTAGGCACACTTGGCACAAATTAACAAATACTTAAGAAAGCAGAACCTCTGAAATATTGCAATATAGTGATACTGCATCCTGTTTCTGTCATTGAATTAGCTTTATATTTAAGCCTCCGACCACTAGTTGACATCAGAACGACAGATTTGTATACTATTTCTGCATATGACATTATTTTATAATGGAGTTTTTAATATATAGAGGTGGGAGTCACAGGGTACCTCACGATGCGATACAATGCGCTATACATGGTCCACGATACCAATAATATCATGATACGAGGATCTTGTGATAACCAGTATATTGCAAGACAATCATATAGCGATACATCACGATATCTGTCTAAGTGAAGAAACACTACAACACAGAGAAAAAAGTGGATAAAGTCCATGTATTGAGCATGGATGGGGGTAATCTCCGCAAGGAGACATCAAGTAGCGATGGGGGCTGATTGCTTTACTAATATTTGCCCTGGTGTATCGACCAAATCGATTATTTTGACCCACCCCTAACAATATACTATTTAACGGGATGGGGTAATGATACTATAAGCTATATTGTATTGCTTAGAGTATCCTAATATATCGCAATGCGTTGTATCATCAACTCTGCATCGGCACATGTATAGTTTCATCAGATTCTTTTAGTTATTGTCTTTCTACTGTGGGCTGGCTGCTAACATAGACACAGACAGTGAGTAGCCTGTGGAGACAGAGAAAATGCATTATTTGTATTCGAACAACATGGTTTTATTGGAGAGGAAAAAGAATAATAATGTTGCTATCTGCTACTCTGAACAAAACCGTCCCTTCCTACCTGGAGTGTTGGAAATAACAAAACCAAAAAAACATGTTAATTGCTTAGCAAATTGTAATTATTCTCATTTCTATGAGGCGGGTTTAATTATAGTGTGCTAAACTCAAATTATAACAAACAATAATTTACCTTTTATGGAAAGTACTTGTCCAAACAAAACTAGTATAAGGTACATTCTCCATTTATTGCAGTTGAAGCAGTTATCTACTTTGTGTGGATATTGCAATGACAATACATTTTGTGCAGACCTATTTTTTCCTCTAAATGACCCTGTTCCTTGTCTCATATTCATAAACAAAACCCCCCTCATTGTTTTTTTTCTATGGAGGCCAATGAATAGATAATAAGCAATGTAAATCTTTTACTGGCGTAGGATCATCTTCCTGGCTATCAGGTGGCACTGAACACCAGTGTCAACACAAGCTGTTCTGCTCTTAGCTGTCACAAAAAGGCTGCTCCAGTTCGTTTTTTGACGAAAGGTCACTTTTATTTCATGAAAGATTGGAACACGCAGTAATCATTTTTATTCAGTTTATTTCTTATGGATAATTATTTCTCCAGTCTTTACAAAGTAACAGTCCAACAGAGCTGATTCATTGGACTGAAATGGCCTATATTATCTCATTCATGGTTTATCCTTGAAGGGTTCAATTTAGGGCAGCTGGACATGGTGGCATATCTTTCACCTGTCATCCAAGAGTCCTCTTCATTTCTGACTGAATGACTTAAAAATCACTCTCTACTCCTGTCATTTACACTTGTTGTCACAGGATTCTATGAACAATGATCTCGGGTGACTCCTATGTCTTTAACAACGGTTGTTACAGCAGGTGCAAGCACTAATTAATTAGGGACATCAACAGCCTTGTTAACAACGTAGAGGGTAAATAACTAATACCAGTTGGTCAGAGCGTAGGAGAGAGGACTCTTTTTGACCTTGATGTTTAAACAAAACGTTCTGAAGATACCACTGTGAAGAAGCAGCTTTGAGAAATGTTGCTTTTGATTGTCGAGACCACATTTGAAATTTCTCCCACTGACTTCGTGTTTGGTCTAAAATGTCTTGTTAGTAGCAACAGTGTGCAGCCTGTTCTATTGAAATGTGTCTGTTCTTTCAGGATGATGCGATTAGGGTGCTGCACAGCCCTGCTGTTCGTGTTGAGGCTGCTGGTGGGCTTGCCTTGGTTCCAGGTTATTCCGGCCATCCTGATCTTCTACCTCGGAAGCGGAGGATGGAGCTTCCTGCAGATTTTTGCCAAAACAATTGGCAGAGACTTACAGTAAGCGAGTTAATATTGTGTGATAATGATGAACAGTCAAACCTAAAGAAAAGTCATAACTTGTAGTTCACTCCTAGATTGCTGTCCTACCAGTGAAGTCTTGCCTTAACTGTCTACTGTCACAGCCATTGTCAGCCAAATATTTTGCAGTGTCTTTTAGCTTTGACTTTGATGGCATAAACACCCACAATCAGTGAACTATATAAAAATCAAACCCTCTTTATCTCAATAAAGTTGCAAAAAAGATGCAAAATGAATGTTGCCAACAAGACTTTGGACAGAAGGACTTTGATACAAATCTGACATGTTGGCACTTCAAAGATAATTTTTTATGATAGATAAAGAACATTAAACCTATCATGCATTAGTTAATGAAAAAGTCAAAATGGGTCCATTCCAATATTTCACATCTTTGCTAAGGCCACTTGGAATGTGCTATAAATCAGAGTGATAATTTATTGCCGCTCAGTGAAATGATAAGTGGCACTTATGGAATAGTGTCTTGAGTTAATTGTAAAAGTTCCTTCAGAGTTCTTGAACAAATACCTCACATGATACTTTTAAGGTTCATTTTTGCTTGCAGTTTTGTCCGTAGGAAAAACCTTTGTAAGCAATCTCTGCAATAACGCAAACGGACATCTGTAAAACCAGCTTTTTAAGAACTTAATGACCTTAGTGCCTCAGGACCTGAGGCTCTCACTCAACAGGCCGCAGTTTTGTAGATACTGGTGGTAGCCAGCTGCGTATTCCTGGTGTGCATGTTTTAGAACTATGTGACATGGCAGGAAGCCTGACATAGTTACTTCAGTTTGCTCTTTCCCTATCCTCTATTACCCTCTACCACTCTTACCACTCCTAAAGCTAGTATTTACAGTTGGAGGTTGCCATGGTAATTAGTTTGTGATTAACTTCCTAGTGTCCTCAATAGTTTCAGTTGTGGTAAAACAGGAAATTGTGAAAGATACCTTTTTATGACCTCTCCATGAGAGTGACTTAACCAATAGTGTTTTTGTGCTTTTCTTCAACTCATTACATAAGAATATGCTTAAACCGAGGTTTGCAATGAACAACATCTAAGATGGACTACTAACTACACTTCCACCTCCCACTTTTACTCCATTTCAAATACCTCAAATTATAATATAGTTGCAGTTATTTGTTTTCGTGTTGATGATGTCCGAGGCCTCAGACGAAGTGAATTTTGAACCCATCTATGTCAGAGCAGCACACTGTTATCTCAGTGACTCATAAATTCTTACTTTGTAATGTGCAGTGACGAGGCTCAGGTGTGCACAGCGTTCGACACACTGTGATTCACATCTTAATGACTTTGCACAATAAACCACTGTATACACACTATTTGGCCGGTTCTCAGACATGCACTGCTGTATACACGCTAAAAGCACAAATGCTGGCGATTATAACTCTGTCGTCTGGCCGGTTCTCAGACATGCACCGCTGTATAAAGAAACGATAACTCATCCAATTTATCCGTCCTAGAATATGGAAACATTCATGTGTAAAATGTAGCTCAGTAAAATGATTACATATCACGCAGATAATGAAAAATCCATGCAACAATGAGATATGGTTATCTTGACCAAATTTAATTTCGGTTCAGTTTTATTTGCACTGTGCCAAATCATCAATATGAAATGAATACACCACCATAGTGTTGCCATGTCATAACTGGGCTCATTCTATTTTATGATTTCTATATTTATTTAATGCCCATAAATGAAGAGAGTTTCTATTTATTGCCCTTTGGACCTACGAAATCATTATTGTTATAATCATTTATGCATTGTTTTAATTTTCCCACACTAAAGGTAGTTAAATAGATTTAGATGAGTTGGAGTTAGATTGTCTTTTTGCTTGAATTAAATTTGTGTTTTTTTTCTCCCCTTTAGTGCGGCAGGTGTGTTATTGCGAGTGAAGATGAATGTCAGGCGACATCTCAAAGAGAAGAACACAATTCCCAAGATCTTTGCGGAAACGGTGCGCCGCCACGGGGACAAAGCGGCGCTCATCTTCGAGGGGACCGGCGAGAAGTGGACCTTCCGGCAGTTAGACGAGTATTCCAACAGAGTGGCCAACCTGCTGCTACAGCGGGGTTTCAAGGTCAGTCAAGAAAATGAAATCTCTCCTGAAGAAAAATAGACTTCTGTCGCTGTCCATGAACAAATGTTTTCATTGCACATACCTGGTTTTGGTTGATCTTTAAAAATGACCCACGATTTATGAGAATTAAATAGTTTAAAAAAAACAACCTGTAATACTTCTCAGCTGCTACTGTGGATAATTATGCTCTTAAAAAGCAGAATTAAATTTTTCTCTTCAGCTGTTTTTCTGTAAATGCATTACAGTCACACTATTTATCATTATCCTATATTTATTTCGTCATAGAATTTATAGGATCATATTTCTTAACCCAAAGTATTTCAAGGTATATGAAGTTTTATGTCAGTGAACGATCAGTTGAAACGATGACAGCCACTCTGTTTGTGTTTTCTCTCTTCAGGAGGGTGATGTGGTGGCTCTCTTCATGGAGAACCGGTCCCAGTACGTGGGTCTGTGGCTGGGAATGGCCAAGATTGGAGTCGAGGCTGCTCTCATCAACTTCAATTTAAGACTGGAGGCCTTGGTCCACTGTGTCACCATCTCCAATGCCAAGGCTGTGGTGTTTGGGTCAGAGCTGACTGACGGTGAGAGCGAGGGAGCGAGGGAGAGGGGTGGAGTCTGACATTGGAAAACTATTCTTCAGGATATGTGACTTGGATATGTGATTTTGTTTGCTGTGTTCGTAAAATATCGTCGTACATAGCTGCAAATCTGAAGTTTGTCTCAGAGGGGGTTTACAGTCAATGGCACTGCCTCGTTCTGACGAGTGTTGCTCTGCTTCCGCCGTGATGAGTGAGTTGAGTGGTGCAGTGAGACAGCAGCAGAGGTCATAAAAGACAAATGGGTTTTCAAGGAGGTGTCTCTTTAATATCAGTCCATGGAGCTTTAAATGGCTGATGGGGGGGGGGGGGAGTGGAGGAACGTCTCCATCTTCAATCTGCAGTGGCCAAGGTCTAAGTAGACTAAGTGATACGCTGAGAAAGATAAGGTGTATATAAAGCGAAAAGATGGATTGACCTACAGCAACAAGACAGATATGTACAGTATGATATTGAACTATAAACTGTTTACAAAGTGAAACGGATAACACCGACTACAATACAGACACATATTACACAACTGCAAAGCCCGGATGGTCACATATCATTTGTATAGATTAGCAATATTGTTTTGACTGTATTTACTCTATAGACAATGATTAAATTGCTCTGTTTTCATTTCACCCAATACTGGTCTTGACCTTGTATCTGTAATGATTAGCAGATAAACAAATTATAGAAATACAAACAACTGTCCACTGCACAGTGGTCAGTTGTTTCTGTCTAGCAGTAAAATTGAAACGACTTATCTGATTATATCAACTTGTATGAGATCATTGTTGAAGATGAATTTTGTCTAATAATGCGTTTGATCTACTCACCTGGGTTGTGTATTATATCATGTAGACTTTGGAAGAACTAATGCTATAAAACTGCAGCACCTCACTGCAGTGGTTGAGCATAAATTGGGGATTTATTTTATATCTTCATGTTTGGGTCCCCGCCCAATCAGAGAAGCCCACAACTCGACAGCTATAAAGTTTGAGCTACTTTGGTCTAGATGGTCATCCTGGGATTATTCGAACTCTTTGAATGTAGACTGTGGACATCTTGACCTGGTAACATTCTCGTTACATCTCTTTGGAACCGTTTGACCAGTAGTGCTCACAAATTATATACTGGAAACAGTATTTTGTACAGGCCCCATCACTGCATCCTGGATGTAGCACCACCCAAGATAAAAGTGATTGGTTAAAGATACACAAGCAAGCAAGAGCCCTTCCCCCAAATAGCAGAGTAATATTGGGTGTAGCCAGACCAGACCATTCTCCTGCGCTGACACAGCACTGTGGAGTTGGCAACTACCCTGGGAGTGATGGAACAGTCCTCAAACTGTCATGGGCTCTATGCCTTTAAGTAATTAAAAATGCAGCCAGTTGGCCACTGAAGCAAATTCAAGTCAGTAGCATTAGCACTGACTCAATGCTTTTAAATTCACAAACTGTATTTGTTACACAAACATGTCGTCCTCCTGCAGACACTGGAAATGATGAAATAATTTAATTTGCTTTAATGTGTTTGTCTCTCTTTTCGTAGCCGTTTCCGAGATCCACAGTTCAATGGGGAAGGCGGTGCAGATGTTCTGCTCTGGAGACTGGGACCCCAAACGAGTCCCACAGGGAACGGAGTGCCTAGAGACCCTGCTGCCCAGTGCCCCGTCTCACCTGCCCAGCCGACCCCTGCGTGGCTTCACAGGTGAGAAACGCTGTTTTCTGTGCTTTTGGTGACTTGGCACCATATATTAACTACAAATAGAGTTGTTAAAGTAGGCCACCATTGTTTGTCTAGTTGCTGGTCAACTTTTGCACTAGTCTTTGATTTCGAGAGAAAGGAAAGGATTTTCTCTCTAGAATAACATAATGCCTTACTAGAGAATTTATGGGTTCCTTATTCTTTAGGCAACCCACCTACATGTCAAAGGGACTATGAACTGAATCCCAATTAAATGTCCTTAGTAGCTGTATAATCTTTGCAACACTTTAGAGCCCCTGTTCAGAAAAGGATTTCATAATTTAATTATGAAAATTGTGTGTCAACCAGCTAATCAGTGAGGTCTGATTCAGAGTATTGAATCGATCATGTTCTCACGTGTGCTAAAGGACACATCAGCACTGCATGGCACTTACAGACAGGTGCAGCAATAAATCGTGTGACCTTTGGTCATGTTCATGTTTAGTCAAGTGTTTCCCCTCCCAATCTGGACAGATTGCAAAAAAATGCATCAGGATTAGAACCGTCGGGTCACATTCAGATGTAATTTAAAGTGTAGTGAGCATTTCAAGTGCTGCTGCACTGAAGAGCTGTATATTTTGGTTTAATTAGATTAAGTTTGAGCAGGAAAGTACAGTAAAAATCCAAACACAAGACCATTGTGATACCAGTAATCTCTCCATTGCATGTGACAGCATTTTTTTACATCTGAGTGTGGGATTCCCTGTTAGCTTTCTGCTTTAGCTTTATTCTGTGTCTGTCCATCTGTGTTTTATCTTTATACTTAACTGTCAGAATTATTGTAAATCTCCTGTAGGAGAGACGAGAATATGACAGAGCAGAAGGAAGTAGTAATGACGCAAGATAACTGCTGTCAACTGCCGTAAAACAACAACGAACAGACCATAAATGCACCCCCCCCCTTTTATGTTGAATTATAAAAAGTCAGTTTTCCCTTTTATGAAATACAATATTGTTTGATTATATCATAGCCACATCTCCTTTTGATGTGGTTTTAAAAAGTGGAATAATCATTCTCAGTATGTACTGTATGCATTTGTATAAATATTCATTTCCTACACCTTGTAAGGGCCTGAAAAATCTTTAAAATGAAAGTGCTTGAATCTTAGAAGAGGTGTATGAACACTCAAACATTCAAACAGGAAGTTTTACCAAAAGCTATTACTTACACACAGAAAACCAGTCATATTGTGATTTTATTGTTAATATGAGTTCTATGTGTGTGCTCTCTGTTTCAGATCGCCTGTTCTACATCTACACGTCAGGAACCACTGGGATGCCTAAAGCCGCTATTGTTGTGCACAGCAGGTAGGAAGGAGCCCTGCAGTTAATGAACAGACACACAGGAACTGCAGCTGCTCTCTTTGTTGATCTGTGCAGCTTTCATGTGTCGCACAATTACTGGTGGTAGAAAAAAAAAAATCAAACTTGTTTGAGGTACTTACTTTCTTCTCTTGTCCTGCCTCAAACTTTCCTGGTTTTCAGGTACTACCGCATGGCAGCTTTGGTTTATTATGGCTTTAGGATGACATCAGACGATGTGCTGTATGATTGCCTTCCACTCTACCACTCTGCAGGTAAAGTTATAACTGTGTGGGTTCAGTGTGGACCAAAACCACACTGAACACAGTGGTCAATTTTCTTTATACCCAGATTTCAGGGTATTACTCCACTCTCTGACTGAAGCATGTGTTGAGTTCAGTTCTCCACATTATGTACAACTCAGCTGTGTATGTTGAGCTCAGACTCACACAGTGGGCCTTGTTGTTGGCTCATCTTAAGGTGTGATCACATTCCCTCAAAAGAGGCTACACAAGAATAATTATCATTATACTACACTTCCTCAGTGGAGTTAATTACAACTGCTGTGTTCAGATTTGTCTAAAACAGATTCAATCATCCACAGTTGTTGCTATAATATTCACATTTTATAACAAGTTGCTGTTTTAAATGATACATCTGTGTATATGTCCACTTTACAACCCTAACGGCTTACATTTCTCCGTCCACAGGAAACATTGTGGGAGTGGGCCAGTGTCTTATACACGGCATGACTGTAGTCATCAGAAAGAAGTTCTCTGCCTCGCGTTTCTGGGACGACTGTGTCAAGTACAACTGCACTGTAAGTAACGTGTAGTTTACCATCCCCTGCCACACATTTACTTGACAAGAGTTAAAGGTACAGTGTGTAGGATTTAGCAGCATCCACTGGTGAAGTTGCATGTTGCAGCTGAATATCTCTTACTTATAAGATGGTAGCCTCCAGATATCATTATTCCAAGGGCTTCTAATATAAATACAAAAGGCTGTTTCTACAGTATTAAAAAAACGAAAATTCATTCCTTCAGATGATTGTCCACGTAGAAAAAAACAAAAAAACATTCATACACAATTGATTTTTAATGTCACTTTCCAGTTAAGCTCTTTTTCCAATATTGTTGCTTGGTATTAAATCAATTCAGTATTCTATTTTTGTATAAATGTGTTTTTTTTTTTGTTTTTTTTTCCACGGTCCAGATTGTGCAGTACATTGGCGAGATCTGCAGATACCTGCTCAACCAGCCAGTTCGCGACACGGAGCAGCAACATCGGGTGCGCATGGCGCTGGGTAACGGCCTTCGTCAGTCCATATGGGAAGAGTTCATGAACCGCTTCAACATCCCGCAGATTGCAGAGTTTTATGGAGCGACAGAGTGCAACTGCAGCCTGGGCAACTTTGATAACAAGGTGGGAACATGTCCTGCACAGAACTTCTCTGACGTCTGAAGACATCTGCCACTCAGTGCAGTCTTCCTTCCCTAAGATAATTCACTGTTAATGATGCTCTTCTTACGAGTGAATATCTATAAATATCCCTGTATGTTCTCTTATTATGTTCCTCTGTTAGTTCAGGTCGCTTCTCATTAACACAACACATGGCAGCTTCGCAAGACATTTCTGACCCCAATGACGCCATGTTTTTCTGTCCTCTAGGTTGGAGCGTGTGGCTTCAACAGTCAGATTTTACCCTATGTCTACCCTATCAGGCTGGTGAGGGTTGATGAAGAGACCATGGAACTCATTAGGGGACCTGACGGTGTTTGCATTCCCTGTAAACCTGGTATGTTAAAAGCGGATGAGCACACACGTCAAAATGTTTGATTCACGGTGAAACAAAACCCGAATGTGTTGCTTGTAGTGATTCTGCCTTTTTGTGCCAAGTGGCAACCAGTATTGACATCACCCATAAGAATCTGAACTCCCGTATTGATGCCTCAACATTGGCAATTTTGTCAGAACCTAAAGTTTGCAGATGTCACTTACAACCAGGCTCCTATTGGACAATATCAGCTGTCAGTCACAATGATGTCCACTCATATGTACCATGATTTATCATCTATTTTACTCTAAATGGAAAAATCATTGACAGAATTAACATCATATTCACTTAAGACCTAAAACTAGTAAGTGAAGCCATTAACTCGTCCGAGAAATGTTTACTGATGTTACTGAGGCTTATTTTCCCATGGACTTCCATTTCAAAAAGTTTTTTTTGCACCTGAGTGGCTATTCAATATATATTAACTTCTGCGTAGTCCTCATACAGTCTGATGTTTATGTGTTTTTACCTTTTGCTGTAGCACAGTGTAGCATGCCCTGTGTGGGATTCCTCAAAAGGCACAGAAATAATAATGTTTATATGATTTTTTTAAAAAGAAAAGACATATTCAATGTCATGACTGCCATTCATACACTCCTAACACTCTGATCTTTCTCTTCTTGTCTGTCTTTTTTCCTCTCTGTCTCTCTTTTTCAGGTGAGCCTGGCCAGCTGGTAGGCAGGATCATTCAGAATGACCCTCTTAGGAGGTTTGATGGTTATGTCAACCAATCAGCAACCAGCAAGAAGATTGCTCAAAGTGTTTTCAAGAAGGGAGACAGTGCCTATCTCTCTGGTTAGTCACTCATGCAAATATGCACTTTACTGACCGTCTTCTCTGCTGATTGGGGGAGAAAAAAAAATGAATGTGATCTTTTGCCTCCTCTCACACCAGGTGATGTGCTGATCATGGACAAGCACGGTCACATGTACTTCAAGGACCGCACAGGAGACACTTTCCGCTGGAAAGGAGAGAACGTCTCTACGACAGAGGTTGAGGGGACACTCAGCAGGCTCCTAGACATGAAAGACGTCGTCGTGTATGGCGTGGAAGTGCCAGGTAACATCAGAGTAAAATTGCTTTGTAGCTCTCTAATGCGTGTCCTTCCCACTTGAAACATGCTTAATTTATCTCTGCCTTTTCAGCAGTTAATCAACTGGGTCCCAACATTATTCTAAAATATCAAATTACACCAAATGTATCAAGTGATCTTTAAAAAAAAAAAAAAAAACTCTAAATCAAAGATACAGAGTGAACACAAACAAGATGAATGGAAAGACAAGAACCGAACTCTATAGTTTTTATAGCTGTTGTATCTTTGCTTATTATTTTTTTTAGCTCTTGTGACATTGAGTCAATTCTACAGTTCAGAAATGTCACAACATATGAAACAGACAGCTGTAAATGAGGCTTAGCAGTGCGAGTGACACAGAACACAAATAGCAGATGTCACTTTACAGTTGATGTCATCAGATTAGATGAGATAACTTCTCCAAAGTGGGGGGAGCTATTTTGGTGAATCTAGCAGAGAAGATACTCAAGTCACAGTTGACCATATATGGAAGAACTGCTCATTTGACTTAGGAGAAAATAATAATAGACGGCAGGTCGCATCTGCTAGATGATGTTGAAGGTCACCAAATGAAATGCTGTCTGAATATGTTAGGACTCACAGTCTTTCTAAACACAAAGCACAAACCCTCAGTGGTCCACAGAGTTAATCATCTGACGTGTCTGTTTCTGTCTGCACAGGAGCAGAGGGAAAGGCCGGGATGGCAGCCGTCGCTGATCCGTCTCACACCTCAGACCTGGAGAAGTTGGTGAAGGACATGGAGAAGGCGCTTCCTCCGTACGCCAGACCCGTTTTCCTTCGCTTTCTCCCCGAGGTCAACAAGACAGGTACTGAGCCCTTTGAATTTATATCACATGATCATGTCCTTGATTTAGAATCCTTTCAATAAATATGACATGAAACAAGTTGCTGCAAAGTATTAACAGAGGAACTGCTTTGTAGCTCAGTGTAATTCCGACTGAAAAAGCACCATCATTATTGATACGTGTGTCCTTTTTTCCAGGAACATTTAAGTTTCAGAAGACAGAGTTGCGTAGAGACGGCTTTGACCCGAGCACCACATCGGACAGACTCTACTTCCTGGATTCCAGCAGAGGGCGCTATGTGCGGCTGGACGATACGTTTTACCACTCGATACTGTCAGGGAAACACAAATTGTGATGCCGAGGCTGAACCGCTAGATTTACACATGTACACACGGACACTCGCATACACAAACACATGCAGAGAAAGAGACAAGGGGGAAAATTGTAAGAGCAGGAAACCTGAATGCACAACCCGGTCCCTCATTTACTCTACTCCACACATATAATAAAAATAATAATAATACACATACAATGATAGCCATACTCGTTCTGTGCACACATTCAAATGCCAACACATACGCACATAATACACAGATGCCAGATAGCCCTTTGATCCCTAAAGCAAACATACTCTAATGCACACACACACACTTACACACGCAACACCATTTTACTCATCACCTGAAATCTCCCTGGCAACTTCTCTCGCTACCTCAGCAAACACAGAGAGGCAACAACTCAGTAACCAGGTCTCACGCGGCCCAACGAGCAGCCCCCGACGTCTTCATCGTGGTCCATCACACCACATGATCTGCTGGGGGTGGGCGGGACATCACCAGAGGGCGGGGGGTGGGGGGAGTTTTGAGGAGAAGCAGGCTGCCTGGCATCTGGAATGCCAAAACCTGAAAACTAGAGACGACAACGGACTTTATGGAGGATAAATGGGAACGTGGATTGTACAGTTTGTGGGACAGAGGAGGGACCCGCAAGGACCTTAACACTTTCTCTCTCCCTCTCTCTCGTTGTTATTTTAACAAGATTGTTTTGTGAAAGACTGGAGCCTGTATCGTTGACTTCACCTGCACAATTAGCCAGCAGGTACAAACCTGTGATAACTACACCTTTTTCCTTTTCATCTGAAGTTGACTTTTTTTTTTTGTCCCTCTCCCTTGAATCTACTGATGTCCTTGTCTTCATTTCCAGTTTGCAATTAAAATGAAGACAGGACACGAAGGCGAGGGGGAGATGTATATGAAATGTGAAAAAAGCCTTTTGACTTGGAACCAATAGCTACAGAGGTTGAATTAGACCAGTGGTTGAAGCTGATTTCTCTACTGAAGTGCAATAGGGCTCCAGCCGTGCAATAAACATCAACACACACACACAAGAGCTGATATAAAACAAAACGTTTTGTGTTTAAAATATGTCTGCATTACACCAAATATATTTAAGTTGTAGTGTTTGTTTACATATTTAAAAGAATATGAACACTTTAGTTAATTTCTGTTGTAAAAGCTTTCTCTTTTATTTCTAGTCCAAATGTATCAGGGTATTTATATTGTATGTGTATCGCTCGCTATTGGGAGTCCTCGTAAATGAAGCTGCTGTTCCAGGCTGGGTATTGATTTAAAAAAAAAAAGAAATTGTCACGGTATCGATATCAATAACTTTGATAATGATTCCTCAACCAAAAAACGTTGAACACACACGTTTTAAGCCCCAGCTTCCTCCTCCATATTGATATTCGGTGATATAGAGGACATTTGATCGATACCGAAAAAGTATTAAAGTTCCATACCCAGCCCCTACTGCTGTTTTCATTCTATATCAGCTGCTCAAATCACAAAGTAAAGTAATCTGACTCATTCAACCCTGGGCTAAAAACATTGGGCTGTTTCCATTTCCATACACAGCGCTGTTCACTTGCTGAGCTGAGGTGCAGTATCATCCGTGGCTGTATTGTGCAGGTTTTGTCGTAAAAAGAAGTTGTTGGGTGTGTGTGTGTGTGAGAGTGTGTGAGAATATTCTTCTGAATCCTATGAAGACTTGACTGAACAGAGCGTAGCACTGAATCGCCTCATTGGCAAGCACTCGTGTTTTTAAACAATATCCTGTTGCTCTAGACGGATGTTCTGCCAGAATCAGGAAAGCCGAACGATCCAAAGATTCAAAGGCAGGGAGTAGGGACATTGTAATGTAGAGGGTGCATTTTAAAAAAAAAAAAAAAAGAAGAAGAAGAGGAGGACATGTGATTTGTCATACATTGTCTTGTCTTATGATTTGGAGTCGCTGTCATCGGAGCATTATCAACCACAAGCAGAGCACTGTGCCTTACTGTGAGTTCACCTCCCAGATTCACAGGCGCTGGCCCACACTTTGTTTGCTGCTCACAGAGCGTCTGTCTGTCTGTCTGTCATAATCTCATGAGTTTGTGTCCATGTTTTCAGCCGAGTGTAGCCTCACACAGCTGGCAAAACTCAGAATTTACTCGTAAAACAGTTTCTTCAAGGCTCTCGTCATCTGCCCAGGTGCAGGACAAGTTAGTTAGTGTTGATGTGTCGCTAGGCAAGGGTCAAAACATCAGGACAACAATCATAGCAATTTGTGAAAACTCTGCTCCAAACTCTCTGTCCCTCACATCTGGCACTCGTGCTGCAATTCAACTGTTATTTTCACAATTGGTGATTAATTAGTTTAGAAATTTGTTGAAAAATAATAGTAATTGGTGTTTGCCAAACCTCATGATGTATTCTCTTTGCCCACAAACCAAAGAAAGATATTTAGTTTACTGTCCAAAGCAGAAATCTAAAAATGTATCAAAGAAAAACACTTAATTATGAGAATAATAGGGGGATTCATTCAGTTGTTGATTACCAATGTATTATTGATGCAGTCACAGTGCTCACTGTAACCTGCTGTCTTTGATAAGCGTTTATTTATGACATGATCTTTCAGCCGAGTCACTATTTGCTCAGCACATTTACTGAAAGCCTTTATTATCTCCTGCCAACCATCTTAGTCCTCTCCATTTCATCATCTCTTCCCTCTGTCCTCCATCTTGTCTTCTTCTTCTGACTGTTGCCCTTCATCTGTTTAAGTGTGTGTGTGTGTGTATATGTATGTGCGCTCTTGTTGTTCATTCACACACTGATAAAAAAAAAAAAAACAGTTCACATCATTTCCTAATTGGGGATTCTTTTCAAGGTGTTTTGCTTGTGGTTCTTTTGTCAACCTTTGAGATGGGTTTTGGTAACGCAAAGCTCCAACTGCAGGTTCAGAAATTGCTCTTTCCTATGTGCGTCATTTGTCATTTTCTTGTCTTTCTCCATTACCTTTTAACAAGTGATTCCATCCTACGTCACCCACCAGTACAGCAGTGGCAGGTTGTTGTCGACATTTGAAGACTTGTCTGTCAATTAGAGGACGGAGTTTTCATCATGTGAGACTGATTCTCAGTAACGGCTTTCTTTAGTTTGCACTGACTCACAAACACAGTTGACCTTTGACTGCTCTCACTCCTTATTCTCCCATTTTGGTGAATTAGACCAATGAAGGCATTTGCCAGAAACTGACATTCATCCCTGCTCCCTGTTTGTAGTTTGTAGTTCAGAGTCACATGTTCTTTAATGACGAGTGTGATTTATCATGAATGTCTGAAAAGCAAAATGAGTGATGATGATTTTGTAAAGTGTCATTTTATAGAATATATATATATATATATATATATATATATATATATGTGTGTATATATATATATATGTGTGTGTGTATATATATATATATATGTATATATATATATATGTATATATATATATATATATATATATATATATATGTATGTGTACATATACACATATATCTATATATATCAGGGAAAGCAGTTTGGCTGTTATGATGCTTCTGAGGGGTTATGCTTGTTTAACCCGGACCACCAGGGGGCGCATGACTGAACAGCCCCACATTAGAGCACTCTGAATAAGATGTTTCTATTTACTTTTTCTTTTTTTTTTTCCTTTTTTTTTTATGGAATTAAATTATTATTATTTTGGAGTAACTGTTGATTATGTTTTTGATTGTTTCACTGGTATGTGTTTGTGTGAAATTGCAGCTTTGTGACTTTGGTATGAAAGGGGATTTGTGCACGAGTGGAAGACAATCAGATCAGTTGTTTTTACGTTTTGTGTGTGTTTTTGTTTTCTGTCTTTTTGCACAAGCAAAATAGCCGGTAATTATACATTTTGTGGATTAAATTGGTTGTAAATGTTGACCAGACCTGGACACTGTAGGTCAGTAAAGTGTGTGTGAAGCAGCTGAAGGCCTACAGGGAGTGAAGGGTCTGTGGGAGAGTAGAGCGTTTGACTCACCAGTTTTGACCAGAGGGGGGCGCTGTACCTTCACCAAAACTGTCTCGGGCTAGAGAAAGTTCAAGTCAAGTGTACTTAGTGTCTCTTGCAGTCTTTGGATTGTTAGTGGAAGAATTATATACAACTGTGACTAGAAGTGTTTGTGTTTCACTGAGATCTCACGTGATTTATTTTGAACATGTGGATTGTTTTCCTAATTACAACAAAGAATAATGTTATTATAATCGTTAAATTCTCATCTTTAACATTTTTTGCTATAAATGCCTGTCAACCAAATTATAATTTACCAGGTAATCTGTACGTTTACTTTATTTACATTGCTATCAGACAGATACCAGGCCCCTAGAAATCACAAGATGGTGTCGTTTGATGAGTAGTTGTGCTCCAAGGTGAACGAGCAAGTCCCTGAATTTTAAAAACGCAAAACAAAAACGACTTGTAATCAAGAATAAAATTACTCCTAAGGGCAGAGTGAAGTTTGTAATAATATAAGAAAGGATTATTGCACATTGTGTGTGTGTTTGTCTCTCATGTCTCACGCCGATCAACATTATTCAACCTGCTTTTTCCTCTTTCGCTCGCTGTCAAAGTCCTCGGAAATGTCTAAAAGGTCTATACAAGAAAGCAAGTCTGCCTGTGTGTGTATGCGCGTGTGTGTGTGTGTAGTGGAGGTCTGTGAGGTTTGCTAAGTGTTGTGTGTATGTGTGCAAAGACACACACACTCACACACACTGATGTTCCTCTTGTCCACAGAAGGCTAGCTGTATACATCATGCATTTCAAGAAAAATGAGATCAAATCAGTGCTGCAAATGGAAAATTATTTCATCATTATTAATAAAAAAAAAACTGTTTCAATTGTTCACTGCGGTTCTGATTGTTGTTACACTTTGCTTATTTCATTATTCCATATAGGTTTTTTTGTGTTTTTTTTCCTCCTGACAGTCGGTGAACAACACGGCCCATTTAACCTAAAAGGCTGTTGATGAATCATCGCAGCAAATCTTTGGTTTGGTTCACTTCAGGTTATATTCGACTTTCTGTGAGAGAATTTCTAGGTAAATACTTGTGTCAAAGTCTTCGAAAATGATAGATCAAATTATACTCTGCTGTTTGATTCATAAGATATTAATGGTCTTCCTTAACTTTGTGAAATTCTTCTAAATCGCACAGAAAATAGTAAAAAAAAAATAACTTATTGGTACATATTTTAACAGCTGGAAGTTTAAGAAAAAGAGATGCTTGTTTGTTTTTAGGAACATTTTATTTGTTTTAAGCTAAGCTTTTAGAAGAAACTCTTCTGAAAGTTCAGTGGCGAGATCTTGTGTCCCATAAACTCGTCTCCCTTTCAAACCCACTTTAAACATTGATCGTATGCTCTGTATGTTCGTTGACTCTCCTCACTGTTGGCCTCTTTTTTAATATTGACACAGTCAAACTGATGTCCAGGAAGCCTCAGAACAACGCATCTGATATTAAACTCCCATTATTTTATTGTGTCTTTTAACCAACAGAAGGAACGTCACTTTTTTTTTTTTGTCCTTGCTGGGAAAATGAAGTGAAAACTAAAGTATAGCTTCTTGCCGTGTGAGAGAGTGGAACCTTAGAAGCTAAGAAAGAGGTTGTGAGTAATGTTTGTCAGAACTGGAGTTGTAATCATGACCAGCATTTTTTTTTTCTTCTCTGGAAGAGGTCATGGTTTTCCCCTCATGTCAAAATCACTTCCACAGAAAAAACAAGACAATGGGATGTTCTCGTGACTCTTTAAAAACACATGATGTAACAGGGTTTTTAAAAAATGATGTTTGGTTTCAAACTCACTCATGGACGTTTGAAAGCGCTGTACAGATTTTCTTTTACAGAAAACAGGCAGATTGAAAGTTCCCATTGTTTAAAATACTTACATACTTAAATATAAGTACCTAGCACTTATGTATTATGCCTTAGTAATATTGAATAATAACTTCTGCATTCTAAGTACAGTGGTGTTTAAATGTCATGTCACCTGGTGACATCTCTGCGCTGCACACAGGAAGTCATTTGTATTATGTCCATACCATAGACCACTCAACTCAACTTTGAATGGAGGGATGAAATGAGCCTATTTCTCACATGATTTACAACATCTGTAAACCTTTTCCCCGAGAGGTTAATGGTCTTGATCACTAGTTTTGGGTGTCCTTCAATAGAACATGAGATTAGCAGCTCGTACCGTGACTGGTTTCTCGTTTATGTCGTGCCAAATCGCTACTTGGTGAAAACTCACAGAGGCAGCACTGCACTGTTAAAGTAGACTGGGTTGGCAAATGATTTAAAACACAAAGATAAAATCTTTGGAGAGAGAGAGAATTCTACTGCTCAAAGTAAAACCCTGTTCTTTCAGCAGATTTGTCTGCCTCCGGCGCTGCATTGCTGGTGTAACCACAAACGCCTGTCCCAGCCACACGAGAGGATTTTCAATTGTGACTTGATTCTCAAAGCGTGGGAGACCACAAAACACAACAAACTCTCTCACAGATTTTCAATGTTTTAATCCTGAGGAAAGCACAGACTAGACGATCCAGTCAAGACCAGTCAAGACGCAGGACCAGATTCCATCTGGTCCAACCAGATGTTCATCTGTTAATCCCTGTTAATTTGGCCAAAACAGCCTAAAATCGGAAGCACCCACGATTGTCGGAAGGGCCGGATCGGTACTGAAATCTGGCCAATTATCATCTTGTGTGGGACAGGCTTAAGTCGGGTCTGATAGTCTTGCTTGTCAAAGGCTGTAGGACGCAGCATATAACTAATATAATGTCATTTGTGTTCACAAAGACAGAATAATAACATCGATGACAACAAATGTTACACGCTGCAGCTTTAAATACACGTTAGTGCCACTTCTGGAGTCAAATTTTGAATGTCTTAAATAATTTTTTGTCCTAAAGAAGAGCATGAACACACAGTTTCAGATCTATCACATCTAAACTCTGTAGTTTTACTGTATGTTGTGAAAACCAGGGAAACCGAACGAGCCTCAGCTGATGCTCATAGACCACACGCATGACATATTCCTGTACTGTTTTTTTTGGGGAAGCGAAGAAGTCTAAGTCTGGCTTCTTTGAAAAACCACACATCTTCAACACTTGGCCACTGTTCACAGATGCTGCTGATTGGCCGACGACCAGGTGGGTGGATCAGGGCAAAAGACAAACATTGCCTCATGTCTTGCCACTCTGTACCTGTCGTCTGTTAACTGCTAACTACAGTTCACTTCAGGCTCAGGTCACATACCCTCGCTCAACCTTTCACAGCGCGGCGCATCACGACCCTTCATTTGTTCCCCCCCTGCAGCCATGAGGACCGCGGTGGTCGCTGTTGTCATGGTGATGTGCGTGATGATGATGGTGCGGGCCGATGTGAAGCCCCAGAGAGATTTCAACTCGCAGAGGGTAAGATGCACTCACTGACACACACATTCACTCAGAGTTTGACTTACTGTGAGGTGTGTATTTATATCTTTGTGAGGTCCAAAAAGCAAACCTATCTTTGTGGGGGACATTTTGTCAACTTTGAGGTGCTTTTTTCAGTGTTAAGACCTGGTTTTAGGGTTAGGATTAGGCTCTTAGTTGTGATGGTTAAGGTTAGGGGATGCATTATGTCTACGAGTGTCCTCACTGAGATGTAAAAACACAAAGTTTGTGAGTGTGTTTGAGAGCGACTGTTCAGCTGGTGACACAAAACAAACAATCATGGATTCAAGGCCATGAGACAAAATACTCATGAATATGTGAATCCATGAGAACGGGAACATCTTTACTTGTTTCCTGCAGCAGATTTGAGCAGCAACAATGTTGATGGTGTTTCTAAATCATTTACCCGGCAACATGGTCTGAATGAACTCATAATATGACTCAAGCTTAAGTTTTTGCCCTGTCTTGGGGTTTTATTGTTGTTGTTTTTGTCTGCACCTGCCAAGTCCCACATCTACTCTTTATCTACGTGCAGCGGGCAGATACACGCTGTTTATTCCTCACATAGAGCAGCTCACTCATTTCTATCCAGTGTGTTTTAGAAAGTATTTACAGTCTTATTTACACATGTGAGGAAATGCCTAGGCAAACAAAGTGGTACTTACACAGCTCTAGTGTTTTAAAGTACACATAAACTACATTTTGATTATGTTATTTTTGCATTATTTATTTTTTCATAGGCAAAAGTATTAAAATTAAAAAAAGTATTTTTAATATGAAAGAACAAGATGCTCCAGA